>NC_137071.1:119104807-119515667 GCF_951640355.1 Cnephaeus nilssonii | reverse complement strand
TCAAATACCAAGCTATTAATATATATACATATACGTGTGTGTGTGTGTGTGTGTGTGTGTGTGTGTATATATATATTTTTTTTTCAATTACAGTTGACATTCAGTATTATTTTATACTAGAGGCCCAGTGCACGAATTCGTGCACGGGTGGGGTCCCTCGGCCTGGCTGGCAACTGGGGCCCACTGGGGCCATCTCACCCAGTCCCGATCGGGGCCAATGGGAGCCGGCCAGCTGGGGAGGGACCGCGGGAGGTTGGTTGGCTGGCTGGCTGGCCTGGGAGGGACTACAGGAGGGCTCCAGGGCATGTCCAGCCCGTCTCGCCCCGTCCCGATCAGCCGGATCTCAGCAGCAAGCTAACCTACCGGTCGGAGCATCTTCCCCCTGGTGGTCAGTGTGCGTCATAGGGACTGGTCGAGTGGTCGACTGAATGGTCGACCGATCGGTCGGACACTTAGCATATGAGGTTTTTATATATATACTAGAGGCCCGGTGCACAAAATTCGTGCACCGGGGGGGTGGGGGGTGCGGGGCGGTGTCCCTCAGCCCAGCCTGCACCCTCTCCAATCTGGGACCCCTTGAGGGATGTCCAACTTCCTGTTTAGGCCCGATCCCATTAGGGATCCTCTCACAATCCAGGACTGCTCGCTCCCAACTGCTCGCCTGCCTGCCTTCCTGATTGCCCCTAAACACTTCTGCCTGCCAGCCTGATCACCCCCTAACCACTCCCCTGCAAGCCTGATTGATGCCTAACTGCTCCCCTGCCAGCCTGTTTGCCCCTAACTGCCCTCCCCTGCAGGCGTGGGTCCCCCCCCAACTGCCCTTCCCTGCAGACCCCGTCACCCCCAACTACCCTCCTCTGCCTGCTTGGTCACCCCTAACTGCCCTTCCCTGCAGGCTTGATCGCCCTCAACTGCTCTTCCTTGCAGGCCTGGTCCCTCCCAACTGCCCTCCCCTGCTGGCCATCTTGTGGTGGCCATCTTGTGTCCACATAGGGGCAACATGGGGGCAGCCATCTTGTGTGTTGGAGTGATGGTCAATTTGCAAATTACTCTTTTATTAGATAGGATAGTTTCAGACATACAGCACAGTGGTTAGACAATTGTATAATTTATGAAGTGATCCCCCTGATACATAGTTAGTCCTAGTACACACCTAGGACCATACATAGTTATTACAATATTATTGACTATATTCCCGGTGCATGACAATTCATGCACTGGAGGGGAGGTCCCTCATCCTGGCCTGCCCCTCACAGTCCGGGAACCCTCAGGGGTGGGAGGTGACCCGGTGATCAGGGGAAGGCAATGCCCCCATCACACCTCTGCTGCTGCCACTGCCAGCAGCGCAAGCCTCAGCCGGCCCTGATTACCTGAACCTTGGGCGGCCCTGGGTAGCTGGGCAGCCACCATCCGAGGCTTGTCTGCGCCTCAGGCTGGCCCTGGGCAGCTGAGCAGACGCCATCCAAGGCTTTCCTGCGCCCCGGGCCAGCCCTGGGTGGCTGGGGGGGCTGAGGGGACCAGGGGACTCCAGAGGTGGGGGTGGGCCCAGCCTTGCCGCGCACCTACCACCCCAGTGGGGCTGAGGGGACTGGGCGCCGCCATCTTGTGGCTGTGGGCACCGCCATCTTTGTGACTGTGTGAGGATTAATTAGCATATTCCCTCTTTATTAGATAGGATGCTATAACAAGGTATTTCAAGGAGAAAAATATAACAAAAGTAACAAAGAAGCTCAAAAGAAGTAAATGAACTTGAAAACTTCAAAGACTCATTTAGCAGCTAAACTTCCAGGTATAAGAGCTTTTATAAAGTATTTTCCCTCTTTTGTCACAGCTGCCCCCATATGACAACAAAGGTTTTTTGGAATCATATATATGAACATGAGAAATTAAAACTTCTGTCCCTCACCCTAGCCAGTATGGCTCAATTGGTTGAACATTATCCTGTGCACCAAAAGGTCAATTCCTGGTCAGGGCACATACTCAGGTTGTGGTTTTAGTCCCCGGTAGGGGGCATGCAGGGGACAGCCAATTGCTGTTTCTCACATCAATGTCTGTCTGTCTGTTTGTGTGTGTCTGTCTGTCTCTCTCTCTCTCCCCCCGCTTCCACCCTAAAATCAATTTTAAAATATTTTTTAAAAAACTTGTGTCCCTCCAAATCATGTTGAGGCTTTAATCTATGTTTGTAAGATTCATGTTTGAAAATATGTATTAGAGGCCCAGTGTACGAAAATTTGTGTACTTGGGGGTAGGAGGGAGGAGCCTTTAGTCCAGCCTGAGCCCTCTCGAAGCCCGGAAGCCCCCGGGGCATGTCCAACTGATGGCTTATGCCCATAGTCAGACATCCTTAGTGCTGTGATGGAGGCAGGAGAGGCTCCCACCAATGTTGCTGCGCTCGCCAGCTGTTAGCCTGGCTTGTGGCTGAGCAGCGCTCCCCCTGTGGAAGTATACTGACCACCAGGTGGCAGCTCCAGCCCCACACCCCCATCACCCCACTGCCACTGCCACCGGTGGCCACTGCCCCCCAATTGCTGTCCCCTCCCTCTGCCCGCTGGCACCCGCCTTGGCTGGCCTGACACCGCCCACTTGCTGGTCCCGCCCCCCACCGACTGTTCTGCCATTTGGTCTATTTGCATATTAAGCTTTTATTATATAGGACAAGCTCAATATAAAAACACAGAAGTACCTACCTTTACTGGAAATTTCAACTGGTTGTACACTTCTGAAACCAGGAGATTGTGGCTAAGTGTCTTCCTCATCTTCATAATTCGAACAATTGCAGCATCAATTTGATACTGTCTGTCTTGAAATACTCTTTCTGTAGTGCTTGCTTGTTCCTCAACCTAACAAAAAAAGTTTCACTTAGGAATTGTATCTGAAGTTAAACTTGATTACTTACACTAATTTTACATTTTAGGAACATGACACACTGTTAATGGGCTAAATATGCTGAATTATCTAAAGGACCTTTATAAATACAGAAAATTACAGGGGAAAAAAACATAACTTCTTTCTGTCCTAATTATATTGCCCTGTACCTATGAAGTTATATCAATATTAGTTAATAAAAAATACAATCTTTGAGTTGTTTTTCTAATAGACACCAGATGATATAGAACTTGGTTATTTTATTCTGTCCTTGAAATTTTCTAAATGTGTCACAAGGGGTTGTTGAGTCGATTTCTGTATACTTCTCTGTAAAAATGATTGACTCTGACCTCTGACTCAAAATATCGTACTAACTAGCTAAGCTAACAGAGTCAAACTTTTTTAAAATAATTTTTGTGCCTTGCTGGTGTAGCTCAGTGGTTGAGCGTCAACCTATGAACCAGGAGGTCATGGCACATGCCTGGGTTGCAGGCTCAATCCCCAGTATAGGGCGTGCAGGGGACAGCCAATCAATGATTCTCTCTCATCACTGATGTTTCTATATCTCTCTCTCCGAAAAGTAAATAAATAAAAAATTTTAAAATGTAATTTTTAGCACTTACATCAAAAGAATAGTTTGGGTCCTAACCGGTTTGGCTCAGTGGATAGAGTCGGCCTGCAGACTGAAAGGTCCCAGGTTCGATTCCGGTCAAGGACACGTACCTTGGTTGTAGGCACATCCCCAGTAGGAGGTGTGCAGGAGGCAGCTGATCGATGTTTCTCTCTCATCGATGTTTCTTTTTTTTTTTAAATATATTTTATTGATTTTTCACAGAGAGGAAGAGAGAGGGATAGAGAGTCAGAAACATCGATGAGAGAGAAACATCGATCAGCTGCCTCCTGCACACCCCCTATTGGGGATGTGCCCGCAACCAAGGCACATGCCCTTGACCGGAATCGAACCTGGGACCCTTCAGTCCGCAGGCCGACGCTCTATCCACTGAGCCACACCGGTCAGGGCTCTCATCGATGTTTCTAACTCTCTATCCCTCTCCCTTCCTCTCTAAAAAATCAATACAATATATTAAAAAAAAAAGAATAGTTTGGGCTTTTTGCCAGCAGTTTCTCTCTGATACAGCATAAATGTTTAAAAAGGACACAGTCATCTTCTAAGGCAGTGGTCGGCAAACTCATTAGTCAACAGAACCAAATATCAACAGTACAATGATTGAAATTTCTTTTGAGAGCCAAATTTTTTAAACTTAAACTTCTTCTAACGCCACTTCTTCAAAATAGACTCGCCCAGGCCGTGGTATTTTGTGGAAGAGCCACACTCAAGGGGCCAAAGAGCCGCATGTGGCCCGCGAGCCACAGTTTGCCGACCACGGTTCTAAGGGAATATCACATCTTTGATGTAAATGTAAACAAAACAGGAGCTTGTCTGAGATATTGACCTCTGTCCCACATTAAAACTTTTTCTGGTTTCAATTAATGCTATGGTTCCTTAATAAAAATCATACAAATTCAAAAGGCAAAAACCAACAAAATATTCACTATTAATCAAAGAAATACTAAATCATTCAGATTTTTCATCAAGCAAGTTGGCAAAAATTTAAAAAAGAAAATACAATCTTAATGCTGGTGAGGGCACTGTTAAGTCAGGCAGTCATGCTGCTAGACAAGAGTGTAAATTGGTACAGCCTTTCTGGAACACAATATGACATAATGTATTAAGACTCTTCAAATGTTCATACTCATTGACCCAACAGATCTACTTCCATGAATTTATCATAAGGGGAGGCTCAGAGAGATTAAGATTTAGGTACAAAGAGGTTTCTTACAGTTTTATTTACAAATACTAAAAATTTTTTAGCCCTGTAAAAGAATATTGTATGGCCATCTGCCATTTTATCAAGATATTTATTTAATAGCATGGAAGAAGTCTAAAGATTTAATATTAAACACAAAACGCAGAATATAAAACTATGTCCAATATCAAGTCTAACTGTGTGCACCTCCCTTGCAAAAAAACCCCTGCAAAATCAAATACTGAAATACACTGACCTAGAGATAGCCATAGAAAATATTAACACCAGTGGTAGTATTATAGCTATAAAATCTTCTTTATAGCCCTAACCGGTTTGGCTCAGTGGATAGAGTGTCGGCCTGCGGACTCAATGGTCCCAGGTTCGATTCCAGTCAAGGGCATGTACCTTGGTTGCAGGCACAAGTAGGGGGTGTGCAGGAGGCAGCTGATTGATGTTTCTCTCTCATCGATGTTTCTAACTCTCTCTCCCTCTCTCTTCCTCTCTGTAAAAAATCCTAAAATATATTTAAAAAATAAAAACACAATCTTCTTTATCAATTTTTATCACGAACACATATAATTCCAGTGCATTAGGATGAGGAGAATGTAAAAGAAATACCGTTTCTTTCATTTGGATTTGGTTGATCTTTATCCTGAAAAGTTTGTGTTTGAAATCATCATTACAAATGAACTTGTCACCATCTTCGATATCTTTGCCCTTCGGATTTTTTGCCAGAACTCTAGCTTTGCCACAGGCCAAAGACTGCAGTGTTCTCCTTAATTCGCCATCCTCTGAAGAAGAAATAGTGGCTTAGTCATTTATAATAGCTCATCAACAAGAATAGTGACATTCAACCTTAATCTAGCTTCCACCCCATCCCTCTATTAATATTGTTTCCTTTTTACCCCACGGTCACCAATGACTCCCTCTGTATTTCATCTAATGGATTTTTTTCCTGGTTATCCTCTAAAGACTTAAATTACCATTCCATGTGAATTAACTACCAAACCTTCAGAAATGTTATCTCACTTCTCTCCAGTCCCACATTTAAAGGACACTCCACCTGGCTGTTTTTACTATCATCTACTCCAGTATGTTCAAAATTTTATTCATCATCTTCCCCATAAAACTGGGTCTTCTTTCCAACTGTTAGTCATGAATCTACCAACCTATTCGGGTGAGAAACCCTGCAATTATATTTTTTCCCCTTCATCTTCCACTTATCTATTAAGTTGTTGCTTCCTTAGAGATGCCTGTTCTCCATTCTCATTGGCCTCATACTAGTCTAAGCCCCTATCATTTTATGACAGAATTACCCCACTAGTTACTGGACTGGAACCTCTTCATCTTCCAAACTATCCTATATAAGTGACTTCCATTATGTCACACACTCGAGACCCTACAATATGTTTCATTTCCTATATTTGTAAGTCTCTACCCATCTTACCCTAACTTTTTAATCTCCCTATTCTGTGCTGCAGTTAAACTCTTCATGACTCCTACTCACACTGTGCTCATTGCTACCTCCAAGTCTTTTCTCACAATATGTCCACTTGCAGCATATGCTTTCTCCCTAACTAAAGCTTGAAGGTCCAGCTCAAGTCCCAACCCCTTCATAAAGGCTTTCCCAAATATACCACTCCACAGTGATCTCTTGCTTTGCCAAATCCCTTACACACTACGAGTCAGCACCACAGATTGGTACTAGAAATTATTTCAAGTGTCATTTCCTCCTTTCCCAGTGGTTACATTAGGAGTGCCAAAGAGAGGGATTATTCCTTTATATCCCCCCAGAGCTCTTAACCTAGCGGAGTGCACAGAGTAGACACTGAATAATGCTTGCTAATCAACTGATTCAACACAAACCTATTCCAGTAGCCTGCTTGATCTCTTCTAAACTGAACTCCTCTCCCTCATTAAACATCAGCAGCACTAGTGTTTGAAAAAGAGAGACTTGGAGTTCTTTTTTACCCTGTTGGAGAAACAGCAGTGTTTAGCCATCATTTTTTTAAAAAACAGATGAAACATTAATCAAATAACTACTCTCTTACAGGAAAAACATTTTTTTTTCAATTATTGGACTTAGAAACATGGATTAACAGTATCCAGAAAAGCCAGTATGTTCAGTATTGGGCTTAGGTGTGGTCCTACCTAAAACAGGAGGAAGTATTAGGTGACCTTTCTAAAGTCCTTTTTAAAGCCTTATAATTAAAACTGAACAACAAAGTAATGAAAACTAATAACTTAGCCTTCTTATTTGTCATTACAGATATTTATCATGAGCAGCAAGAAATCACTATTTCAAATGCATTTTTGACTTTTTTGATTTAGGTAAGTCATGAAAAGCTGCAGGAACTCTATTCTCTAGCCCCCAGCAACAAGAAAATAAGTTTTCTGTCAAGAAGTGGCAGTGGATTCTACTAGTACATCCACGGGTGGGGAAAGAGTGGGCAAAAGGGTTACTGTTCTTGGTTTTGCAGCAGGGTCAAATCAACTGTGGAAAGGACCAAATTCTTATAATATACAGAAAGCTTTGACAAGCTATCACTGTCATATAGGCATTAAGGACACAGTTATAAACAAGTTAGGAGGGATGACCTCAATATCAAAGATGAACGTGAAAATTAAGTTTGAAGAACATCCACTTACCTCTTTAAATTCTGCCTTTAACACACAGTGTCCTAGGGTCGACTGCCATTGAAGTTTCCTGCCACTATGTTTGCCTAGGTAAAATGTCTTAAAAATCTCCTGAAGTTTTACCATCTACAGTAAATAAAATAAAGCTTTATTTAAGCTGTTTCCAATATTACACATTCACCACTCTTTATATTTACCTCATGTATACTAATTTCTGGATGTTTTGAAGACTATCCAATAGGTCCACTGATCACTGATATAAGGCAATGATTCCCCAATTACCAAATCTAATGGCATTTATCAGTCTTCACACTCTTGCTTTAATCATTCCCTCTTTTGAAACATTTATCTCCAATGGCTTTTGTGCCTCTGCACCATGCTAGATCCTTTCTCTCACTATTGCTTCTTCATTGGTTTTCTTCACAGATTCCTCTTCCAACCACCTTCCAAATGACAGCCCTTTCCAAAGTTCTGCCTCAGCCGTCTTCTTCCTGTTTCTACATTCTCCCTCCTAATGAGAGATCTACTCCCTGGAGGATTTTCAGTTATCTTTCTCTCTAGTCTTAACCCCTTTTCTAAGCTTCAGTCCTAAGTTCAACATTTCCCCAAGGAGTTAGGATGGATTTACTCAAGCACTCATCACTCAGCCATCCAATCCCCAGGTGACACATGAGCAAGACTTTTTGAGCGCTGAGCAGAGAGGTGAGTACTATCTTGGGAAATGAAAGAAGAGCCAGGGAAATCAGCCCTGAACCCAGAAACTTGGCATCTTTATGCTCTAATGATATTAATGCAAAAGTAATATAAATAGAAGAATAAAACATTAAAATAGCTGGCATTTTGTATTGGTGTGCTTACTGTCACAAACTTTTATTAAAAGTATTTTCAATGACAAACAAAATAGAAGTGTCATGTATTTCTATGCTTATAACTCAAGTCCTAAACAGCAACTCTTACCTCTGGCGGTAAATGGACTTCCATAGGCACATATGTTGGCCAATAACCCATTGTCAGGATATTCACAGTTAATTCAATATTCCCAGGTACATTCTGGTTCTGCATATACTACAATAAGATCAAACACACACACTGAGATTTTAAAACTAAAAATGGAAACATTTCATTTCATAATAATGACCCATTCAAGAAGTTCCCCATTATAAAATTACATGCAAATACTGACCATCTCTAAAATAAAAGGCAACTATTAAAGGACTACAAATGAAGCCTATATTAAATGCACTACAAAAGTGCACTGGTTAACATTTTGTTACAATGGCACAAGGTCACATGACCTCGTTAGAGGCATTATCAACTTAAGTGGTCTCTCACATATAGCTGGGCTGTTATAGGATCTCTTCATTGTTTTCCCCATACCACCTGTAGTCCCCACCTTTGGAGACCCCTATGTGGTTTGGAACACTTTGCAGCAACCCCCATTCCTCACCCCACCAGCCAGCCCAAGTCTCCGGTTTTTCACTTGCTCCACCGCCTGTTTGCAGGGGGTGACCTGAAGTGGGGAAGGAAGAAAAAGGGGAAAGGGCAAAGCAGATAAACCCTATTCTGTAGCTACCATAGGACCCATGATCCTACTGATCCTGATCTTTCTCTTGAGTCTTCAACTCATTTCCCACTGTAGCAATATAGTGGTAAAAAAGTCATTATTAAAACCCTAAGAGAGGAAAATCTCATTTGCTATCACTATTCCTATGTTTTTAAATATTTCAAAACCACCTCTCATAACATCTGCGAAACTTTGGATCTATAGCTTCTCATTGCCAATGTTCCAAAGGCTTTACACAACCACTCTGTCACATCTCCTCCCTCTCCATTGCCAGCTTTCAACATGTGAATCATCAACAGTGATTAGATGCTAGAGAAAGTCCTGTTCTATCTAGCTACAGCTTTTCTTGTTCTGACTTCAGCTCAATACACTTTATTTCTATTTTTGTGTTATCATGGGTATACATTGAGAATATTAAAGTAGGTCAAATATACTTACATTTCACTTAAGTTGCTATGAAATATTTACAAAAACATGTTTCTATTTATCCTTTTCAGTACAAACCACAGCAAGGAGATAACTAAATATATTTAAGTTCAAGGGATGAAGTAAGAGTTTAACTCACTTTTACCTGTTTGAACTGAATCATGATGTCTTTAGAAAGTTCCATGTCTTTAAACATTCCTTCAAGTTTGCTGGTGAAAGCAGCTCCACATTCTATTAAAGATGTTTATACATTTATAATATTTCAAAGTGGTTAAAAACAAGGAATTTAAAATTAAGAACATGAATGTAAAACAAAGTAATAGCATGAACTATGATTTGTAATTATTCATAAGAATAAAAAAATCCCTACCCCAAAGTGTATGCCCCACTAATTGAGAATCAAACTCTTTAATCCTATAGTAGTAACCTTATCTCCTACTTAGGAATAAAATAAATGGGAAATATTTTATACAAATAATAAAAACAAGAAGAATCTTTTATTTTTTAAGAATCACAACAGCTCTGGACATGTTTGCAAAAATAGGCTGGAAACCTCATGAGCTTACTTAATTTATATTTTCATCATATGAACATAGAATAATTGACAAAACAGTAAAAATTAAGCTAACGTCCCCCTCCCTCCCAGAAATCAAAGAAGAAAATGAACAGAAAGAATGACAAACATACCATGTTTAAGTTTTGAGAGCATTGATTTTTCAGCATCTACAGATGCACTCTTCCCAACTAACAGGCGTTTGGCTAAATCTTTCTTATAGAAGGCCTCAAAAACATCCTTGCCTATGTTAAATAATAAAACATTCCAATTAAAAGTTCTGACAAAATTGCTTTGAAGTACTTAATAAATCACACCATTACTCCAAGTTATTTAAATTTATACATTTTATCCAAGTTCGTTAAATGCAAGAAATATTAGAAGCAGACATTTGTATCAGATGTTTCAAAAGTTCCCTGTGCCCTGGCCAGTATTTCTCAGTGGTTAGAGCATTGGCCCACACATTGAAGGGTCACAGGTTCAATTCTTAGTCAAGGGATCGGGCTCATACCTGGATTGCAGATTTAATCCCCAGTTTTGGTCCACATGTGCAGGAGGCAACCAATCGATGTCTGTCCGTCTGTCTGTCTGTCTGTCTCTCTCCCTCCTTCCCTCCCTCCCTCCCTCCTTTCTACTCTATAAAATCAATGGGAAAAAATACCCTAGGGCAGTGGTTGGCAAACTCATTAGTCAACAGAGCTAAATATCAACAGTACAACGATTGAAATTTCTTTTGAGAGCCAAATTTTTTTAAAATATATTTTATTGATTTTTTACAGAGAGGAAGAGAGAGGGATAGAGTTAGAAACATTGATGACAGAGAAACATCGATCAGCTGCCTCTTGCACACCCCCTACTGGGGATGTGCCCGCAACCAAGGTACATGCCCTTGACCGGAATCGAACCTGGGACCCTTGAGTCCGCAGGCCGACGCTCTATCCACTGAGCCAAACCGGTTTCGGCGAGAGCCAAATTTTTTAAACTTAAACTTCTTCTAACGCCACTTCTTCAAAATACTCGCCCAGGCCGTGGTATTTTGTGGAAGAGCCACACTCAAGGGGCCAAAGAGCCTCATGTGGTTCGAGAGCCGAAGTTTGCCGACCACAGCCCTAGGGTGAGGGAGGATTAACAAAAAAAAAAAGTTCCTTGCTACAAAAAATTAAGACTGCATTAACTTTTCTTTAGAAAAGCTTTAGTCACCCTAGCTGGTTTGGCTCAGTGGATAGAGTGCCAGCCTGCAGACTAAAGAGTCCCGGGTTCAATTCTGATCAAGGGCATGTACCTAGGCTGCAGGCTTGATCCCCTGGCCCTGGTCAGTGTGCGTGTGAGAGGCAACCAATTGATGTGTCTCTCTCACATTGATGTTTTCCTCTCTCTGTCTCTCCCTGTCCCTTCCACTCTCTCTAAAAATCAATGGAGAACTATCCTTGGGTAAAGATTAAGAAAAAAAAATAAATTAAAAAAAAGAAAAGCTTTAGTCAACTAGTAGCTTTAGCATCAATACTCTAGAGATTACAACAAGTAACAAAAATCAAGGCTACTAATAATGGAAAAGTCAAAACACAGGGCAATTAAATAATATTCCTCAAGCATCCCAATGAATTAAAATGCAAGGAATGTAATCAAATTTTAAATATCCCAAATAGAATTTTACATTAACTCCCAAATAATACTTCCAGGTTGATTATACTTGCTAATTTCTCTGTTGAGTGTTTTAAAAGAAAAATATTAAAATTAAAATAAACTTACCATAGATAAATCTAAATATGATCATAATTTTATCCAACATTTTTTCAAGTTCCTCATCTGTAGCTTCTTTGTTGCCAGCACGAAGCTTTGAATCTACATATTTAGCTAAAATGGGGGGAAAGTTTGTTGTTAAGTGATCACAGATATCCTTATCATACTGGGCATTACATATACCCAAACAGAAGTATGATATACTGAGTTTTTCAGTGCTTCAGAGGTATACATGCATTTCTTTAAACAATGTCACAGAGTTAGCAAATATTAGTCTTAACTCAAATCCAAGTCTTCTGGCTCCAGACCTAATGTACTTTCCACTAAAGTGTCCATTTTAAAATGATGGTAAGCAATCTTAAAATTACTACTTTTCTATTAAAACAAACCATATGAATTAGAGTTGAAGGCAAAATTTGCAAAAAATTTAAGTAAAAGTAGTACACCAATGAAATTTTATCCTCTTCGCAGAAGACCCTAGACCTTCTCAGAGTACATCTTCTTCTGACATTAAGGGGTACTGAGGTGTGAAAACCTGAGAAACACTACAGTTAATCACACCCTTACACTAAGTGGGCCCAGATTATTTGGTTTGTTTTTGTCCTGGGCATTTCCTTTTCTCACTGGCAATTTTAATTTCTGGTATACTTTCTTGTACCCCTAACTATGAGCCTCTAAAAATAGCAACTGATCCTCTAAACTGCTGTGGCCTTATAAAATAGATCTCGAGCTTATTATAAACAAAAATAAATAGGGTCCAATGTACTGTCTTACAATGAAAGAACATAATGTTTGACAGGTTGGCTTTGAGTCTTTCTTTAGTTTCAAGAACTAATATTCCTTATATTCGGTTTCTTAGAAACTACCAGCTAAGCAACATCAAATAAATTGTGTTGATATATTGCCATCCTGTCAAAATTTCAGGTTAACTGAAATTTTATGAATAAAAGAAAAACATTTAATAACTGGAAAAAGAGACTGAAAAAGTACCTATAAGTTCGGCAGGTTTGTTTGGTCTCTTGTTAATGAATGTTTCAAATGCTTCTTTCATGGCGTTGATAAATTTTTCATTCTTCAGAAAACAGATATCAATAATATGGTCAACCTTATCTTTAAAATCCAGCAATTCTTGAACCATGGTTTTATCTTTTTCAGGATTAATTACAATTGTGCTGCCAAATGCCTAAAAACAAAAATTACTTTTTACTAAAATTGAAATTATCCACAATGAAAACAATCCCCAAATCATATTTTAAGTAGGTATATATATTTTTAAATTTCAACAAGTAAAATAAAGCTGTTTTTGAAGTCAGGAAAAAATAAAGTGATAAAACATCTAGACTGATACCATTCCTCTGTACCACAAAATAATGAGCACTGGGTATACAATATCACAATGGGACATGATTGTAAGTCTCTAGGCTCTTTTTCCTACTTTTAAAGAAGTCAATTTTGCCCTAACTGGTTTGGCTCAGTGGATAGAGCATCGGCCTGCGGACTAAAGGGTCCCAGGTTCGATTCCAGTCAAGGGCATGTACCTTGGTTGTGGGCACATCCCCAGTAGGGGGTGTGCAGGAGGCAGCTGATCGATGTTTCTCTCTCATCAATGTTTCTAACTCTCTATCCCTCTCCCTTCCTCTCTGTAAAAAAATCAATAAAATATATATATTTTTAAAAAGAAGTCAACTTTAAGTTTTATAAAAATGGCAATCTGCCTTCGGATTTAAGAAAGGAAATGAAATTTTGGATCCAATAAAAGTCCTCTTTCCATATTCACTGCTATATAAGCATTGTAGCTAGAAATTACAGACAATATCAAGAAGGTAATGTTTCATTGCTGATTTACCACACAGCTATCATTCTCAGGTTGACTGCTCTCAAAATGCCCATTACTTTAAAAATATTGGGCCCAACCAGAGTGGCTCAGTTGGTTGAGTGTCGTCCTGTGCACTAAAAGATTGCCAGTTTGATTCCCAGTAAGGGCACATACTGGGTTTGATCCCATCAGGGCAACCAATCGATGTTTCTTTCTCACATCAATGTTTCTCTCTCTCTCCCCTTTCCTCTCTCTAAGTATGTCCTCTAAGGATTAAAATTTTATTTATTTATTTATTTATTTATTTATTTATTTACTTATTTATTTATTTAAATTCTCACCCAAGGCTATTTTTACATTGATTTTTAGAGAGAGTGGAAGAAAGAGGGAAAGACAGAAATATTGATGTGAGAGCAACACAATGATTGGTTGCCTCCTGCACATGCCCCAACTAGGGCCCAGGCTGGGGAGGAGCCTGCAACGAAGGTATGTGCCCTTGACCGGACTCAAACCCGGGACCTTTAGGTCAACAGGCCGATGCTCTAGCCACTGAGCAGAACTGGCTAGGGCTAACATTTTTTAAAAAATACTGGATCTAACAAGTACTAGTAAGAAATACTTGCTGATATGTACTCTAGGTGTACAGATTAAACCATGATGGAGAAAAAAATCACAAGTTAATTGTTAGTACCTTAATGTATTCAATCCACTGTTGCAAGAGAACCTGAACTCCCCCTCGAACTCTACTAAAGAGCTGATACAGAAGAGATAAATCTTGAATTCGGTTTTCATCAAGAAGGTTATTTAAACCTGAAATTTGAAACATTTTGGTATTTAAAAGGTAAACAAAAATGAGATATTTTAATGAAAATTAAGTTAAATTATTATTGCAATACTGGCCTGAACTATGGCTAGTCTGTGGATTTTATATAGAGATTTGCTTTAAATTAAACCCAAATAGAAAATCACCTTTCCAAGTGAAAATTAAATATAGGAAACTTTAACCTATAATAATAAAAATAATTGTGTAACAGCTTGTACCATTTAGCATGGTAGATCAAATGTATAAACCAATTTATAAAAACGAATTTGCATAAATGCACATTATAAAAATCTTGTATCTCTAGTAGCCATACTATACCTGGCATTAGTGTACATAGCTATATTTCAGAATATTGGATATGGCCTGTAGTATATCAAGAACCATACATTAATAGGCCAAGTTTAAATGAGGTTCTAATGTATTTGATTTTCAGAATGAAATAACAGTGTAACTGTATTCAAATTCTAAAATATATCCATTTTATACAAAAGAAAAGATGGTTGAAGAGAAAAGTAAGATTTTTTACCTATCACTGGCATTATCAAAGTAAATGCAGGGTATACTCTAGAAGTATAGTATTGCTAAGATCACTTAGCAATGCTTGGTAGAAGTGCTTGGTTTTATATGCTACAAACAAAAACACTTTAATGCAAAACGTAATGCCTTTCCTTATTGTAGTGTTACAAATAAAATCAAGAATTCCCAAATTCCCACTGTTTCTTCACCAGTGTTGGTGGACCTCTCTCATCTGAGCTCCTGTATCTTAAGTTAAGGAACGGGCACCTCTTGAAAGTTTACTGTGATGAATAGGAAAAAAGGGTTGTATCCATCCTTAGAAGTGCAGCCACCACATGCTATCAAGCTTTTAAAAGTGCAATCTTTAAATTTGTTTCAGTTGTTTGCTGCTATCTGATTTATAAATTGCCAATTACCTTTCTGAAGAATTGCTGTTAAGTGTTCACCAAGAAGTTGTTTTTCTACAGTAGCGATTAATGACTTCCTACAAAGAAAAAAAAAAGAGTTTAGAATTACTGAGATTTGACTTTTCTGAAATTTTAAAGCCTCTTCTGGGTGAGAAAAATCAAATAGCTCATTTTGTGTTAATTTTAATATTCCTATCCTATGTAGGAATCAGCATTACTCTATGCCTAAAAGAAGGAAAAGACTGAATATTTCAGTCTTTATCGGTGATCAGCATTACTCTATGCCTAAAAAAAGGAAAAGACTGCATATATGAAATAAACTAGAGGCCTGGTGCACAGATTCCTGCACACAGAAAAGAAATTAATTAGAAGGTGGCTAGTGGGGTGGGACTGGGCGAGACAGGCCTGACACGTCCTGGAGCCAACCTCCTGTTGTCCCTCCCTGGCCGTCGCACCTGGGGCGGCTGGCACTGGGGCGGCTGGCACTGGGGCGGCTGGCACTGGGGCTTGAAGGGTGTCCACGGAGTGAGCAGGGTCCCTCCCGCAGGTGGGGTCCCTCGGCCTGGCCTATAGGGATCAGGCCGAAACCAGCAGTCCGACATCCCCCAAGGGGTCCCGGAGTGCGAGAGGGCACTCTGCAAAGTTGCTGTTGCTTGGCAGCTCCTGCGTTGAGTGTCTGCCCCCTGGTAGTCAGTGCACATTGTACCTATCAGCCGGTCAGCTGGTCACTTAGCTTTTTATATATACACTAGAGGCCCAGTGCATGAAATTTATGCACTGGGGGGGGGGGTGTCCCTCAGCCCAGCCTGCACCCTCTCCAATCTGGGACCCCTCAGGGGATGTCCAACTGCTGGCAGTCGGACATCCCTCTCACAATCCGGGACTGCTGGCTCCCAACCGCTCGCCTGCCTGCCTGCCTGCCTGCCCCTAACCGCTTCTGCCTGCCAGCCTGATCACCCCCTAACCACTCCCCTGCCAGCCTGATCAACACCTAACTGCTACCCTGCCGGCCCGATCGCCCCCAACTGCCCTCCCCTGCAGGCCTGGTTGCCCCTAACTGCCCTCCCCTGCCAGCCTGGTCATCCCTAAATGCCCTCCCCTGCCAGCCTGGTCGCCCCTAACTGCCCTCCCCTGTAGGCCTGATCACCCACAACTTCCCTCCCCTGCTGGCCATCTTGTGGCAGCCATCTTGTGAAGACATGGGCATGGCCATTTTGTGACCACATGAGGGTGGCCATCTTTGTGCAAGGGTGTGACGGTCAATTTGAATATTACCTCTTTATTATATATGATTATACAGGATAGATATTTCCAAGGTCTTGCCGTGGCTGCCTTTTTCAAGTTTCTCTGCTTTTATTAGGAAGGTAAAGAAATTATCGATGCTGCTTTCTGGAACTCCTTATTTTGGTAATATATAGGGGAGCACAGAAACAGTTTCTACTATTCACACCCACTGAATTTTAGTCGGCCCAAAGATTTCAAAGATAACCAGCTTCTAGCATTATTTTTAAATTATATCCTAAACACATACACACAACCAATAATCATATCCTTAACCTTAATCAAATAACTTAAAGCTTATATTATAAAAACAATTGTTAAGCAATCTCAAGTCACACCTGAAAATAGTTACTAACATATTTGGGGATGCCTAAAGTGCCTTAAGCAATTCCACAACAAAGGTTAAGGCTATTAGGCAGAGCTTGTCATACTTACTGGGTGGTCTGATCTAAGTAAGTAATAAGTCTGTCTGCTTCTTCTTCTAGACGTTTGTTAACATGATGAAGATATTCAGGAACCTACAAAGATAGTTTTTTATATTATTGTTTTCCTCCCCATAAATCATTCAGAAAATGTCAAGTCCAAAAGATCCTGGAAGCAGCCCTGCCAAATGTGGCAGGGTTGAATCATATGTAAAATTATAGGTAGAGTTTATGATCCAGAATTCTGGCCTTTAAGAAGAGAGAAAAGAAAGGAGCACCTAAGTGAGAGAAAAGCATCACAATGTTGGGAAGATAAATGCAAAGGGCAGCTTATGTTTTATAAGTAAGGTCTATTGTGAATACAGTGGATTTAGTAATCATGATTTTTAAATACCTCTCTTTCCTGCATTAATTTTTGGCCTTCAGCTGCGTAAAGCCGGTTAGTTTCTTCCAAAAATCGTTGTTCAAAAGAATCCTGATAAATCTGGGAGAAACAAAATAAAGAAGTTTATTTATTCATTAACTACTTATTGAATGTTCTTTATGTAAACAGCACTATTAATTTGGTTTTTACACATCAAACTAGGGATAACCATCAGCTCTGTAGTAAGTGAAGTAGTTAACTTACTTGCAAGTCAGAGAGCATGCTTAAAAGGCTTCGGAGTAAACTTCTATCAATGGCTTCACCATTCCTTTCCCTCTCAATCAACAGAAGAATGCCATCAATTGTCTTAGTCTGGACTTTTTGATCACTTATAATATGAGCCCTAAATAACTCCAGTCCCATGTCCCTAAAATAAAAATATAATCTAAATTAACTGACAGCAATATCACTTCTGGAGAGACACACGTTAATTAGGGCTTCAGGCTTTGAAATAGCCATTGTAAAAGGATAAAATCCACACATTTAATCTATATATATATAAAAGCCTAATATGCAAAGTTCGATCACTCGCTATGATGTGCGTTGACCACCAGGGGGTGGCACAGAATGAAGGCCCCCAGCCAGCGGCTGGCAGCTGGCAGTCGCTAAGGACCCTACCTGTGCACAAATTTCGTGTACTGGGCCTCTAGTTTTAAATAACATTATTAAACTAAAGTATACAGGAAACTCATTTTGTCTCTAATGAGAAATAAGGCTAAACTCCTATCTTCCTCCAGAACTAAGTTTTATTATATTATCTCCTTTGGTGGATTTCTTCCTTGGTCAAATTAAGAGACAAAATTAGTTCAAAGTTATAAAATGGTCTTCACTGTACTGTTAATGAAGGCTTAATTGGTCATTTGTCATCTGGCTTTAGTACTCAAAAATCAGCAACTCTGATAATTGCTATAGGTAGATGCTAGGTACACATGGTGGGGGAAGAGCTCATTACACTATTCTATTTTCCTGTATAGATGGAATTTTCCATAAAATTGTTAAAAGATAATGAGCAGCTCTGGCTGGTTTGTCTCAGTGGAAGGAGAAGTCAGCCCTCAGACTGAAGGGTCATGGGTTCAATTCTGGTCAAGGGCATGTACTCAGTTGCAGGCCCCAAGCAACCAATCAATGTGTCTCTCTTACATCCATGTTTCTCTCTCTGTCTCTCCCCTTCCCTCCCACCTTCTCTAAAAATCAATGGAAAAATATCCTCAGGTGAGGATTAACCACAACAAAAGGATAATAAGCAAATTCTTGATCAGCAACAAAATAATACACATTCATAGATAGTTCAGAGCAAACTTTTAATTCCCATAGAAAAACTTTATAAATTATTATAGGCTCAGTGAATGTTAGCTATCTCTAATATTAGCATAAAACATAATTAAGAAGGTAAAACTACTATATAAATATAAGTTTTTAGAAGCCAAATATGAGGTTTTTAAGAGAATATTCACATTATTAATCTCTTCAATATTAGTATAATTAAAGATTTGAAAATGATTTGTAACAAATCTTTTCAAATTTTTTTTCTAGCATCCTTACCAAATGGAGGGTAGCATTGAATTCTGAAGAACATAAGTTCTATCCAAAAACAAAAAAATGCTCCTGATCATGATCTGTCAAAAAAAAGGAAGAAATCAAGCAATTTTTATATTTTGTGAGGCTGAAATACTTGCTCAATAAAGTAAGAATAAAATTGCAGGATTTGCTTGAATATATACTAGACTACTAGGATCAAACATACAGATGAACAGACATACCATACAATATGGCCATACCATTTTTATTAAACTACTCTATTATCTTAATCCTTCTGTAGTTTCCAGAAAAGGGGCACTTAAAATGATCCTATGACTTCTTTGCAACTTGAGAAGTAACTGAGGTCCTGGTGGGGTAGCTCAGTTGGTTAGAGCATCATCCCAATATACTAAAGTTGCAGGTTCGATCCCTGGTCTGGACATATACAAGAATCAACCCATGAGACGAAACCGGTTTGGCTCAGTGGATAGAGCGTCGGCCTGCGGACTCAAGGGTCCCAGGTTCGATTCCGGTCGGGGGCATGTGCCTTGGTTGCGGGCACGTCCCCAGTGGGGGGTGTGCAGGGGGCAGCTGATTGATGTTTCTCTCTCATCGATGTTTCTAGCTCTCTATCCCTCTCCCTTCCTCTCTGTAAAAAAATCAATAAAATATATTTTTAAAAAAAGAATCAACCAATGAATGCATAAATAAGTAGAACAAATATAAATATATATATATATATATATATATATATATATATATATCCCCTTTCCTCTCGTTCTAAAATCAATAAATTTAAAAAGTAACTGAAAATAAAAAATGGAATCAAGCCCTGGACGGTGTGGTTCAATGGTTAGAGTATTTGCCACCAAAGAGTTGCAGGTTTGATTCCTGGTCAGGGCACATACCTGTTTTGGGTTTGATCTCTGGTCGAGGAATGTACAGGAGGTAATCAATCAATGTTTCTCTCAAATCAATGAACATTAAAAAAATTAAATGCTTGCTTACTTGTAACTTGAATTTTCAAAACAGAAAACAAAACCAAAATTAGTTTCCAATTCAGAAGAACAGATATGGAGGCAGGCCCTTACTGCATAGCTTTTAAAACTAACATTCCTGTATTTGAAGAAATTTATTTTTTAACTATAACATTTAGCTGAAATGTAATACTTTTTCCAGCTTACCATTTGTCTACAGTGGTTCTGCCAGCATTTATCAATCTTCTTTAGAAAAAGAACACTATCCAATGAGTCCGTGAGATGTACGTCAAGGATATTTTAAAGTGCTTAGTATAAGTGGCATGTGCAAAGTAAGAGCACATTTATTTGTCTTAAATTTGGAATACCTTACATACTAATGAAACTAAATAGTACTTATTTGTAGAACAAAATGCCATTTCTTAAACTGTAAAAATAGTATATCTCACTAAAAATACCTAAAAAACAAGTCTTGACCTAGCTGGGTTGTCACAGTGGATAGAGTGTCGGCCTACAGACTGAAGGGTCCCAGGTTCCATTCTGGTCAAGGGCACATGCCTGAATTGCGGGCTCGATCCCCAGTAGGGGGCGTGCACGAGGCAACCGATCAATGATTCTATCATTGATCTTTCTCTCTCTCCCTTCTTCTCTGAAATCAATAAAAATATATTTTAAAAAAACTTAAGCATAATTGAGCATTGTGTTTTCAGTTTATGATTTCCTTAAATTATCTTTCTTCAAATGGAAATTTGTTAGGGCAAAGAAAGGGTAAAGATGCAAGAACATCTTATTTACATTAATACCACATAGTAGACTTACATCCTAATTAAAGCTAACAAAATTCTTCTCTAGAAGCAAAATGAACAAAATTAAATCTACAAAACACAGCTACAGTGGAACCTCAGTTCTCAAACTTACTTTGTTCCAGAAGGCTGTTCAAGAAGCAATTTGTTCGTAAATAGATTCTTTTTTTTCCCATTAGAAATCATGTAAATTGAATTAATCTGTTCCAGACCCCCAAATGATTCTGTTTTAACCTTTCTTATATATAGTACATGTCTAATGTACTGTTTAACCTATAAATGAACACTTCCTTTCTTAAATTTATCGAACCAGCCCC
Organism: Cnephaeus nilssonii; assembly: GCF_951640355.1. Lineage (NCBI taxonomy): Eukaryota > Metazoa > Chordata > Mammalia > Chiroptera > Vespertilionidae > Cnephaeus > Cnephaeus nilssonii. The sequence goes on along the minus strand of NC_137071.1, from coordinate 119,494,770 downwards.
TACTATCCTTAAAGGAATCACTTTCAGCTCTTGTTCTATAGGTGTCTTTAAGATCAACATACAGCATCTTTGCTTTTTCACATTATCACTGTCTCTGAAATGCTGTCACTGGTTAACTGCTTTTCGTTTATCCAAATCAACAACAGTTTTTCTACCTCTCCAATTGCCCATGATCATTTTTTTCTTTCACACCCTTAGCAACATTAGCATTCTCGATGGCCTCTTTATGTTTTAAAATTGTACTAATTATGGGATTTCACCAGCAACAAAAGCATTCTCTCCTTTGTACAAGCATGAAAGGGTTGTCAGGTCAAAAACCAAGGAAGTTGGTTCAACAACGGAGATATTATTTTTGTAAACAACTTGGTTGAGAACTGAATTATTCAAGGTAGGAGACATTGGAGAAATGAGGTTTGACTGTTTTCCATTTCAAGCTGAATTAAATAGTGAGGGATAGGAAGAGAATAAATGATAAAAATACAAGATGTTTTGTTTTTAAAAGGATATTCTCTGAACTGATGAATTTGTGCTTTGATGTGATCTTCACAAATCTGTCTCAGCTGTTTGTACAAGTTTGCAGAAATCTTGTAAGAACAGAGATTTTCTACAGCCTGTAAGATTAAACACACACATGCTTAAGGGAAGAACAGAAGGGGGGGGGGCATTCTCAATTATTTACATAAATTTTTTATTATTTTGGTATTTCTACCATGTAAGCTTATTAAAAAGGGTTGAACATCCATTTAAAACACATAGTAAAACAACAATATATTAACAATGTGGGTGGTGAACTTTTTCATAACCAATGTATTATAATTTATTGATTATGGCTGTAAAGGTCTTAAGGATGGGGGGAATCAAGCCAAGCCCCTCTCCCCCACGTGAAGGTGAAGACATTCAATTTATAACAACTGCTACATATAAATGCTGTCTTGTTCTTTAAAATGTCCATTGTTTTCATAAGCAGAAGTCCATTTTGTGCCTAAAAAATAATTTCACCAATTTTCATCATAAAGGTTGGGCAGTCTGACCACCACTGAATAAAATTTTATTAATAATTTGGTTCTCATGAACAGAATGCAGAAATTAATTCTAGCAGTATTATAAACATGATGTAATTATAACTACTAAGAATTTTCTCCAACATTTCAGTTTTAAAATATTTAAATAAATATGTTTCAAAATTTGAACTGAATAAACATTAATTATAAAAATGACTGTATTTTTACTTCATTCTAATAGTTGAATTGGTCTTCTTTTATACTCAGCTCCTAAAAGGACAAACTTCAGATTTCAATGAGTTTCTTGTTATGCATATCAAAAGACTTTCAAATTTAAAACAACAGCCTGGGTAAAACTCTTTGGATGAGCTCCGATATAATCTATAATTCCAACTAGTTATGACTTAAGTATAACATCAGGATTTCCTGTCTTACCATAACAGAAGGCAAAATTTCATTAAAATTGACTCTAAAGGAGCATCCAAGTTGTGTTGGTTGAAGTGGGATTTTATAAATATGTAGTTGCTAGTCATATTGCCAGTATGCAGGTCCAATAAATGAATTAGCAAATGAAAAGAAAGCTTAAAGGAAACCACTTATACCATTGGAGGAAAGGAGTCACAACTCACCAGAAAACAGCAGTCCAATTAGATCCAGCAGCTAAGGAGGAATAAAAAGGCCACTTTCCTAGGGTTAGGCCACAAATGTCTAAAAGGTGTCTTTATATTTATTGGTCCTCTATGGACTCTCCCCCTTCCTCCTTTAGGATTCTTCTCATTGTATCAAGGTGATCCTTTTGAGGGACTCATTTTCTCAGCATTTCTCATTTTCCTGCTTAGATTCTGTCTTTCTACTTCATCTTGTCCACATTTCCCACCCACTTCCAGTACTTCTCCAAGTCCTAGTTCTCCATTCCCTTCTGCTGTATTCCTCCTTCTCCCATATTGTAGTCCTCAACACATCTATTTATCTTCTCACACAAGATACCATATTCTCTCACTACTCAACTAGGTCCTCCTTCCAATAAAGCTTTCCTTAATTGCCTCAGCAACTAGTGACTCACCTGGCATACCACACTGACGTCACTGAGTCAATACCACATGTCTTCATGTGTATATCCTGTCCCCAAATTCTCCTTAATGACAGAACGAGACCACGTGTTCAAGTCTCTACTGATATGTGTTCGTTAATACTTTTTGGGCTTTGAACTAGGTGAATATAGTAAATACTCAAAAAAAAAAAACACCAAACACAAAAAAACACTAACATACCTCTAACTAGCAATGTGTGCTGCACATAGAAGAGGCTTTTATGATGTAAGGAGAAAACTGGCCAGAAAACATACAATTACAATACACTGTGCTAGATGCTGTGATAGGGATAAGCATAGAGGTGTGACCCCTAATCCAGTCTTTGGGGCAGAGGCAAGTCAGGAAAGATTTCTTGAGCAGAGGTAAAGAGGTGGAGTCCAAAAAGACCCAGAGGGAAATGGATAGAGAGCTGGTGGGAAAAGTGAGAAATAGAGAAGTAATCTGGGCTTTAAATGCAAACAGCCTCACCTGTGTTTAGATGGAAGGTGGTTTAAGATGTTAGAGAGGAAAGAAAAGCAGGATGGATACAGTTCTTGGAAGATGGCGGTGTAGGTAAACGCCTGTACTTGCCACCTCCCACAACCACATCAAAGTTACAACTAAAATGCAGAACAACCATCATCCAGAACTGCTGGAAAGCTGGCTGAATGAAAGTCCTACAACTGGGAACAGGTAAGATGACGGCCAACAGGACAGCAGTGAGCAAGACAGTGTGAGTGAGTGAAAGAACAAAAGGAGAGTGCGTGGATGTGTGGGGAGTGTGTGTATTTGTGAGTGAGGGACAGTTATATTCCACAGGATTGTCAGGGACTGGTGGACCAGGCTCCCCTGGCCAGGCAGCCTCTACTACCGCTGCAATCTCTCCCAGAGCAGCTGGCTCTGCCGCAGAGACCTTGCCATCTTGAAGGGGAGATCAGCTGTGATCGAAAGCCCAGCCTTACCTTCACCCAGGGAAACCTCGGATACCACCCAGGACCCTACAGCCACAAAGCCCAGGGACCACCTGCCTCAGCTGTGAACCTACCAACACCGAGACTCCAGCCTACCCGGCCACAGGAGCCTAAAACGTTTGTCCGGGGAGAGACAAGGTGGCAGCTGAATAGACGGATGGGTCCTGCGCCTTCTCACAGAGCAGATAGAAGAAACAACTGAATCGGATAACCACCACCCGGAATTGGGGAATTAAACACAGCTGGTGAGGCAATCCACTGACGGAAAGGTCAGAGATGGCCTGGAGAGAGGTGAGATCAGGGATCTGGGCTGGAGGGAAAAGCGTGTGCAGCGGGAACTAGAGTCTTAGAGGGAGATTGCATTGCACCAAATCCCTGTCTCTTGGGGTCAGTGTAGCCCTCAAATGTAGAAGGGGGTCCACAGGGCTGCTAGCAATGGGGGACTCTAGATCTAAGCCCACAGCCGTGGGAAACTGCACCCAGAAAGGCAGCCTGAAGTTCTATACCAGTTGCACAGTGCTGGGGGGAGAAAGACGTGAGGCTGTGTGGTTGCTCTGTCTTTATAACTTCTTTGCTTTTACTAGCTAAACCCAGTGCATAGGATCTTTCAATTAAAACACTCACTGAAAAAGAAAGAAAGAAAAAAAAAGTAAATTTAAAAAAAAGTAAATTAATAAAAAATAAAAAAAACACTCACCAAGACTGCAGGGGAAGGTGGTTTTTGAGGAAACTGGGGAGCAGAAGAGGGACAGATGAGCAGGAAGCCAGCTCTGGGACAGTCCAACCCTCAATCCTGAGCATTTTTCTCCGAAGACCAGGCACCTTCTAGCAGTGCAGCCACACCGTCTTGAGCGCCCCAGGGAAAGGAAGATTCTAAATACCCACAGGGAGCCCTGGGGGACTAGGTTGAGGGGCCATTTGATCCCAGAAACTAATACAGAAATACGGCCACCTAGGGGCCATGTCAGAACTAGACGCTTCTGTAAATACGACTGAAAGCAGGCAGAAAAACAAATTGGACAGATTGGTTCTGTCTGCTTGAAACTAAGGTCGTGGCAGAGGAGCGGTGGATCACTGGGAACTTCAACACTGTGGTGACTATCTGACAGAAAACTGAGATGTGGCAGGCAGAACAGTATAGAGGGGTCTTAAACCAGCCCCCATGAGACACTGAAGCTCCAATGAAGCTAACGAACTTTACTACTTCACTTTTTTTGTTATCTTTCACTTAAGAAACAAATTTTTTCACTTTATTTTATTTTTATATTTTTATTATTTTAATTTTAATTTTTAATTAATTTTTCTCAATTATTACTTTCTACTTTTTTATTATTTTGTTTTTTCCTTTTCTTCTTATAAACTCATTCTCTTTCTACCCTCTCTAAACTGAACCATGGCCATTACACCCCATTCATTCAATTCCTTGACCTTACCTTCTGGAAATAAGCTCTGCCTCTTCTGATTCAGCTCCCCTCCTTCTTTTCTGGGTGTTTATTGTTCGCATTGTTTGGATTAGTTGTTGGTTTTTTGGAGTTTTCTCCCTATATACATATTTTTCCCCTTCTTTTTTTCTTTTTCTCTTACCTTCTTTCCTTTTCTCAGTATCATGTTTGGGCTCTTTTCTCTACCCTAATTCTCTTTCCCCTGGTGGTCACCTTTACTTGGGGTTATTGCTATCGTGAATACGTTCGTGTTTTGTGCCCTCTGTGTTGTGTCTTGTCGAGTTTTATTTTGTGCCTCTAAGTCAACGCGGTAGAGAGTGAGCCACATAAACAGTCACCTTGAGAGGAGCGAAAATGGGGAGACAAAGAAATAGCACCCATAAGAAAGAAAAGGCGGAATCACCGGAAAAGGAAGTAAATGAAATGGAGGCAAGCAATTTGTCAGAGAAAGAATTCAGAGCAATGGTCATAGGGACGCTGAAAAGGATGGAAGACAAACTCAACAACATGTGTGAGAACCAAGAGGAAATGAAGAACCAAGAAGAAATGAAGAATGACATAGCTGCAACAAAGAACACAATAGAAAGCATCAACAGTAGACTAGAAGAAGCTGAGGACCACATCAGTGAGCTAGAAGACAAGGTAGGATAAAATAACTAGAGAGAGCAGAAAATGAAAAAAAAAAAAACTTAAAAAACAGGAGGAGAGCGTAAGGGACATTTGGGACAACATGAAACAAAACAACATCCGCATAAAAGGGGTCCCAGAAGGAGAGGAAACTGAGCAAGGAATAGAAAACCTGTTTGAAGAAATAATGACAGATCAACCAAAGGACTTGTGTGCATGGTGCATGCATATGAGCCTAACCAGTGGTTAAGGACAACAGGGGGGTGGGGGCATGCGTGGGGAGGGGTGTGGGATGGGAATGGGGGGATGAGGACAAATATGTGATACCTTAATCAATAAAGAAATTTAAAAAAAAAAGAAAGAATGACAGACAACTTCCCTGATATTGGAAAGAAAAAACCCCACACAAGTCCAAGAAGCTCACAGAGTCCCAAACAAGATGAACACAAAAATACCCACGCCAAGGCACATTATAATTAAATTGGCAAACACCAACGACAAAGTAAGAATCTTAAAGACTGCCAGAAAGAGACAAAAAGTTACCTATAAGCGATCTCCCATCAGACAATCAACTGACTTCTCAACAGAAACACATCAGGCCAGAAGGGAATGGAATGAAATATACAAAGTCATGCAAAGCAAGGGTCTGAACCCAAGAATACTATACCCAGTAAGGCTATCATTCAAAATTGAAAGTGAAATCAGGAGCTTCACAGACAAAAAAGGACCAAGGGAGTTTATTACCACCAAACCAGCAATACAAGAAATGCTAAAGGGACCACTATTAAAAGAAGAAATAGGAAGGGAAGAAGGAACACAGGCATAAAGAATAAAAATGGCGACAAACAAGTACCTATCAATAACTTTAAATGTAAATGAAATAAATGCCCCAATCAAAATACATAGGTTAGCTGAAAGGATAAGATAACATGACCCATATATCTGCTGTCTACAGAAGACCCACCTCAGAACAAAGGACTCACACAGACTGATAGTGAAGAAATGAAAAAAAAAATTTTTTGATGCAAATGGAAATGAAAACAAATCAGGAGTAGCAATATTTATTATATCTGACAAATTAGATCTCAAAGTGAAGGCCATAACAACTGATAAGGGGGGATGAGGACAAATATGTGATACCTTAATCAATAAAGAATAAAAAATAAAATAAAATTTAAAAAAACCAAGAGATAAGGAAGGCCACTTCACAATAGTAAAGGGAGCAATTCAACAAGAAGATACAACTCTGGCAAACATATATGCACCCAATACAAAAACACCCAACTACATAAAAAAACCTCTGAAAGATATCAAGGGAGAGACTGACAGCAATACAGTCATAGTAGGGGATTTAATACCCCAGACACGACTGGAGAAATCCCCTAAACCCGTGGTCGGCAAACTGCGGCTCGCGAGCCACATACAGCTCTTTGGCCCCTTGAGTGTGGCTCTTCCACAAAATACCACGGCCGGGTCGAGTCTATTTTGAAGAAGTGGAGTTAGAAGTGTAAGTTTAAAAAATTTGGCTCTCAAAAGAAATTTCAATCGTTTTACTGTTGATATTTGGCTCTGTTGACTAATGAGTTTGCTGACCACTGCCCTAAATAAAAAATCAGGAAAGAAACATCAATCCTAAATGACTCACTAGATCAGATGGAATTAATTGATATCTTCATAACATTTCACCCCAAAGCCACAGAATATACATTCTTCTCAATTGCACACGGGTCATTTTCAATGATAGACCACATTTTGGGACACAGGCAAAGTCTCTTCAAATCCAAGAAGATAGAAATCATATCAAGCATCTTCTCAGATCACAATGGCATAAAATTAGAAATCAACTACAATGAAAACAATGAAAAAAAACAAACACTTGGAGGCTAAATAGCATGCTATTAAACAATGTATGGGTTAAAAAATAAATAAAATAAATAAAAAGCATCCCAGTAACAAATAACAATGAAAAGACAACAATCCAAAATCTATGGGACACAGTGAAAGCAATCTTGAGAGGGACGTTCAGAGCTCTACAGGCCTACCTCAAAAAACAAGAAAAAATGTTAATAAATTACCTAACCCTACAACTCAAAGAGTTAGAAGGAGAGCAACAAGAAAAGCCCAGTGTAAGCAGAAGTAAGGAAATAATAAAGATCTGAGTGGAAATAAATGACACAGAGACCAAAAAACACAATACAAAATATCAACAGAACCAAGAACTGGTTCTATGAAAGGATAAACAAGATTGATGAACCTCTAGCCAGGCTCACCAAAATCAAAGAAAGAGGACCCAAATAAACAAAATCAGAAATGAAAGAGGTGAAGTAAAACTGATCCCACAAAAATACAAAGCATTATGAAAAAATACTTTGAGCAACTCTATTCCAACAAACTGGACAACCTAGACGAAATGGACATATTCTTAGAAAAATACAAGCTCCCAAACCGCAATCAGGAAGAATCAAAATCCTGAAGAGGCTAATAACTACCAAAGAAATTGAAGCAGTAATCAAAAATCTTCCAGTATTCCAGTAAACCAAAGCCCTGGTCTGGATGACTTTACAGGGGAGTTCTAAAAAAGAATTCAAAGAACTAAAACCAATCCTCCTCAGACTATTTCAAAAAATTCAAGAGGAAGGCACACTTCCAAGTGCTTTCTATAAAGACAGCATTACCCTAATCACAAAATCACAGATAAAGACACCACACAAAAAAACTACAGGCCAATATCCTTGATGAACATAAGATGCTAATATACTCAACTAAATTCTAGCAAATCAGATCCAGCATTACATTAGAAAGATCATACACCATGACCAAGTAGGATTTATCCCAGGGATGCAAGGATGGTACAATATTTGGAAATCAATAAATGTAATACATCACATAAACAAACTGAGAGATAAAAATCACATAATCATATCAATTGATGCAGAAGAAGCATTTGACAAAATCCAATACCCTTTCTTGATAAACACTCTCAGCAAAGTGGGAATAGAGGGATCGTACCTCAACATAATAAAAGCCTTATATGACAAGCAAAATCCATTTCCCCAAAGAACAAGAACAAGACAGAGATGCCCACTTTCACCACTCCTGTTCAATATAGTACTGGAAGTGCTAGCCATAACAATCACACAAGAAGAAGAAATAAAAGGCATCCAAATTGGAAAAGAAGATGTACAACTGTCCTTATTCACAGATGACATGATACTGTACATAGAAAACCCAAAAGACTCCATCAAAAAACTACTAGACTTAATAAATGAATTTGGCAATGTAGCAGGATACAAAATTAATGCCCAGAAATCTATGGCATTTTTATACACCAATCATGAACTCACAGAAAGAGAAACTAAAAAAACAATCCCATTTACCATTGCACCAAAAAAATCAAGATACCTAGGAAAAAACTTAACTAGGACGTTGAAAAAAAGAGATGGAGGAAGACATAAACAAATGGAAGAACATACCGTGTTCATGGGTTGGTAGAATCAACATCATTAAAATGTCCATACTACCCAAAGCAATCTACAGATTCAATGCAATCCCCATTAAAATACCAACGGCTTATTTCAAAGACCTAGAACAAACTCTCCAAAAAATTCATCTGGAATTTAAAAAGACCCTGAATAGCCACAGCTATCCTGAGAAAGAAGAACAAAGTTGGAGGGATCACAATACCAGATATCAAGCTATATTACCAAGCCACGCTTCTCAAAACTGCCTGGTACTGGCACAAGAACAGACATATAGACCAATGGAATGGAATAGAGAACCCAGAAATCGACCCAAGCCACTATGCTCAATTAATATTTGACAAAGGAGGCAAGAGCATACAATGGAGTCAAGACAGTCTCTTCAAAAAATGGTGCTGGGAAATTTGGTCAGATACATGCAAAAAAATGAAACTAGATCACCAACTTACGCCATACACAAAAAACAAACTCAAAACGGCTAAAGGAGTTAAATGTAAGACAGGAAACCATAAATATCTTAGAAGACTCCATAGGCAGCAAAATATCAGACATATGTCATAGCAATATCTTTACCAATACAGCTCCTAGGGCACTGGGTACTAAGGAGAAAATAAACAAATGGGACTACATAAAAATAAAAAGCTTCCACACAGCAAATTAAATGATCAACAAAACAACAAATCCCACTGCATGGGAGAACATATTTTCCAATGCTATTTCAGATAAGGGTTTAATCTCCAACATTTACAGGGAACTCATACAACTTAACAAAAGGAAGATAAACAATCCAATCAAAAAATGAGCAAAGGACCTACATAGACACTTTTCTAAAGAGGACATACAGAAAGCCGAGAGACATATGAAAACATGCTCAAAGTACTAATCATCCAAGAGATGCAAATCAAAACAACTAGAGACCACATCACACCTGTCAGAATGGCTATCATCAACAAAGGACAGGTGCTGAGGAGGATGTGGAGAGAAAGGAACCCTCTTGCACTGCTGGTGGGAATGCAGACTGGTGCAGCCCCTGTGGAAGATAGTATGGATTTTCCTCAAAAAGTTAAAAATGGAACTCCCATTTGACCCAGTAACCCCACTTGTAGGACTATATCCCAAGAAACCAGAAACACCAATCAGAAAGGATATATGCACCCCTATGTTCACAGTAGCACAATTTACAGTAGCTAAGATTTGGAAACAGCCTAAGTGTCCATCAGCAGATGAGTGAATTAAAAACTATGGTACATCCACACAATGGAATACTACACCGCTATAAAAAAGGAACTTTTACCATTTGCAACAGCATGGATGGACCTGGAGAGCATTATGCTAGGCAAAATAAGCCAGTTGGAAAAAGATGAATATCACATGACCTTACTCATATCTTACCTAATAATAGACAAATATGTAAGTTGACCGTACCTTCGCTATGCCCACAGCCAATCAGAGTGAGTGAGTATGCAAATTAACCCACCAAAGATGGCGGTTAATTTGCATACAAAGGCAGGGGGGCAGCACCATGGCCTGCTTCCAGGGGTACGAGTCCATCGGGGGCGAAGGAGGCCCTGTGGGCAGCGCCAGACACCGCCCACAAGGTCCCAGTCCATCGGCAGGGGAGGCGGTGGGGTGGGCAGCGCCAGACGGCACAGGAGGGGTCTGGGTCCATTGCAGGCCCCAAGAGGAGCAGCGGCCTGCCTAGCTGCTCCCGGGGGTCCCTGGGAACAGCGCCACCCCGGGGAGGCGAGGCCGGACCCGCCTAGCCGCTCCCGGGGGTCCCTGGGATGATCGTGGCCCCGGGGAGGCGAGGCCAGACCGCCTAGCCGCTCCCGGGGGTCCCTGGGACAATCGCGGCCCCGGGGAGGCGAGGCCAGACCCGCCTAGCCGCTCCCGGGGGTCCCTGGGAACATTGCAGGCATGGGGTTGCTGAAACGCAGACCGGGCCTCTGGCCACAGATTCATAGCTTCACGGAGATCCAGGGCAGGGATCTGCCTCATCTGCAGAGAGACAGAGGTTCTGCAGTGGCCCCAAGACGCGGTGGGCCCATCCAGGGATCAAGGGGCATGGAAGGACTCCTGGGCAGAAGGGCAAGGACCCTCACCCCTGAGGCGGGGGTTGAGGGGTGGTGCCACCTCAGTGGAGGGGTGCTGCACTGCAGGGTACTGGATTGACTGATGTGATTCAGAGAAGCTCCCAGTGCTAATGGGCCTCGCTCAGGCAGCCTTCACACTTCAGAGGCAGTGACTCCTGCTCCTGCCTTGACCCAAAAGCAAGCCTGCGACACCCTGCCCCATGGCAGAGCATGCCTAGGCAGTGAGTGCGAAGCCTTCCACCTGCTCCAGAGAAGCGGGGGCAGTAAAGAATGGGGGGGAGGGACGGGGAGAGGAAAGAATGTGGAGCATCCGCAATGAAGAGGTGCTCGAGAAAGAGGCTCGGAAGCCTGACTGGAAGGTTTGTTCTGTTTGCCGGGCGGCTGCCCCTTAGGAAGCACAAAGAACAGGGCTCTGAGGGCTTCCTGTGTGCTGAGTCAATTTCCACAGCCAACTGGAATTGGCCTCAGTTTCCTGGTCTGTAAAATGGATGAAGCGTGTCCCAGTGCCTTCACTGAGTTTTGATGGCCAATTGAGATACTATATAAAGAAAATGAGGGAAAAGTGAGAAAGAAAAGGACGGACGAGCAACACAAAAGAAAGACTGAAAGGAACCTGTAAACCCATTGTCACTTAAATAGGGAATATAGTCCATAGTGTTGTAATGATGATATGATGCCAGGTGGGTACTAGAAATATCGGGGAACACTTTGTAAAGTATATGATTGTCTAACCACTATTCTGTAACTAATATAAAACCTGAAACCAATACAGAATAATATTGAATGTAAAGAAATGAAAATTGGAGTGAAATTTTTATAAATTTCAAAGTTTAAATAAAAGCTGTAAAGGAAGGGGAGAATAAAAATAGTGTTTTTCATTTTACCACTTCATTAAAAAGACAGTTGTCTTTATATGGTGCTTTTATACTTTTATACTTTTCTAAGTCATTATCTCATTTTAATTTCCGGGCAACTTAACGACAAGATAATTATTCCGTCCACTATTCAAAGAAAGGAAATCTTGGTGTCTGGTCCTAATGATTCAATCGCCAAGCCCTTAATGTATAGCAGGGTTAGTAAAATTTTCTGTGCAGGGTCATATCTATACTAATAAAAGCCTTGGGGGTGATCAGGCCAGCAGGGGAGGGTATTTGGGGGCAATCAGGCCCTCAGAGGAGCAGTTAGGTGTCAATCAGGCCAGCAAGGGAGCAGTTAGGGGGCAATCAAGCAGGCAGGTGAGCGGTTAGGAGCCAGCGGTCCCGGATTGTGAGAGGGATGTCCAACTGCAGGTTTAGGCCCGATTCCACAGGGATCAGGCCTAAACCTGCAGTTGGACATCCCCTGAGGGGTCCCATATTGAAGAGGGTGCAGGCTGGACTGAGGGACACCCTCCCCCGTGCACCGGGCCTCTAGTCTGGGATATAATGATCAACATAAACTGATGAACAAAAATAGATCCAGAGACAAATGGCAGGGGAGGGGAGGGTTACAGATCAACCAAAGGACTTGTATGCATACATATTAGCATAACCAATGGACACAGACACTGGGGCGGTGGGGGCTTGCCTTCGGGAGTATGAGTGCCGGGGGGTGGGGGTCAATGGGGAGGAAAGGAGACATATGTAATACTTTTCTTAAATTTAAAAAAAAAGTCCTACAATTGGAGAAGTAAAGAAGAAAGCACATTGAGATTGGTAGGAGGTGCGGAACAGGCTTGTCCAGCACCCACGTGTGCCGCTTTTTTAATCAGGAGGTAGATTATCTCTGCACAGGCCACCCAAAGAAGGATGTCCCAGCCCCACACCAGACCCCCAGGCCAGGGTCCCAGAGCTGGGAAAAGAAGTCCCTACAGGCAGTAAGAACTATGGGCTGTAAAAAACTGTGGATTGGGGCTCAGTGACCCAGAGGATGCTGGAGACCCAGTTGTTCCTCTTAACCAGTTAACTGCCACGCGTCCAAAATGGAAACCATCCCCATTTCTTCCATATGCACTGGAATATTTACGAATTTAAGTTTACCACAATTTTCTTTACAAACCCAGAAATGTCACTAAAAAGTCTGGTTTTTAAATTGGGTGACCAGAGTTTGCGGCTATAGATGCGGGCGGTGTGTGGGGAAGGTCCACTGCTTGTGTCTATATACGCTTATGGTGTACAAATGGTTAAAAGGCCAGCACCATGAACTGACCTTACAAGGTCCTGCTTCCTCTAAACTCCAGCACAAAGACAAGGTTCTGGGGAACACAGACACATATAAGGAGGAACTGGATTGTCTGGCATTGAGGCAGGAACTTGGGGGTGGCTTTCTCCCAGATGGAGGTACTCGCAGGGATCATTGTTCCTATGCTTGGACTTCTCTGGTCACAGGGCTGACTGGCAGCCATTTGTTTGCTCCACCCTGGTGATTCGCTAAGACCCCCACCTTATGCAATTTACAATCCCACCTAAACTGTGTGTATCAGCTTTTGCATACAAATGGCCTTTCCTTGCTCAGGGTAAAAATGTCTCAAACTGCAGCTGGGTCAGGGAGCTCCAAACCTATCAATAAAAGGCCCAAGACCCAGCACCAGCACCAGCCTGCCTTGCTTCATAGCTGGGCCTCATCTGGGCACTTCTAAACCCGATACAAAGAGAAGGAATCTGCAGATCTCTCTGTAGCTTCTGCTGGGTGGCCCCAGGCACTGGCTGACTTTGCATCTCCCTGGAGACCCAAGAGCCAGAGTATCCAGTGGTCAATGTCAGACTATACCAGATTACAACTCTACACACCCATACGCAACATACTCAACGGGCAGAGTCAGTAAGCACCAAAGCCCTACTGAACCAAGTCCTGTTCTATAGGGGGGAGGTCTCCAGCACAGCAGCTCTCCCACTGTAGTCACAGCTGGTCCTCACAGCCAATTGGCGTGGAGATCAATTCCTCCTAATGACACCAACAGCAATCAGGTCTCAACTACAAGACTGTGCACCCAGCCCACAAAGGGTTCACAGCTCAGGTGACTGGGGAGGCTGAGCCACTGGGCCCTATAGAACACCTACTATACAAGGCCACTCTACCAACTCAAGGAGACATAGCAGCTCTACCCAATACATAGAAACAAACACAGGGAAGCAGCCAAAATGCAGAGACAGGGAGGCATGTCGCAAATGAAAGAAATGGAAGAGAGCAGACTACTGGATATAGAGTTCAAAACCACGGTTATAAGGTTACTCAAGAATCTTTTAGAATCCTCCAAAAAAAAAAAAAAAGGAAAAGGACCAGTTAGACATTAAGCATACACTGACTGAAATAAAGAATATTCAGGGTACAAGGATCCAACAGTGGAGTGGAAGATTCTGAGAATCAAATCAATGCTTTGAAATATGAGGAAGCAAAAAACACCCATTCGGAAGAGCAAAAATAAAAAAAGAATCAAAAAATGTGAGGATGGTGTAAGGAGCCTCTGGGACAACTTCAAGCATACCAACATTCGCATTGTGGGGGTGCCAGAGGAGGAGAGAGAGCAAGATATTGAGGAACTATTTGAAGAAATAATGGCAGAAAACTTCCCCCACCTGGTGAAAGAAATAGACTTACAAGTTCAGGAAGCGCACAGAACCCCAAACAAGAGGAAGCCAAAGAGGACCACACCAAGACACATCATAATTAAAATGCCAAGAGCAGAAGACAAAGAGAGAATCTTAAAAGCAGCAAGAGAAAAACAGTTACCTACAAGGGAGTACCCACTGTCAGCTGATTTCTCAACAGAAACTATGCAGGGCAGACGGGAGTGGCAAGAAATATTCAAAGTGATGAATAGCAAGGATCTACAACCAAGATTACTCTACCCAGCAAAGCTCTCATTTAGAATTGAAGGTCAGATAAAGAGCTTCACAGACAAGAAAAGGTTAAAGGAGTTCATCACCACCAAAACAGTATTATATGAAATGCTGAAGGGTATTCTCTAAGAAGAGGAAGAAAAAGATAAAAAATATTAACAACAAAATGGCAACAAATACATACCTATCAACAACTGAATCTAAAAATCAAAATAAACCAATAGGAAATCTAATGAATAGAATAAACTGGTGAATAAAATAGAATCAGAGGCATGGAAATGGAACAGACTGATGATTCTCAGAGGGAAGGGGGGCAGGGGAAATGGAACAGACTGATGATTCTCAGAGGGAAGGGGGGCAGGGAGAAAGAGATATTATCTGTAATAATATCAACAAAAAGATTAGTATGGGCATGTGCATACTAGAGGCCCGGTGCATGAAATTTGTGCATGGGGGGTGGTGCCCTCAGCCCAGCCTGCACCCTCTCCCATCCGGGACCCCTCAGGGGAAGTCTGACTGCTGACCGCTGGCTCCTAATCATTCACCAGCCTGCCTGCCTGGTCACTCCTAACTGCCCGCGCCCCACCGGCCTGATCTCCCTTCACTGCCTCTGCGGTTCCAGACTGATTACCCCTAACTGCCCCCTGCTGCTGGCCAGGTCGCCCCCAACTGGACCCTCTCTGCCAGCCTGGTCGCTCCTAACTGCCCCCCCCCCGCCAGCCTAGTCACCCCTAACTGTCCCCCCTGCCGACCTGGTCACCCCCAACTACCTCCCCTGTCGGCCTGGTTGCCCCTAACTGCCCCCCCCTGCCATCCTGGTCACCCCCAAACGCCCCCCCTGCTGACCTGGTCACCCCCAACTGCACCCCAGCCAGCCTGGTCACCCCTCACAGCCCCCCCACTGGCCTGGTCGACACAGCCTGCTGTTCAGTCATTTGATCGTCCCTCACTAACCCTCCTGCCGGCCTGGTCGCCCCAAGTAGCCTGCTTGTTCAGTCATTTGGTTTTCCCATGGGCCGGCCCTGTTTGGCTGGGCAGCTGACATCCGAGGCTTGCCTGCGCCTCGGGCCGGCCCTGGGGGGCTGGGAAGCCGCCATCCGAGGCTTGCCTGTGCCTCGGGCCAGCCCTGGGGGGGTGGGGAGCTGAGGGGACTGGGCACTGCCATCTTTGAGGGCGTGGCAGTCAATTAGCCTATTCCCTCCTTATTGGCTGTGGGTGCCGCCATTTTGTGAGGGTGTGACAGTCAATTAGCATATTCTCTCTTTATTAGATAGGATATCCATTACCTCTTAACACAGACAATAGGGTGGTGAAGACCTGGGTTGGGGTGGGAACCAGGTGGAGGGGGACAATAGGGAGAAAGAGAGGGACATCTGTAATAATCTCAACAAAAAAGATTTTAAAAAAATTAATAATAAAAGAAAAAAAAGCAGGAATGGCAGGTACATCTAAGGTGAATTTTGAAGGTCAAGTTGGAAGAGAACACTCTGCTTTTCTAGTTTAGCTTTGACTGCTTAACATATGGACTAGATCCAGTAATTTCCCTTCCTCAACAACTTTTCATCAAGCTCTTCAAGTACTATTACAGAGAAATTCCACAATAGGTATAAAAAATACAAAGAACTGAACAGTGTAATGTGGTGCATGGCCTACTATCATTTATGTAAAAAAAGAGAAAATGAATAAAAACACAGTTGTTTTTACATACATAAAAAAAATCTCTGGAAAGATACCCTCTGTCTAGTAATGTTTGTGGAGAGGGAAACTAGTTGGGTGTTGGGAGATGGGGTGGAAGTGAAACTTTTCAACTACATAATCTATAATACTTTGGGGGCTTTGACCCAGGCAAATATATTTAGTATTCAAACACTTAATTACTTGCCTTATCTAATAAGATCCTTTCTATTTCCCTGCCCCACACCACACTTTTTATTTCAGCATGACATTCAAGGCTTATGTACTGTTTTAGCTCACGTCTGTTTATAATCTTCTACACACCCTGTAATCTAAACACTCTGCTTTCTTCCCTTTTTATTTTATTTATTTTTTTAAATTATTATTATTATTTTAAATATATTTTATTGATTTTTTACAGAGAGGAAGAGAGCGGGAGAGAGAGTTAGAAACATCGATGAGAGAGAAACATCAATCAGCTGCCTCCTGCACCCCCCTCCCCACTGGGGATGTGCCCGCAGCCAAGGTAAATGCCCTTGACCGGAATCGAACCCGGGACCTTTCAGTCCGCAGGCCGACGCACTGAGCCAAACCGGTCAGGGCATGCTTTCCTCCCTTTTTAAAAAAATTTATTTTTATTGATTTCAGAGAGGAAGGAAGAGGGAGAGATAGAAACATCAATGATGAGAATTATTGATCAGCTGCCTCCTGCAAGCCCCCCACTGGGGATCGAGCCCACAACCCGGCTATGTGCCCTTGACCGGAATCGAACCTGGGACCTTTCAGTTCACAGGCCAACGCTCTATCCACTGAGCAAAACCGGGTAGGGCTGCTTTCCTCACTCTCAAGCAAGGTTTGTTAGGGACAGTTATGTGTGCTAGAACAGTGGCTTCCAAACTTTTTTGAGAAGCCCCAGTAAGAAATACATTTTATGTCATAATCCACTGTACCTAAAATAAATGTATGTGCCTTGGCCTATGTGGTCAGGGCACAGGCCTGGGTTGCAGGCTCAATTCCCGGTAGGGGGTGTGCAGGAGGCAGCCAATCAATGTTTCTCTCTCCTTCCTCCTTCTCTCTCAAAAAATTAATAAAAATTATTTTAAATAAATAAATCTATAATAATAAAAGTGTAATATGATAATTAGACCAGACGTCCTTCCGGATGACCTTCTAGACGAAGCCGGGGCTGCCAGGGAAGCCCAGTCCCAGGTGCCAGCAGCCAGGGGAAGGAAGGCCTACTCTTGCACAAATTTTGTGCATCGGGCCTCTAGTAAGTAAATAAATGTATGTAATTAAAACAAAATCTTCATGAAACTACAATGAATCATTACTATGCGTTATGTTCTCTGATATTTTCTATTTTATTTCTTTAAAAAATTGCTGGTCACAAACTACTAATGTCATGAACATACTAGAATATAAGCACCTTAGGGGAAAGAACTAAGAGGTCATTATATGCCCATGGCTTCTGTCCAGCTTTGCACACAGGAAGCAGTCACTGACTCAACAAGGATTGAGTCTTTACTAAGTACTCTGTATCCTGTTAGGTGCTGGGATAGAAACATGCATAAGAAGTTAAATCACTACTTAGGAGTTTGAGATAAATTCTATTCTATACCAGATATTTGAAATGCACTATTAGATATGTACAATTATTTTACATTTTACTGAACACTTTAGAAATCCCTGGAAGTTTGATCTAGATTAATTATTATAAAAATAACCTCATTTCACAGGCAACTATTTGTATTAAACAGATTCTAGGTAGAGTTACACAATTCCCTCAAGTAAAACTATCTTTTCACTTAAGCTCATAATCATTACTGGCAAAAATGCTGCCTTAAATCTTTTTTGAAGGTAATGGGGTATAAAATAAAAACATTCTTCCTCCAAATCCTAGTCCCTCCCCCCAAAAATATCCACATATGTCATATCAAAAATATGTTTTCCTAAAAGAAAAAAATCACTCCAAAGAAAATATAAATATACAGGAAGTGAAATGCAAAACTATAAAAGGTGAAAATTGATGCTTTGAGGAACACAGAATTTAAGAAACAGCAAAAGCAAAGATTATATTTGTAACAAGGAAAGGAGTAGAAATGAGGGTGAGAAGACTAGAATAAAAAAGATTACTGAAATAAGGATAAACAATACAAAGATACAAAAAATAATGAATTAAACATAGTGCCCTGGCTGGGTGACTCAGTTGATTGGAGCATCATCTCTTATACCAAAAGGTTGTGGATCCAATTCCCAGTCAGAGCACATACCTAGGTTGCAGGTTGGACCCCCGGTAGGGGGCATATGGGAGGCAACCCTATAGATGTTTCTTTCTCTTTCTCTCCCTCCCTCTCTCCCTTCCCCTCTCTAAAATCAATAAACATATCCTTGGGTGAGGATTAAATAAAAAAGACTTAAAAATAATAAGGGAGGAAATCTAGAAATTTTTCTAATTTAACAATGCCAGAAATAAGAAAGATATTAAATTCCCACCATGGTGCTGAACTCTGGTCATTGGCCTAATGGGTTGTGTCTTATTTTTCAACCCATATGTTTAAAGAAACAAAATACATCAAAAAACTTTTCAACAACTAACACAGAAATAAAACCTACATTAACTCTCTTTTTACATCTAATAAAAATGACTAACAATCACCCTAGCCAGTGTGGCTCAGTGGATAGAGCATCAGCCTGTGGACTGAAGGGTCCAGGGTTTGATTCCGGTCAAGGGCACCTACCTCAGTTGTAGGCTCGATCCCCAGTCCCAGGTTGGGCGTGCATGCAACCAATCTGTGTCTCTCTCTCACATTGATGTTTCTCTCTCTCTCTCTCTCTCTCTCTCTCTCTCTCCACTCCCTTCTACTTTCTCTAAAAATCAATGGAAAAATATCCTCGGGTGAGGAATAAAAATAAATAAATAAATGTGTTTTTTAAATATACAATATAGCAAAAACTAAGAATTTGCAGAAAGGAAGACAGACAATGAAACCTAAATTATTTTTCTTTTTACATATAGGAAGGAGGAATTAAGACTATGATTATCAAGGCCTAAGAATTTATAGTTGCACATTTTTTTAAAGTAGCAGGGATGGTATTTTTTAAATATATTTTTTATTGATTTCAGAGAGGAAGGGAGAGGGGGAGAGAGAGAGAGATAGAAACATCAATGATGAGAATCATTGACTGGTTGCCTCCTGCATGCCCCCTATTGGAGATCAAGTCCACAACCCGGGCATGTGTCCTTTACCAGAACTGAACCCAGGGCCCTTCTGTACACAGGAGGACAATCTATCCACTGAGCCAAATCAGCTAGGGCAGCAGGGATAGTATTAATAATTCAATAAAAGGAAGAGCAATACATTCATCTATTAGTGGATACGTAGGTTGTTTCCATATCTTGGCTAGTGTAAATAATGCTGCAATGAACATAGGGGTGCACATATATCTTTCCAAGTTGGTGTTTTATTTCCTTTAGATAAATACCCAGAAGTGAAATTACAAAGTCGTATGGCAGCTCTATTTTTTTTTTTTTTATCTTCACCTGAGGATATTTTTTCCAACTGATTTTTAGAGAGTGGAAGGGAGGGAGAGACAGAAACATCCATGTGAGAGAGACAGATTGATTGGTTGCCTTCCACACGTGTCCCAACCAGGACCAGAAATGAACTTGCAACCCAGGTACGTGCCCTTGACCAGAACTGAACCTGCAATCTTCCCATGCGAGGGCCGACACTCTAATCACTGAGCCACACTAGCCAGGACTGGCAGTTCTATTTTTAAGGAACCTTCATACTTTTTTTCCATAGTGGATACACCAATTTATGTTCTCCCCAATGGTGCAGGCGAGTACCCTTTGCTCCACATCATCACTAACACTTATTTGTTGTCTTTTTGATAATAGCCATCTGACAAGTATGAGTTAATATCTCATTGTGGTTTTGATTTGCATTTCCCTAATACAGCGATTTTCAACCTTTTTCATCTCATGGCACACATAAACTAGTTACTAAAATTCTGTAGCATACCAAAATATATATGTATATTATAAAATATTGAAAATTGCTGCCCTGCCCTAGCCGGTTTGGCTCAGTGGATAAGAGCGTTGGCCTGAGGACTAAAGGGTCCCAGGTTCGATTCCAGCCAAGGGCACATGCCCCGGTTGTGGGCTCGATCCCCAGTGGGGACTTGCAGGAGGCAGCTAATCAATGATTCTCTCTCATCACTGATGTTTCTATTTCTCTATCTCTCTCCCTTCCTCTCCGAAATCAATAATATATATATATATATATATATATATTTTTTTTTTTTAAATATGGGAGCTTGTTAAAAAAAAAATTGCTGCCCTAATGATTAGGGATGTTAAGCATCTTTTCATGTGTCTGTTGGCCATCTGTATGTCTCCTTTGGAAACAACCCAGGTGTTCATCAATAGATGAATGGATAAAGAAGATGTAGTGGCGCACGCGCGCGCGCGCGCGCACACACACACACACACACACACACACACACACACACAGGAAAATTACTCAGCCATAAAAAAGAATGAAAACTTGCCATTTGTGACAAAATGAATGGACCTAGAGGGTATGATGCTATGTTAAAAAAGTCAGAGGAAGACAAATACCGTATGATTTCACTTATTTGTAGAATCTAAAAACAAACAAAAAATAACACAGAAACAGATTCCTACAGAGAACTGATAGTTGACAGAGGGAAGGGGGTTTAAAAGATGGGTGAAAAATGGGGATGTAATGTACAGCATAGGGAACATAGTCAATAATATTATAATAACTCTGTATGGTGGTAGATGGTAACTAGACTTATTGTGATCATTTTATAAGGTATACAAATGTCAAATCTCTATGTTGTACTCCTAAAAATACGTCAACTATACTTTAATAAAAGAGCACTACATAATATGATAGACTAAGCTTAAAAACACCAACAGTGTGACAAGTTAAATGTACATAAAATACAATATAGAACGTATCCATCTCTGCTAAGACTCTAACTGCTCTCCTATAACCATTGGCTGCTTAATTAAACAACCAGATTTTACAATGGATAATAACCTATATACTGAAATGGAAAAACTATTTGCTTCCAGTCTTGTGGTCATTTACTCAATAAATTAATCATTAATAAAAAGGTTCATTATTTAAGTTATTTCACAAAAAGCTAAACAAGCAAGAGTTCCTGTTATTAATACAAAGTTCTTTTCATCAGAATTGAATAATGGACTAGGCTTGCCTCTAAAGATAATAGCTAGGCATTTATATTAAGAATAAATGTTGCCCTAGCTGGTTTGGCTCACTGGATAGAGCATTGGCCTGCGGACCAAAGGGTCCTGGGTTCAATTCCGCCCAAGGGCACGTACTTGGATTGCAGGCTCCTCCCTGGCCCAGGCCCTGGTCGGGTCTCCTGCAGGAGGCAACCAATCGATGTGTTTCTCTCACATCAATGTTTCTCTCTGTCTTTCCCTCTCTTCCACTCTCCCTAAAAATCAATGGAAAAATATCTTCGGGTGATGATTAACCAAAATAAATAAATAAATAAATAAATAAATAAATAAATAAATAAATAAGTGTTACACTTTCATATATAAAAAACTGAAAAAATACAGATGTAGCCAGCTCCGAGAATGGTAGATGATTTAAAAACACTGCACAGCTATTCATACAAAGGCTGAGAACATGAGGAAAATAACCCCATTATTTAAAATATTTAGTAAAAAAAAGTCACATGCCAAGACCAAAATTGTAATTATTAAGCTACCACATGTAAAAACAAGATACATTCTTGAGAAAGTGCAGAGGGACACTGTTCCTAGAGAGCTCCTCTCTTTTTCTATTATCTTCCAATTTGGCTAATGGTATCTACTGATACATATTTAGAATGTAATCTATTTATTCAGCCAGCTGTTCTGGCTCAATGTGGATTTAGAATTTGAAAACATGTGGCTTTAGAGTTATATAATAAAATGTAATATAAGACAGAGATATCTTTTTTAAAGACTCAAATATTTATATTATTATTATCATCATCACCATCCATGACACCAGAATATATAGCAGGCACTGTAGTAAGTACTTTTCCCCAGTATTTTATTTATAATTAAACAACCTTGCCATATAGGTTGTGTTAGTTTTCCCCATTTTTTAAATGTGGAAACCAAGGCTTAGAGAAGTAACTTGCCCAGAGTTATCATGAATGGCTGATCTCTAATCTAAAGCAGGCTAATCAACTAAAAAGAAGTGCATTTAACCATACTCCTATCTGTAGTCAATTAAAAACCAACTAACCAAAAAGAAATCCAAACCAAAACAACATTAACCATTGCCTCACTCTTATGGGGTTCCAGGTTGTCAAGGAAAGATAATTATTATACTCAGGTATCATCTCATTTAAAAATAACTTTTAAAAGATAACAAAAATAAATAAATAATTTAAAAAATAACTTTTATCCCTAGCCCATTTTCCTCAGTGGATAGAGCATTGCCCTGCGGACCAAAGGGTCCTAGGTTGGACTCCGGTCAAGGGCATGTACCTGGGTTTCAGGCTAGATCCCAGACCCTGGTCTGTGCGTGTGTGGGAGGCAAACAATTGGTGTGAGAGAAACACATCAATATTTCTCGGTCTTGCCCTCTCTCTGAAAATCAATAGAAAAATATCCTCAGGTGTGGATTACAAAAATAAAATAAAATAAAAATAAAAATTACTTTTAGACCGGGCCGGCATTGCTCAGTGGTTGAACATTGACCTATGAACCAGAATTCGAGGTTTGAATAAAAAACAAAAAACAAAAAGAAGAAAAAAAAGAATTCGAGGTTTGATTCAGGGTCAGGACACATGCCTGGGTTGCAGGGCTTGATCCCTGGTGTGGGGTTTGCAGGAGGCAGCCGATCAATGATTCTCTCTCATCATTGATGTTTTTCTCTCTCTCCCTCTCTGAAATATATATATATATATAGTAAAATTAAAATCACTTCTAAAAAACTACCTCTGCGTACTGCTAATGCACTCAGAAGAGCATGTTCTTTTCCAGAAATTAAAAACTTAGGAGCAGTGCATGCAATCCACCCTAGGGACTTTCATGCTTAAGCTTTAAAGCAAAATGATTTTACAAACACAGAAAAAAGTTCTGCATAGATATAAGTCATATAAATGGTGACATCAGGGATAGAGAGAGGGTCAAATGGATAATGAGAGGTTTGGAGAACTTTTGTTTGGTATACTATATACTTCTATATTGTTTCAATTTTAAATTACATTTCAACCAGTCAAAATCAAACACACACCTGAAATCCAGATGGTATGAAATAATTTTACTTCCTTTATCCTTTTTTGAACTTAAACAGCTCAAAATAATCTTTCTGAGAATCCAAAGAAGCATCTATAAAATTATGGTCAAAAGCAACAAAAGACCTTTCCCTGCCAATAGCGCTCTCGCAAACATAGTGAACGTTCCTAAAACCCGCCGAACTTTCTGTAAGAAGTGTGGCAAGCATCAACCCCACAGAGTAACACAGTACAAGAATTGTATGCTCAGGGAAAGCAGCCTTATGACAGGAAGCAAAGTGGCTATGGTGGGCAGACTAAGCCGATTTTCCGAAAAAAGGCTAAAACTATAAAAAAGATTGTGCTGAGGCTTGAATGCATTAAGCCTAACTGCAGATTTAAGAGAATGCTAGCTATTAAGAGATGCAAGCATTTTGAACTGGGAGGAGATAAGAAGAGAAAGGGTCAAGTGATCCAGCTCTAAGCTTCATATTTTGTCTTATTATATGACAATAAAATCTTGGTATGTTCAAAACAACAACAAAAGAGCCCTATAAGGTTTGGCTCAGTGGATAGTGTCGGCCTGCAGACTGAAAGGTCCTGGGTTTGATTCCGGTCAAGGGTACATGCCAAGGTTGCAGGCTTGATCCCCAGTAGGGGGCGTGCAGGAGGCAGCTGATCAATGATTCTCTCTCATCATTGATGTTTCTCTCTCTCTCTGTGAAATCAATTAAAATACATATATATTTTAAAAGAAGAGCTAGACACAACTGCTTTTGAATTTACTTTAGCAGCTGTAGTGAATTACTATGAAAAAAGCAAATAGTGAAAAGTTATAACACTGCCCTAGCCAGTTTGGCTCAGTAGATAAGAGCGTTGGCCTGCGGACTGAAGGGTCCCAGGTTTGATACCCAGTCCGGGGCATGTAGGAGACAGCTGATCAATGATTCTCACCCCTCATTGATGTTTCTATTTCTCTCTCCTCCCTTCCTCTCTGAAATCAATAAAAATATATTTAATAAAAAATAATAACACTGATTTTAGGTAGAACAATGCAATTGAACAATAGCAGGTAATAATTCTGAAGTAAAAGAAACAAAAAACATAAAAATATAAGCTATGTGCTCTTAAAACATAAATGGATATAACGGAATCAATGTATCAGGAAAAGTATTTTTGAACCCAAAAGCTCTAGAAAAATATTCAAGGTAAAGTAACAAGGTAAATTAACAACCAAAATCAATGTCATAAATATGAACTAAAGAAAGTACATCATAGAAATTAAAGATGCTGCCGAAACCGGTCTGGCTCAGTGGATAGAGCGTCAGCCTGCGGACTCAAGGGTCCCAGGTTCGATTCCGGTCAAGGGCATGTACCTTGGTTGCGGGCACATCCCCAGTGGGGGGTGTGCAAGAGGCAGCTGATCAATGTTTCTCTCTCATCGATGTTTCTAACTCTCTATCCCTCTCTCTTCCTCTCTGTAAAAAATCAATAAAATATATTTAAAAAAAAAGAAATTACAGATGCTGTACAGTGTATCCAAATAAACACCCTACATATGCACAAATGAAAAAAATCACCTTTGATGACGAGTTTTCTCTCCTAAAGTAAAACTATTTGCTTTAAACACTGCACTACAGAGGCATTTAAAGGGCTATGGTGTATTAGTGAGGCAGCATTGTAGGGAAAGTGCACTGAACTAGAAATAGAAACTTGGGCATCTTAGTTTGAGTCTCCTGCTATGCCAATATATGACTCTGGGCACATTATTTAACTTCCTTGAGACTCAGTTTCCTTGTTAGTAGAATAGAGATAATAATTACTACCCTATCTACTTCACAAAGGGTTTCTATAATGCTTAAATGAGATAAGAGATGAACCTTTATAGGCTGCCATGTGCACTCGACGAAGATATTAGATCACATGATCTCTTAAGGCCTTTCTAACTCTTAACTCTGTAATTCTACTTTTATTGTTGTACAACTCAGGAGCCATGTAAGGAATCTAACGACATAGCCAAATGAGGTGGGTTTATCCTGAAGCAATAGCTGAGGTACTACTACTACTACCTGACACATAGCATTATAATACTTAAGATATCAGCACTGTAATGCTTATGGTATTACATAGCATTATTACCATGTGTTGGTCATTGTTCTTAGTGTTTTGCATGCATTGACTCATTTAATTTTCACAGCAACAGGAAATGGTGATCTCAATTGACAAACCACAAGTGAAAAGGCCACACTGGCTTATGAAATAAGTTTGACTTATATTTCTGTATCATAGTGCTTCAAGGTATTTTTCACATTTTATTTGATTCTTATAAGCAACCCCATGAGGTAAATAGGACAGGCATTTTCCCCCTATGTTACAGAGGAGGAAACTAAAGCCGAGTTCCTTGCCCAAGATCAAAAGGGTAATTGCAATCAAAACTAGATCCTAATCTAGGATTTGTCAATCACCATACCACCTCTGCAACTAAAATGAACAGATGAGCCCTGGATGGTGTGGCTCAGTTGGTTGAGCATCTTCTCATGCACCAAGAGGTAACAGGCACATGCCTGGGTTACACATGCCCAGTTGAATCCCAGCAGGGACGTGCAGGAGGCAGCCAATCCATGTTTTTCTCTCTCCCTCTCTCTCTAAAATCAATAAAAACATATTTAAATAGATAAAATGAACATATATAAAACTGTGAATTCCAACAACATCATTTCTCACAAGCTACTCATTAATGCAAAAACTCAAACTACTGGACTCTGAAATATATTTTTTTTAAATACAAAACTGCTGATACTATAATGCGAAATAACTTCTTAAATTGGTTGTGTCAAAAATATAGTAAGGCAGACGGGCTGGCCGTAGCTCAGTGGTTGAGAGTGATTGAACCAGGAGGTCATGGTTTGATTCCCAGTCAGGGCACTAGCCCGGGTTGGGAGCTCGCTGCCCAGTGTGGGGTGTGCAGGAAGCAGCCGATCAATGATTCTCATCATTAACGTTTCTCTCTCTTCCTTCCTCTCTGAAATCAATACAAATGTATTTTAAAAAAATACAGTAGGACAGCCCTGGCCAACATGGCTCAGTTGGTTGGAGCATCATCCCATACACCAAAAAGGTGGCAGGTTTGATTCCTGGTCAGGGCACATACCCAGGTTGCAGGTTCTATCCCTGGTCAGGGTGCGTTCAGGAGGCAACTGATCTATGTTTCTCTGTCTCTTCCTTTCCATAAAATCAATTTTAAAAATTCAATAGGGCAAAATAAGTTGGTAGCAAGAAGTCTAAATTATTAATTGTCCTTAAGAGTATATTTAAATTACACACTTCAAGTTCAGACCCATTTGCTAAGCATGAAAAACAAACCTGGCCCTCACGCCAAGCTGCTGGGCTACAACCTGCAGCTCATTTTTTTGTGTAAGGTGTGTCCCAGGAGGTAAGAACACAAAAAGAAAAAGAAATGGCAAAAGGCTAACAGGAAGGAGGTAGACAAAAGTATATGGAGAATATCTGCATTTCTTGAGGCCTTTCCTATAGGTGAGTAACACAACTTAGCAAGTACAACAGAATGACATGTCAACAAAAATCATCTTTGGGATTCAGGCACAGGTACAACCTCTATTATACGAAAGTACTCCTAATTGTAAATCATAATCAGATGGGTCCAAGATAAGCCCAATTTATACCAATATGATTGTACCCATAGCTTATTAAAGTGTGCATAAATTAATAAGAAATTGTAATTTGAGAGGAACCAAAAGGCTACATAAGGACCTGTATTAGGGAGAATACTTTGTAAAGTATATGATTGTCTAACCACTATGCTGTACACATGAAACTAATACATAATAATATTAAGTGTAAACTAAAATTGAAAAAATTTCTAAATGTAAAAACATAAAATAAAAGTCGTATACATCCAACTCAGTTTACACTGACCAAAGCTGGTTATCCACATTAATACATACCTGATAGAGTTCTTCTAAATTGTACTTAATGGAAGTACTATTCTGGATAGCTTCCACTGCTTCTTTCAGTTTCTGCCATGTTTCATCTGTGTAGTTTTCTGGTAATTTAGGCTTATCTAGATAATATATAAAAAGTTGATATCAGAATAATATGTAGGACAGAGCAACACAACTTGTCAGAGCAACAGAAGGATCCATAAAATACAATAATATTACTACTTTTTAAGGGTAAATTGTGATCTTTATAATTATTACACCTGAATATTAAAGTAACCACTGTATTTAGGCTTAGTATAAAGAATAAAATTTGAAATGGCAGAGTATTATTTAAGTCATTTTGAGTCACCTATTAAAACTGAAAGTGAGGTTTTTTTCTACTATTGACTGTATTGCTTCAAAAAATAAAAATTCAAGAATGACAAATAAAAAAAGCAATCCTGATCTTATTCCATCATGTGTAAAACCTCAGTCAGTCAACATGAATTTTATACCTGAGTTTTAAAATACTGAGAACCTATTATATACAAGGTACTTTATAAACATCTTAATTTTCCTAATAATGCCTTGAGCAAGATATCTTTTCCCTATTTTGCAACTGAGAAAACTGAGGCTGGAAGATTTATTTAGTAAGGTTTGCCCAAGGTCAGTATAGTCAGTCAGTGGCAAAATTGGGATTCTAATCCAAGTCTGTTTGGCCCCCACATTTATGCAGGGTCTACATAAATGGAGACAACCATTTTTAATTCAGGTTTGAATTTAAACTACATTCAGTGAGATTTTTAAAAATTAAAACACCTCAATAACTTCAGAACCTATGTAGCATTTTCAGAAAGGAAAGGAACATGTTAATCCAGGCTTTAATTTTCTTTATCAGCAACAAGTATTTTTTAAATTAAAACATCTAAATGCCTTAATAATGTGTTTTCCGTTTCTAAGAGGGAGAGAAAAAATCCAAACAAAATCTGAAACCAGTATGCAAATGCAATTAGGATCATAGCTCATCCATTTAAAAACCCTTGGCTATAAACCGATGTATTTTAAGTGAAACAGTGAACACATTAGTCAATTGTAATTTATATCTACTTCAGAAAAGTCTACTATTAAATCAGGAAGATTACAACACACTCTTGAGAGCCTGGGAATGGAAGAGGAGTGATAGAAAAAAAAGGTTAAAAATAAACAACACTATAACCCTCTACTTGAGACAAAATAGAGCATATTCCTGATTTCTAAATTAATGTTGAAAACACAAGCATGGAAAATCTATTTTCCCAATACTGATATTTAGTCACAAGGCACTAATCTGGTAATTACTTTAGTTCATTCATTTACTTCTCCATTTAACAGTTTAGCATCTATTACCTGCAGCTAAGAGTGTTGAAAAAGTCAGAAAAATAGAAACACAGCCAACAGATGCAAACTAATTCAACTCAATTGACATTTTTTAAATTGCTAATTTTATACTTATATCAATGTATTCATTATTCTCTCAATCACATATCTCAGAAAAATGAACAAATGTTCTGAAAAGCTGCAGGTCAGTACTTTAAAAACCACTTTAATGGTAAAATATAGGTATAGTAATTTTTCCTATCTTTAGATTAGTGGTACAGAGAGTTACTACTTCTGAGTATATACACCATTTTTCACTTCCAAACCCTACCTCTGGAAAGAAATGCAGAGATCATAAATATTTTTCTCCAAATATTGCTTCCACAGTGAGTTTCAAGAATATAGTACTCAACATTATGAATCTAACTATAAATCTCTGAGCATGAAATGATCATCATTGCTACCTGCATTTCTAGAAACTGGAGAATGTGGCCTACTGGAGCACAAAAATAAAAATCCCAGCAGTGCTAAGACTGTGTACCTGAAATAAAGGAAGCCCTTTAGAATATAAATCTCTCACCTGTAAAATCCGGATCACTCATACCGAATGTCAATATTATAAGGAACAACAGATTAGCTACAATAAGCTGAGATAGATCTCAAAATCCTGCACAGAAACACCCCAGTGTATGCTTCAGCACAAGGATACCAACCACCCCCGGAAAATGAACCCTCCACCCAAAAAAGGACCTCCCTCCACCTCAT
This sequence comes from Cnephaeus nilssonii, assembly GCF_951640355.1. Lineage (NCBI taxonomy): Eukaryota > Metazoa > Chordata > Mammalia > Chiroptera > Vespertilionidae > Cnephaeus > Cnephaeus nilssonii. Next base: position 119,465,255 of record NC_137071.1, on the reverse strand, counting down.
TGATTATGCATAAAACATTAGACCACCTCTATTCTGTTTAATATATTAACATAAATAGGCACGTGACCGCTCTAAGTGTCAAATTCTTAGGTGATTATGGATTTTAGCCTTGGTTACCTTTAAAGTTCTTGATCACTAACTTCTTAGCAGAGCCAGGCTTGCTGTTAGCAAAGCTAGAGGCGGTTGTAGAAGATTTAGCCAGGCCGTTTGCGTGATGCACTGAAGCCACAGAAGAGATTAATACACTCTTATTTTTAAGTTGCTGCTGCTGAGATGTTGCAGCAGTTGGTGAAGATGAGGAGGAGGAGGAGGAGGATGATTCCTCAGCCATCTTCGCATCAAAACCTACAAACTCCAGGGTGTCTTCAAAGCGCAGCTTCTTCTGTATCGGTACGTGGCTGGAAGCAGCCAACGAAACCCCCACGCAGAAAGACGAGGTTGAAGGGGATGCCGAATCCCTAGGTGGTAAAGGAGGAGTGGAAGAGGAGGGAGAGGTAGAATCAAAGTCGTCTCTCTCGTTACTACTGTTACTGCCGCTACTGCTGCTGCTGCTGCTATTTAACTTTCTCTTCTTGGCAGAGGTGGGCGGAGTGGTGCTGGTATTACCATCAGTGGCAGATCTGACCTCCTGAGCAGCAGCAGCAGCTGAGGGATTGGGGGAAGAAAAACCTGTTGGAAACATGAAAATAGCGGGGTCAAGAGGCAGAGGAGCATCAAAAACCTACGTTTAGGTGCCTTGCGTGCGTGTAGGAGAGAAGGTGGCAATGCTAGAGGGGGAAGGGAAGAAAGAAGAGAGGAGAAACACAGAGGACAAGAAGGAAAGTGAAGGGGGGGGCTACACCGGGGGAATGGGAGGGTTTGGGAAGGCGGATAGGCTGACACCAGGAGCGAGCAGAACAAGGGGGGGAGAGCGAATGAGAAGGCAGACAGGTAAACGGCCAAACCGTCCGCCTTTCCTGCTTTTCGGTCTCTCTCTCCCCCCCCTTGCTGCAGAAGCGACTCAGTGAGTCTGTGAGGCGGCAGCTCCTCCTCCCCCCCCCCCCCTTCTCTCCCTCTAGGAGGGAGGAGAGCTGCCCTGGCTGGGGGGAGGGGGAGCGAGCTGGGGCTTGTTATTGTCAATAGCACGGGAGGCTAAAGATGGCGCTACTTCCGGTCACGCGGCAGCGAGAGCGGGGCGGTGTCAGAACCGGAGAGTGGAGGAGGGTGGAGAGAAACACTGCGGTCTCCAGGGGGGCGGGGGAGCTGGCAGGCGGCGGGAAAGCGGCGACCGAGGTGCTCTAGACGCTCGGACTCTAGGGCTCTCGCTCGCTCTCCCCCCGCCTCACTCTCCCGCCCCCCCGTCTCACTCTCCCGCTCCCCCTCTCACTCTCCCGCCTCCCTTTCACTCTCCTGTCCCCCCGCTCACTCTCCCGCTCCCCCTCTCACTCTCCTGCTCCCTCTTCCCACTCCCTCCCTCCCCAAGCCAAGCAGCACTCTCCTCACCCTGCTCCCCGAAACTCCCACCGGCTCCTTAACGGTCCCGCGGGAAGCTCCGTGCCGCAGCGTTCTTACCGGAAGTGACTGAAGAGATACTTTTCATAGCTCCCAGATCCAGAAGCCCCCAGGTCCGCAGGACTTGGGGGGTGTGGGGGAGGGGAAAAAAAGGGTGAGAGCTTTGGCCCCGGCGGAGGGGGCGGGCCTTCGAGACACCTTCGGAGCTAGCGATTGGAGCTTTGTGAACGCAAGGCCGGCGCGGGGCGGGGGGGCGGGAGGGGGGGAGAAAGGTGGTGGGAGACGGGATCCGGGACGGATCCCGAAAGGGAGGGAAGGTGGTGACTGTGAGGGGCGGGGTGAGCTAGATGGGAAAATAGGGGAGGAGGGAAAGAGGGATGGAGAAAGGGAGGAAGTAAAGAGCAAGGGAAGGGAGAATGGAAACTTTGAAAGAGATAAAAAGGAATAAGGAGTGGCAAGGGAAGGAGTAACCCGAAGTGGATAAAAAAAATCATCATGCCACTATGCTGCTAGGGAGGAATGTCATGATAGGAATGGGAAAACAGTTTAGATAGCAAGAAAAGGAGTTTTTGATTTGGTTGAGCTGTGAATTGTTTCTCTTATGTCAAGGACACCAATAACCCAATACTGAATAGGGCCTGAGTTTTTATATCTTTCTCAGTTATGTAGCTGCGAACCCTTTTTCCTTCCTACCAGGAGCATTTTATAAGATGGCAAGCCAAAGTTAAGGGTGCATTCTAAGGCTGAAAAACAGGAAGGTAACTAACATACCCCCCATACCCCCCCCCCCAAACACACACCACACCACAATTCCCAGGACCAACCCGACCCCATCAGTCATTAACCCAGTAGTATACAGACTAAACAAAGTCATTTAATTTTACTAAATCTCAGCTCATATACATTGTCTAAAAGGAGAAAATTTAGGAGAATATTGGTTAAAAATATTAAAACAATATTTTCTATCATTGTATTCCACGACCCAAATTTTTGATTACTCATAAGAACAAACCTCTAAATTTTGTTAAATTGTAAACCTTGTAAATCTCCTGCTGGGAGTTTTTATTTAACCTGAGAACATTGCGGGGAGAGAACACAGTGTCAAATAAAGCTAAATTTGCCAACCTGTTGATTGTTCTAACTGGAGAAACATTCAACAAGCATGTATTGAAAGACTTTATATGCCAGAAGCTATGCCAGGTCCTGCCATTGAGAAGCCAGTGAGGTAAGAGAGTTTCAAAACTAATTTCCATATACTACTATAACAGGTGTACAAAGTGCTGTGGAAACAGGTGAAACAAGAAATTTGGGGGAATTTTGTAATGGAGTTTCACAGAAGAATTGACGTTCATGCTGGGTCTTAAAGTGGGAGTTGCCAAAAAGACGAGGAGAAAGAAGGTAAAAGGCATTCTGGACAGTGGGAAACAGGCAAAGGAGGGAGTTGTGAGAGGGCCTGGCCTACTTATAGAAATATGAAAAGTGTAGTGGGGCTGGAAAGTAGGATGTGTCTGGTTGGAAGTAACGAAGGTGAGGCTCAAGAGTGCCTGGCACAAAAAGCAAAAAATTTTGGAGTCTACCCTGTAGGCTAGGATAGATAACATGGAAACCAGCAAGCAAGCTGGGCTTTTAAAAGCAGGGAAGTGACAGGATTGTGGGTGGAATAAAAGCAGTTTGTGCTCTGGCTGGTGTAGCTCGTAGTTAGAAAGTCGGCCCTCAGTCTCGGGTTTGATTCCTGGTCAAGGGCAAGTACCTGGATTGCAGGTTAGATCCCTGGTCGGCTGCAAGCAGGAGGCAACCAATTGAAAAGTCTGACATAGAGTTTCTCTCCTTCGCTCCCTCCCTTCCATTGTCTCTAAAAATCAATGGAAAAAAATGTTCTTGGGTGAGGATTAATGAAAAAAAAATATTTTTTAAAAAGCAGATTGTATCCTATAACTTGAGATAGACCTATCAGGACCCTAAGAATAAATAAATTTTCTAACTTTGTTTGCACAGGCTCACTTTGTTCTTTTTGATTATTAGTTTCTGTTGTTTTCACTTTGTTTTTGTCTTGAAAATTCCTTGGTTAAAATGCAAATCCTCCTAGAAAAGGTACCACATTGGGCCATTATCAGCTTTGTGCTGTTTGATGAGCCAGCTGAGAGCAAGGCTCTATCTAGTAGAACTTAGACTCCTGGGCCACACAAAAATAGGAAGATAGAGGCCTGAAAGGGGCAAGAGGGACTCCTGTCTGTTTTTAACGTACCATAGGGTTCTTAGTGTCTAATATGAGACTGTAAACTCTTAAGACCAAGGAAGGTATCCAAAAACATTAAACCTTCTTTATTGAGTCTCACATTTCACAGGATGCTGAACATGTGTATATGCAGAGTAAATACTTATTGAATGGAATATTTCATTGAATGAGAATAAAATAATGCCATGGCTAATTTTCAGGATAATGAACAAGGTTGTTCTAATTCATGCAGTTATATTCCTAAAACGGGTGTATGGATGGGTCAGCTGATAATGCCCTAAAAGTACCTCTACTAGGAGGATTTGCATTTTAGCCAAGAACTTTTCAAAACAAAAATGTGGGTCCTGTTCTAATTAATGAATTATATTCCTTGGAACGATGTATGGAAGTGCTAGCTATTTTTTAAATGACAAATATTAGTGCAACTGAAAGGCAGTGGGCATAAAGATAAAAGAAAACTGGTTTGCCACACAAAGATAAACTTTTATAAGTAACATAAAGGATAGGCTGAAGCCTGTTAATATTCAACTACATTCTAGTAATAATAGCTCCTAATCTGTCATGGTTATCTAAACCCTTCACTCTCTGGAGTTGTGTGTTAGTTATGAAAACACAGATCCTTGGCTCTTGAGCTCTAGTTTAATTTCAATGGTCCAATAGTCCAACCTACTATTTAAGTTTTCTGCGAAATAGCCTCAAATGAGTTTTGTGGAAAAAATATTTTTTTCTTAGTGATTAATAATAATCTTCCTTTTGACACTTTATAGCCTCATTTTACTTTGTGCCAGGTTAGTCCTCGATAAATAGCACATCTTAATATGCATATGTTATTTTAATAGTGATATTTACATTTTATGGCACAAACCAACTTAGATATTATATGATGTGTGAGGACCAGAAATTTGTGTTTTCTTGACCCCTTGGACCAATCTAAAGGAAGAAAAAACCTCCCACATTGCTTTGTAAAACATCATTTACTTCAAGAATCAACTAACTGAGGCTAGCTAAAACATAAGTGTATATTCTATACACCCAATGTTAAACACATGCTCAACATAAAAATACATTTTTCAAGTTTGAAATCACTGAAACCACAATAATGTAGACATGCAGTGTAGGACACCATACAATTATGGCCATTATCAGACTAAACCAGATTGGGCACTTACCACATATTCCATATATTAGAATCTTTCATTTTGTGAGTTCAATTCATACATTAGAAACAGTAATTAAACTTTACAATGCTGCCAAATGATTTGTAGTTATTATTGTCCTTCTTTTAATCAAGTAAACAAACAAATGTGTAGGTACTTTAAAGGCAAATATATGCATAAAGGAAGAAATACGATGAGGGCTAGTTTTTCTAAATTCCATTCCTGTACTTCTGTAGGCATCTCTCTAAAAAGGCAGAGTATAACCTGTTTCCCTGTTTTCATCAAGGGAATTCCCCTGAGTGCTTGATTCTTATCCAGATATCTCAGAGCAGGGGCTTGTCAAAGGGATAGACACTCCTGGAAGCCTTGTTCTCCATGAGATTTTTGATAAAAATAAGAGATACTGCTTGCTCAGAATACCAAAGATGTTTCTGCAGCCGTATTTGTTTAAAACTGTTCAGAAAAAAAAACAAACTTCTGGGTAAAAGGTCGCCCATGTTCTCTATTCACTTTTATGAAGGACCACTTTTGAAGCAGGGAAATATGGCAAAGGCCAACCAAGCAGTGATGAGATGAGAAACACTATATCATAATAAGGGCTTTGTTATGCTATCAACAGCGAGGCGCTGCTATGGGATGACTGGGGAGGCCAGAGTTTAGGCAAAGATGATCCAGCTACACAATGTGAACTGACCCTTTATCCATCCTGGAATTGCTTTATATAAAAGACAAATGAATAACAAATGCTGTGAAGCATCCATCTTATATAAAAACTGCTGTTTGAAATTTTAGCCCTGCTATTTGGCTTCTGTAAATGCTTGCTTGCTTAAAAAATAAGGAAAATAAGACTACTCCCATTCCAGAGAGGTCATTATACCTTCCCGGGACGAAATTATCAGTGCTGGCACCAGGCCAGGCCTTTGGTTGAGGTCTCAAGGCCCCAGCACATAGGGGGTCTTTAAGAACTTGCAAAGGGGGCCCTGACTGGTTTGGCTCAGTGAATAGAGCATCGGCCTGCGGACTGAAGGGTCCTGGGTTCAATTCCAGTCAAGGACATGTACCTTGGTTGCGGGCACATCCCTGGTGGGGTGTGTGTAGGAGGCAGCTGATTGATGTTTCTCTCTCATCGATGTTTCTAGCTCTCTATCCCTCTCCCTTCCTCTCTGTAAAAAAGCAATAAAATATATATATATTTTTAAAAAAGAACTTGCAAAGGGGGCCGGAAACACCCCATATTTGGGAGACACAGAAGGTAAAAACATATAAATAGGGAAAGTTCCTCCATGTTAGGGCCCAGAATTTGAGAGACATTTTCCTCTGGACCCGCACATAATAAATCCATCTCTCTAAGTATTGCTTGGTTCTTCTCCGGTTTTCTGTAACAGCTGAACCCTTAGTGCTCAGTAAAATGTAAATAAGCAACACAAATCTCATTTGTAAAAAAATCATTTATCTTATATGTAAAATTGTCTCATCTGAAGAACTACTGACTCAGGTACATCAACAACCATTTGAGGAATTTGTTCCTTAGCTCAGAGATTTTATCTTAAGGTCATACCCAGGAGCCATCTGGAAAGCAGATTTAAGGACCAACAGGGCCAGGTCATTTACCCTGGAGGTTTGGGAATGAGAGACTGAATCTGCCATAGGTTAACTTCTTCCTTTGGTGCTGCCAAGCACTTGCTTATTATGGAATTTCTGGGCCTATTTTTAACCCTTTGTTCACTTTATCAATGATTCTCGCAGTCCCTCCACCCTCACCCTGCTTAAAGGTTTGATCTTCAAATGACATTCAGCTTTTCTTTTTCTCAAGAGCAGGGCCAATTTAGGTTTAAATCCGTGGTTCCCAACTCTGACAGCATAACAGAATTGCCTGGGGAGCTTTAAAAAAACACCTTTGTTCAGGTCTGAACCTAGTCCAAGTAAATTAGAATCTCTGTGAGTAGGGTCTCAACTTTCAGTATTCTAAAGAGGCTATCTGGGTGTTTCTACATAAACCAGAGTAGAGACCACAAGTGAAGGTGAAGTAAGTACTATTGTGATTTGAATGGGGCTGATAAGCCTACTTTGTATTCCCTTTAATGCCTAAAATTTAAATTATTTATTCATTCCATTTGATTAAAAAATACCCTTCTCTAGGAATCATTTTTTTCAAGTGCAAATTAGCCAGGGAGAATCTGGTGGTAAACAGAACTAGGAGTAGGCATTGCAGTGGGGGTGGGGGGTTGGGGGGGGTGTAAAGTTACAGTCAAGGGAGGAAAGATTTCAGAGAGTACATTTTTGCTAACTTCACAGTATTGCCTGGGGCAAATCCAACTTTGTGAACTAAATATTTAAGACCTAGTCAAATTTGACAGCTCATTTTACCTAGCAAACTATCTTAGAAAATTTAAATATTTTTAATAAGCAAAACAAAGAGCAGACATTAGGAGTATAGGTTTGGAACTATCCATAAATGCCCAACTTCTGAACTATTACTTACCATACGGATGTTTCTATTGCCAAGTGATCCGTTTTTCCTGATTCTATTAAATGTTCTTCATCCCCACCAATAGCATTATTTCTCTTGCCAATTCATTTGGTCATTCCACAAAAATGTATTGAGCAACTAACTACTCCAGGCAAAGCATGGTGCTAGATGTCATAAGGGGATACAGAACTAATACAAAATTCCATTTGCAATTGATTTTACAGGCTTTCCAGACACTTTCACACACAATCTTATTTTGTCCTCATAGTCACAGTATGAGATAGGTCAAAGCCATCCCCATTTTACGGATGAGAAACAGGCTCAGGGAAGGAGGTTAAAAGGACTCGTCAATGACACAAAGCCCACAGACTTAACCCAAACCTATTTTTTTCTAATTCCAAATACAGTACTTCTCATACTTGACAATTTAGTAAGCAGACATGCCAAAAAATTGTCTCAAGTAATAGACAAGTTAGGAAAAGATGTTCAGAGCCCCACTCACCAGGAGAAATAAAATGAGGAATCATAAAATAACTCCTTTATTGAGATGAGCCAGATCACAGTGTCCAAAAGGAGGCCAAACTTGGATTCAGTCCAGGCCATCCTTACTTAAGCTGGAAGGACACAGCAGCAAGAAGTGTACATTCAAGGAAACAGTGGTGCCCTGGCCGGTTTTGCTCAGTGGTTAGAGTATCATCCCCTCCTCACCAAAGGGTCTCGGGTTCAATTCCTGGCCTAGGGCACGTACCTAGGTTGCAGGTTCAATCCTGGCCCTGTGGGAGCTCCTGTGGGAGGCAGCAAATCGATGTCTATCTCTCACATTGATGCTTCTCTCTCCCCCTCCCTCCCTCCCTTCCACTATTTCTAAAAATCCACTCTCTAAAAAACTCAATGGAAAAAAATATCCTTGGGTGAGGATTAACAACAAAAAATGGGGTCAGTGGCAATTTGGCTCTAGGAAATCAGTGGGTTCTCTGGCTGGACACTCAGCCATTGGCTGATCTCCACCGGGTGTAGAATTCAGCTCCTTCTACTAGCCAAATCCAGGCAAACATTGGATAAACACTGCCTGAGGACCCGTTATGATCCAGTCACTGAGCATACAAAGACAACCCTTGACCTCAAACAGTTCTCAATTGGCCTAGTGGGTGAGGAAGACAGTTAACAGGACCCAGAGATAAAAGCTGCTAGGAACCCAGAGAGAGATACCTGCACAAATGTAAGGTGGGTGGGGTAGAGGAAGGGTAGGAGTCAGGAGAAGAGTTTCCAGAAAGAGTAGTTCAATTTAAATCCCCGAAGGTAAGTGGGAATTAGCCAGGCTAGGGGAGTAGGAGGGAGCAGGGGCACAAAGAAGGAAAACAGGGAGCATGCTTAAATCCTTAAGGTGAGGGAGAATGAATAAGGCATATTCAGGAAATTTCAAGGAGACTATTTCTCAGGGAATAGTTTCATTCTTTTCTTTTTCTTTTTAGTTTCTTTTTTTAATTTCAAGAAAAACGATTTTAAATATAATAATGTTGCATGTGATAAACCTTAATATTTCAAGAAAAATGATCTTAAATATAATGTTACCTGCAATAAACATTAATATCTCAGGAAAAACTATTTTAAATATGATGTTACATGCAATAAAGACCAATTCAAGAAAAACGATCTTACATATAATATTACATGCAACAAACATTAATATTTCAAGAATAAAAGGATTTTAAGTATATTAATATCAAAACTGTACCAACTTAGTATGACATCACAAAAGTTGTAGGAAATATTAAAAATCTTCAAGTAACAGGATTACTTCTGTTATATTCTAGTATATTTTTCCCCTTTGACTCTATTTTTGTTCATCAGTTTATGTTGTTCATTATATTCCACAAATGAGTGAGATCATATGATATTTATCTTTCTCTGACTGGGTTATTTCGCTTAGCATGATGCTTAAGTCTATTTTGTCGGATATTAGTATTGCTACTCCAGCTTTTTTTTTTTATTTTACATTTGCATGAAAATTTTTTTTCCATCCCTTCATTTTCATCCTGCTTGTGTATTTTGCTTTTCAGTGGGTATCTTGAAGGCAGCATATAGTTGGGTCATGTTTTTGTATCCATTCAGCTATCCTACACCTTTTGATTAGAGCATTTAATCCATTTACGTTTAGGATTATTATTGAGGTACTTATTTATAGCCATTTTAATTCTGTATGGCTAGGTTTCTCTCTCTGTTTCTTCTCAGCAATCCCTTACATCAATCCCTTTAGCATTTCTTATAATGCTGGCTTTCATTCTTAACCAGAAACTTTGGAGTGCTAAGGAGGAAAATAAAGGCAGCATCCCAGTCTCAAATCCTGTAATGTAAGTGATTTTCTTTTCTATTAAAAAAATGTTTTTTATTTTTTATTTTTTAAAATGTTTTTTAAATTATTTTAGAGAGAGAGAGGAATGGAGAGGAAGAGGGAGAGAGAGAAAAACATGGATAGGTTGCATCCTCCAGGCACCCCAACCTGGGGTGGAACTCACAACCTTTTGGTGCATGGGACTGTACTCAACCAACTGAGCCACAACAGCCAGAGCTATAAAGCAGTAATTTTCAACCTTTTTCATCTCATGGCACACATAAACTAATTACTAAAATTCTGCAGCACACCAAAAAATGTATTTTTTTGCCGATCTGACAAAAAATAGGTATGATTTTGATGATTTGCAAAAAATAATAATAGTAATTACCTACCCTTTTTGCTCCAAAGTGATTTTTATTTTTTCCTATCATCTTTTATCCCCTCTATGCCCTCTTCCACCTCCACCTACTCCCTTCCACCCCCACCATCACACACTAATGTCCGTGTCCCTGAGTTCTCTCATTTTTTTTTTGCTCAATCTTCCCACCCCACCCCCACCCCCAGTTGTCTGCCTGCTCTCTATCATGAATCTGTCTCTATTTTGCTTGGTAGTTCAGAGTGCTCATTAAATTCCACATATGAGTGAAATCATATGGTACTTGTCTTTCTCTGACTGGCTTATTTCACTTAGCATAATATTCTCCAGGTCCATTCATGCTGTCGCAAAGGGTAAAATTTTCTTCCTTTTTATAGCAGAGTAGTATAGAATTCTATTGTATAAAGGTACCATAGCTTTTTTATCCACTTATCTACTGATTAACACTTGGGCTGTTTCCAGATCTTGGTTATTGTAAATACGTAGGGGTACATATATTCTTTTGAATTAGTGTTTTGGGCTTCTTTGGATAAATTCCCAGAAGAGGAATTGCTGGGTCATAAGGCAGTTCCATTTTTAAAATTTTGAGGTAACTTCATACTGCTTTCCACAATGGCTGCATTCCCACCAACAGTGCACCAAGGTTCCCTTTTCTCCACATTCTTGCCAACACTTGTTATTTGTTGATTTATTAGTGATAGCCATTCTGACAGGTGTGAGGTAGTATGTCATTGTGATTTTATTTTATTTATTTTTCTTGAAGACTGTGTACGGATGCTATGTTTTTTTTGTTTGCCTTAATATATTTGTATTGAGAGAGAGGAAGGGAGAGGGATAGAGAGATAGAAACATCAATGATAAGAGAGGAACATTATTGATCAGCTGCCTCCTGCATGCCCCCCAGCGGGGATCTAGCCTGCAATCCTGGCATGTGCCCTGACCAGGAATTGAACCAGCAACCTCTTGGTTCCTGAGTTGATGCTCAACCACTGAGCCACACCATCCAGGGTCATTGTGGTTTTAATTTGCAATCTCTGATGATTAGTGACATTGAGCATCCTTTCATATGTCTATTGATCATTTGTATGTCCTCTTTGGAGAAGTGTCTATTCAGGTCCTTTGCCAATTTTTTTTTGGTGTTGAGTTTTATAAGTTCTTTACAAATTTTGGATATTAACCCCTTATCAGATGTATCATTGGAGAATATGTTCTCCCATTCAGTGGTTTGTCTTTTCATTCTGTTGATTGTTTCCTTTGCTGTGCAAAAACTCTTTAGTTTGATGTAGTTCCATTTGTTTATTTTTCTTTTGTTTCCCTTGCTCGAGGAGATATATCAGAAAAAATACTGCTGTGAGAAATGCCTGAGATTTTACTGCCTGTGTTTTCATCTAAGATTTTTATGGCTTCCAGTCCAGCATTTAAGTCGTTAATCCATTTCAAGTTTATTCTTGTGAGAGTTGTAAGAAGATGGTCTAGTTTCATTTTTTTGCACGTATCTGTCCTATTTTCCCAACACCATTTATTGAAAAGACTATCTTTAGTCCCTTGTATGTTTTTGCCTCCTTTGTCAAGTATTAATTGACTATAAAGGCATGGATTTATTTCTGGGGTCTTTATTCTTTTCTGTAGATCTATTATGTCTGTTTTATGCCAGTACCATGCTGTTTTGATGACTATGGCCTTGTAGTATAGTTTGATATCAGGTAGGGTGATTCCTCCAACTTTGTTCTTCTTTCTCAAGATTGCCATTGCTATTGTGGTTCCATGCAAATTTTTAATAATACTAGTATATTTTTATTGATTTTATTGATTTCAGAGAGGAGGGGAGAGGGAGAGAGAGATAGAAACATCAATGATGAGAGAGAATCATTGATCAGCTGCCTCCTGCACACCCCCTACAGGGCTTGTGCCCTGATTGGAATCGAACTGTGACCTCCTGGTCAGCCACCAAGCCACAATGGCCAGAAGGTTCCATACAAATTTTTGAAGCATTTATTCTAGTTCTGTGAAATACTCCATTGGTATCTGTGAAATGCATTTGTAGGTGCTTATCCTATCTAATAAAAGGGCAATATGCAAATTAACCATCACTCCATCACAAAGATGGCAGCGCCCATAGCCACAAGATGGCGGCACCCAGGAGAGGCCTGGCGGAATGCTTGCTTTGTCGCCGCGGCGACAAGGCAAGCGTTCTGCCCCAGCTGCAGAGGGCCTCTGGGCCACAGAGAGCCTCTGGGCAGCAGGCACGGAGCGGCCAGGCCCCGCAGAGAGCTACTGGTGCATGGATTCATGCGCAGGGCTACTAGTACCTGTATATGAGGATTTCTGGTACCAAGAATTAACCAGTCAGCCCTGGCTGGTGTGGCCCACATACTGGAGGGTCCCGGGTTCCATTCCCAGTCAAGGGCATCTATGTGGGTTGTAGGTTTGGTCCTTGGCCCTGGTTTGGGAGACAACCAATCAATATGTCTCTCTCACATTAATATTTCTCTCTTTCCACCTCTCCCACCCTTTCACTCTCTCTAAAAGTCAATGGGGGAAAAAAAAGAATTGACTTGTCAGATGCCCTAATTTTGCCACATGACCAATAAGATGCAACTCTAGCACTAGCTGGTTTGGCTCAGTGGACAGAGTGTTGGCCTGTGGACCAAAGGGTCCTGGATTCGATTCCGGTCAGGAGCAGGCTCTTCCCTGACTTGGGTCCTAGCCAGGGCTTGTGCAGGAGGCAACCAATTGATGTGTTTCTCTCACATGGATATTTCTGTTTGTCTTTCCTGTGCCGCGCCAGCACAGCCAAGGGTTCGGCGAGCCTGAGGGAGGGCCAGCAAAGGATGAAGAAAAGACAAAGAGAATAAGCTGGGTCTAGGTGGATCTTCTGTGCCTGGCTGAGACCACAGAACAGATCCAGGCGGCAAGCTGAGCCTTTATTTTATAGTTAGAGGTAAACAAGGTAGTGGTCACCATAGTTACAATGTTCTTGTGAGTTTCACTTGTTTTGGCAGCACTTGCTGCACCTCCCACAGCCCATTAGCTACCCAGGAAGGATCTAGGGAGCATCATAAGGTCAAGCTTAATTATGCTAAGAGGGCTGTGTCCTCTAAGCTGGGACTTGTTTGTGACTTTGCCAGCAGGTCAGTCCGAGGCTTAACCCTATAACTGCTCCCTACACTTTCCCTCTCTCACTTTCCCTAAAAAAATCAATGGAAAGATATCCTTGGGTAAGGATTAATAACAACAAAAAAGATGCAACTCTATTATATGACCTACATACTTATGATTCAAGTCATGGCATTTATACCAGTTGGCTATTGTGTTTGGCTGTTGTCATTTTTTTTCTTTTTTTTAAATTTCTTTATTGATTAAGGTATCACATATTTGTCCTCATCCCCCCATTCCCAGCCCACACCCCTCCTCACACATGCCTCCACCCCCCTGTTGTCCTTAACTGCTGGTTAGGCTCATATGCTTGCACACAAGTCCTTTGGTTGATCTCTCCCCTTTTCCCCCACTCTCCCCTACCCTCCCTCTGAGGCCCAACAGTCTGATCCATGCCTCCTTGTGTTGTCATTTTTTTAAATTTAACAATCTAAGGAAAAGAGGTCAGTGCCCCTGACTAAATAGTCGGGTATTGCATGTTTTAAAAAGTCTTTTGGCACACCAGTTGAAAATCACTGCCTTAAAGTAATTCCTAGGCCTCTTAGCACCAGGCCTTACTTCTATATCCTACATACTGTTGGAGCTGTGGCTACTTGTAATAATTCTTTTAAAAATATATTTTTTAATTGATTTTTTTAGAGATGGAAACATCCATGAGAGAGAAACATTGATCAGCTGCCTCCTGCATGCCCCCTGCTAGAATCAAGCCTGCAACCTGGGCATGTGCCCTGACCAGGAATCTAAGGGAGACCTCTTGGTTCATAGGTCAACACTCAAACACTGAGCCATACCAGCTGGGCTACTGGTAATAATTTTTGCTTTGCGCCATACTAGTTCAGGAATTGGACTTACAGGTTGGGCTTATCCTTAGATATAGGAGCTCAGAATCACAATGGCAGGGTTGGGGGGTGCTGATGAGGCATGGGAAATAAGATAATGAGAAAGAAGTGAGATATAGAAATAACATATGACCAAGACTGGACAACGCTATAGCGATTCATATGAATGAGATCAGGGTTTGGGAATGATGGCCAGTGGACCAAATACAGCCAGTTGCCTGTTTTTCTAAATAATTGTTATTGGAACACTGCCATCCTCATTTATCTATATATTTTCTATGGCTGCTTTTGTGTTAAAACAACAGAGTTCAGTAGTTGTCATAGACCTTAAGGCCCGAAGAGCCAAAAATATTTCCTATCTAGTCTTTTACAGAAAAAATAAATAAATGCTGACCCTTGCCAAACATGCTAAGGATTTCTGTTCCTAGTATGAATGAACATACTACAAACTCCAAAGAGTGGGAAAAGAATATTATTTGATAGAATGGCTAAATCAATTGTGGTATATTCACACAATAAAATATTATACAGCATTGAAAAATGAATTCCAACTACATGCATAAATCACAGAAATAATGTAACATGGAAAAAGCAAATCACAGAAGAATACATATGATTCTTTAAAAATATTTTTTTTATTTCAGAGAGGGAGAGAGAGATAGAAACATCAATGATGCGAGAGAATCATTGTTAGGCTGCTTCCTGCATGCCCCACATCAAGGATCGATTCCACAACCCAGGCATGTGCCCTTGACTAGAATCGAACCTGGGATCCTTCAGTCCGCAGGCTGAAGCTCTATCCACTTAGCCAAACCAGTCAGGGCAGAATACATACGATTTGATAACTTTATTGTAAAGCTCAAAAGTAAGGAAAACTTATGGATATACATGGTAAAACTATTAAAATTTATAAGGGAAATAATAAACACAAAATCCAGGATAGGGGATTGATTGCTCTGAAGGAAGCAAGGGGGGAGAATTTAGGTGGATTCAAAAGCATTGGTAGTGTTCTAGTTCTTAAGCTGACGATGGGTTCATGGAGGTTTGTTTTATTATTATAAATCACATGTCACAAATATTCCTTTGTAAGTATTAAAATTATATAATTAAAAGTTTTTAAAAGTCAAAGTTAAACTCTGGAGCATAGCAGTTTGGGAAAAGAATAGCTGTCAGGGATGGCAAATGACAACTAAGACTGATTTTCAGCGCATTTAAGAATTTTTTGTGGGTTCTCTGAAATTACTTGGGGGCTAGAGGAAGCACTGTCCAACCTGGTAGAAGAATAGACTTTCCTTGGTCAACAAGATAGGGGCTTAGAGTTGTAATTTGTATACTAATTATACAAATCTGAACTTAGTTTATAGTATCAAGATATGAGATCCGGAGACCTTTGGGTTACTTGAAAAAGGGAATAGTGTGTACAAAGACATGGAGGTATGAGAAAAACCATGACCCATTTAAGCAAACGCATGTTTTATCATGCTGTGTGAGAGAGAAACATATATGTGAGAGAGACACATTCTTTGGGTAGGACTGGGAATCAAACCTGTGACCTTTCAGTCTGAGGGCCGATGCTCTAACCACTGAGCAAAAGATCTTATATGCATGTATGCAGAACCTATGGACACAGACAATAGGGTGGCAAGGGCCTGGAGTGGGGTGGGAACCGGGTGGAGGGAAGCTATGGGGGGAAAAAGAGGGACATCTATAATAATCTCAACAATAAAGATAAAAAAATAAAAACATAATTTTAAACATGTTTTTATTGATTTTTTTTTTTTTTTAGAGAGAGAGCGAGAGAAAGAAACATCAATGTGAAAGAGAAACATCCATCAGTTACTTCTTGCACACACCCGGACCAGGGATTGAATCTGCAACCTGTTTATGTTCCCTGACCTGGAATCGAAACAGTGACCTTTCGGTGCATGGGACAATGCTTAACCAACTGAGCCACACCAGGTAGGGCCCCCTGTCACTTTTTAAAAAATTCTAATCATCAAACTTGATTGTGGTTTCTTCTTACTCTTTTCTTACTTTTGCTGGACTGACTGAATTTCTTTTTTTCCTTTTTTCAACTATTAATGCAAGTTTTACACACTATTTACAGTTTATTGATGGTTATCTTTCAGTTTTGTTTACTTATACAAATGATACACATATACATTCTTGTAAAAAAAAAACACAAACCATATTGAAGATTATAGGATAAAACGTGGAAGTGTTCCTTCACTGTTAAGTTTGGTGCATTGTCTTCCACAGTATTTATGTACATATATATTTGTATATCTATATATATAAAGAGGTAATACGCTAATTGGTCCTAACGGTGTCCCAGTCACGACCGTTCAACAGGCTGTATGCGCATAGGAGCTGGTGGGCAGGGACGGGGGCGGGGACTTGTGCCACCGGGACATGAGGCTGCCACCGGGGGTGGACTCCCCGGTGGAGTCACGCGCAGGCTCACCACACTGCCCCGCCCAGAGGGGGGGGTGTCAGGATGGGGGCGGGGCCTTGGCAGAGAGCTCTCAGCCCTCCTGCGCCGGGGTCTGAAGGTGCGGAGAGGAAGGGAGAGCAGATGGGCAGTTAGGGGGTTTAGGCCAGGAGGGGAGAGCAGTTAGGGCCATCAGGCAGGCAGGAGAACAGTTAGGGGCAATAGGTTGGCAGGCAGGTGAGCGCTTAGGAGCCAGTGGTTCTGGATTGCAAGAGGGATCCCAGATTGGAGAAGGGGCAGGCCAGACTGAGAGAACCGCTGCCCCCATGCACGAATTTCATGCACTGGGCCTCTAGTCTATAAAATAAAAGCCTAAGCAACCGTTACGGCGGAATGACCAGAATGACCAATCGCTATGATGTGCACTGACCACCAGGGTCCAGATGCTCAATGCAGGAGCTGCCCCCTGGTGGTAAGTGCACTCCTACAGGGGGAGTGCCGCTCAGCCAGAAGCCGGGCTCACAGCTGCCGAGCACAGAGGTGGTGGCCGGAGCCTCTCCCGCCTTTGCGGCAGCGCTAAGGAGCAGCGAGCTGAGCAGTAAGGACCAGTGAGCAGGTGGGTGGTAAGGAGCGAGGGGTCCTGGACTGTGAGAGGGATGTCCGACTGAGGGGAGCGGGCCTAAGCCAGCAGGTGGACATCCCCCAGTGGGTTCCGGACTGCGAGAGGGCGCAGGCCGGGCTGAGGGACCCCCCTCAATGCACGAATTTTGTGCACTGGGCCTCTAGTATACTAATAGGAAGCTTTGATATTTTTAAAAATATATTTTTATTGATTTCAGAGAGGAAGGGAGAGGGAGAGAGAGATAGAAACATCAATGATGAGAGAGAATCATTGATTGGCTGCCTCCTCTATGCCCTCTACTGAGTCTGCAACCTGGGAATGTGCCCTGACTAGAAATCAAACCATGACCTCCTGGTTGATAGGTCAATGCTCAACCACTAAGCTACACCAGTCAGGCAACTTTGGTGTTTTTAAATGGTATCATTACTGTACATATAGCTCCACAATTTGCTTTTTGTTTTCTACTTCAGGGCCTTTTTTTATTGTTGAGAGTATTGCAGATTTCCCCCATTTCCCATCTCTATAACCCCCTCTACCCAACCCTTCCCAGGCCTTTATCACACTACTAGAGGCCCAGTGCATGAAATTCATGCACTCGGGGGGTTCCTCAGCTTGGCCTGCGCCCTCTCATAGCCTGGGAGCCCGTGGGGAGCAGGCCTAAGCCGGCAGTTGGAAATCCTTAGCACTGCCATGAAAGTGGGAGAGGCTTCCACCACTGCCGCTGTGCTCGCCAGCTGTGAGCCCAGCTTCTGGCTGAGTGGTGCTCCCCCTTTGGAAGCACACTGACCACCAGGGGGCAGCTCCTGCATTGAGCATTTGCCCCTTGGTGGTCAGTGCATGTCATAGCGACCGGTCTTTCTGCTGTTCGGTCGATTTGCATATTAGCCTTTTATTATATAAGTTTGTCTGTGTCCAAGGGCTATCTATGCATATATGTTCTTTGGTTAACCTCTTCCCATCCCCCCCCCAACCCCTCCCCTCTGAGATCTGTTACTCTGTTTCACGCATCCATGTCTCTGGACATATTTTGTTTGGCAGTTTATTTATTTTTATTTATTTTATTTTTAAAATATATTTTTATTGATTTCAGAGATGAAGGAACAGGGAGAGAGAGAGAGAAATATCAATGATGACAGAGAATCTTTGATCAGCTGCCTCCTGCATGCTTCCTACTGTGGATCTAGCCCATAACCCAGGCATGTGCCCTTGACCGGAATCGAACCCGGGACCCTTCAGTCCACAGGCCGACACTATCCACTGAGCCAAAACAGCTGGGCGGCAGTTTATTTTATTCATTAGATTCCACATATAAGTGAGATCATGTGATACTTGTTTTTCTCTGACTGGCTTATTTCCCTTAGCATAATAAGCTCCAGGTCTATCCATGGTGTTGCAAAGGGTAAGAGCCCCTTCTTTTTTAAAGCTGCATAGTATTTTTTTAGTGTTACACAGTTATTTTAAAAGTTTATTTATCTTCATTGTTGAGGGTATTACAAATGTCCTCCATTGCCTCCCTCCACCCCATTCCTGCCCTATCCCAAGTCTTCACCACCCTATTGTCTGTGTCCATGGATTATGTATATCTATACTAATAATAGAGGAATATGCAAATTGTTCAGGATGCCGTAACATAACGACCACACAGCAGGGACGTGAGGCTACCTGGCGCCTGGCCAGGGCAGGGGACCTCAGGATGCACCCCCAGCCCGGCAGGGCTTAATGGGGACCTCAAGCCATGACTCCCACCCCAGCGGGGCTTGACAGGGGACCTCAGGCCAAGCCCCCCACCTGGTGGGGCTTGACAGGGGAACTCAGGCCACGCCCCCTGCACCAGGCCAGGGGACCTGAGGCTGCGTCCCCTGCCCAACAGGGCTTGATGGGGGACCTGAGGCTGTACCCCCAGCCCAGCAGGGCTTGATGGGGGACCTGAGACTGCGCCCCCCACCTGGCGCTGGTCCAGGGGACCTGAGGCTGTGCCCCCTGCCCATAGGGGCTTGACAAGGGTGGGGCTGGCTGAGGCTGGGTCTCACCCAATGGGGATGGGGCCGGCCAGGTCTGGGTCTCCTGCGTTTTCGAAGTGTGTGCGGGTTGTGGGCGGGGACTTGACTCTGGGTCCTGAGGCATGCCCCAGACTCTGACAGGAGGGAGATTTTTATATACATTTTACTAATTTTCTTTCATCTCTGACACTTATAGAGAAAGGGCAAATAGCAATATTAAACTATTTCCTTTAATTAATTCCCTTTTAATGTGCACAAATTTTGTGCACCAGGCCACTAGTATGCATATAAGTTATTTGGCTATTCTTTGCCCACCCCTCCCCACTCACGTCCCTCTGAGATCTGTCAGTCTGTGCCACACTTCCATGCCTCTAGGCATATTTTGTTTGGCAGTTTATTTTGTTCATTAGATTCCACATATAAGTAAGATCATGATACTTGTCTTTCTCTGACTGGCTTATTTCGCTTAGCCATAATACTCTCCAGGCCCCTTCACATCTCAAAGTATAAGAGATCCTTCTTTTTTACAGCTGCATAGTATTCCTTTGTGTAAATGTACCACAGCTTTTTTATCCACTCATCTACTGATGGGCACTTGGACTGTTTCCAGATCTTAGCTATTGTAAATAGTGCTGCTATGAACATTGGGGTGCACATATTCATTCTGATTGGTGTTTCAGGATTCTTATAATATATTAGAGGCCCCATGCACAAATTCGTGCATGGGTGGGTCCCTTGGCCTGGCCGTGATCAGGGCTGAGGGGGGCCACAGGAGGTTGGCCGGCCAGGGAGAGAGGCCGCGGGATTTGGCCGGCCACAGGAGGTTGGCTGTGGGAGTGCACTGACCACCAGGGGCAGCTCCTGTGTTGAGCATCTGCCCCCTGGTGGTCAGTGTGCATCATAGCGACTGGTCATTCAGTCGTTCAGTTGCTTAGGCTTTTATATATATATATAGATTCCCAGAAGTGGGATTGGTAGGTCATAAGGCAGTTCCATTTTTAATTTTTTTGAGGAAACTTCATACTGTTTTCCATAGCGGTTGCACCATTTGCATTCCCACCAACAGTGTACTAGGGCTCCTTTTTCTCTACATCCTCACTGAAGGGTCTCAGGTTTGATTCCTGGTCAAGCGCACGTACCTGGATTTTGGGTTTGCTCCCCACCTCCGGTGGTGGCACGTGCGAGAGACACCCAGTCGATGTGTCTTTCTCACGTCAATATTTATATCTCTCTCTCTCATCCCCTTCTTCCCTCCCTTTCATTCTCTGTGAAGAGCAATGGAAAAAATATCCTTAGGTGAGAATTAAATAAATAAATAAATAAATAAAAATACTGCTATGTGAGATGTCTGAGATTTTACTGCCTATTTTGTTTTAGGATTTTTATGGTTTCATGACTTACCTTTAAGTCTTTTATCCATTTTGAGTTTATTCTTGTGTATGGTGTATGTTGGTATTCTAGTTCCATTTTTTTTGCACACTCCTGTTCAATTTTCCCAAGACAATTTATCGCAGAGACTTAACTCCATTGTATGTCTTTTTTTTTTTTTAAAGTTTTTTATTGATTTCAGAGAGGAAGGGAGAGGGAGCGAGAGAAACATCTATGACGAGAGAGAATCACGGATCGGCTGCCTCCTGCTTGCCCCCTGCTGGGGATCAAGCCACAACCTGGGCATGTGCCCCGACCGGGAATCGAACCCGGGACCCTTCAGTCCACAGGCTGGCGCTCTATCCACTGAGCCACACCAGCCGGGGCTCCATTGTATGTCTTAACTCCATTGTATGTTCTTGCCTTCTTTGTCAAATATTAATTGGCCGTAATGGTGTGGGTTGACATCCTGCGCTCTCTGTTCTGTTCTATTGATGTATATGCCTATTTTTGTGCCAGTACCAAGCTGTTTTGATTACAATGGCTTTGTAGTGTAGTTTAATATCTGGTATTATGATCCCTCCAACTTTGTTCTTCTTTCTCAATATTTCTAAGGCTATTCAGGGTCTTTTTTGGTTCCATATAAAGTTTTGGAATATTTGTTCTAGATCTGTGAAATATGCTGTCAGTATTTTATTTTTATTTATTTATTTTTTAAAATATATTTTATTGATTTTTTACAGAGAGGAAGAGAGAGGGATAGAGAGTTAGAAACATCGATGAGAGAGAAACATCGATCAGCTGCCTCTTGCACACCCCCTACTGGGGATGTGCCCGCAACCAAGGTACATGCCCTTGACCGGAATCAAACCTGGGACCCTTGAGTCCGCAGGCCGACGCTCTATCCACTGAGCCAAACCGGTTTCGGCTGCTGTCAGTATTTTAATAGGGATTGCATTGATTCTATAATTTGCTTTTGGTGTTATGGACATTTTAATGATGTTAATTCTTCATATCCAGGAATACAGTATGTTCTTCCACTTGTTTGTATCTTCCTCTATTAATTTTTCCAATGTCCTATAGTTTTCAGAATATAGGTCTTTTACCTCCTTGATTAGGTTTATTCTTAGGTATCTTATTTTTTGTTGCAATGGTAAATAGGTTGTTTTCTTCATTTCTTTTTCTGATAGTTCATTGTTGGTGCATAGAAATGCTATCAATTTCTGAATATTAATTTTGTATCCTGCTACTTTGCCAAATTAGTTTATTAGACCATTTTTGGTGGAGTCTTTAGGGTTTTCTATATACAATGTCATGTCATCTGTAAATGATGACAGTTTTACTTCCTCCTTTCCAATTGGATGCCTTTTATTTCTTCTTCTTGTCTGCTGTGGCTAGGACTTCCAGTGCCATGTTGAATAAGAGTGGTGAAAGTGGGCATCCCTGTCATGTTCCTGATCTTAAGGGAAACGCTTTTAGTTTTTGCCCACTGAGTATGATGTTGGCTGTAGGTTTGTCATATATGCCCTTTATTATGTAGAGGTCTGATTCCTATTCCCACTTTGCTAAGAGTTTTTGTCACAAATGGGTTCTGGATTTTGTTGAATTCTCTTGTGTCTGTTGATATGATCATGTGATTTTTATTCTTCACTTTGTTTATGTGATGTATCACATATTTTGATTTGTGAATAATGTACCAGCCTTGCATCCCTAGAATAAATCCCATTTGGTCATGGTGCATGATCTTTTTAATGTATTGCTGGATCAGATTTGCTAATATTTTGTTGAGTATTTTAGTACCTATGTTCATCAGGGATATTGGCCTATAATTTTCTTTTGTTGTAGTTTATTTAGTTTTGAAATGCTAAAATAAAATGCTGGCCTCATAAAAAGAGCTTGAAAGTCTTCCTTCTTCTTGAATTTTTTTGGATAGTTTGAGGAGGGTAGGTGGTAGTTCTTTGAATGTTTGGTAAAACTCGTCTGCGAAGCTACCTGGTCTAGGACTTTTGTTTGCTGGGAGTTGTTTTTTTTGTTTTGTTTTGTTTTTAGACTACTGCTTCAATTTAATTAGTTATCAGTCTATTCAGTTTTCTTATTCTTCCTAATTGAGTTTTAGAAGATTGTATGTTTCTAGGAATTTGTCCATTTTGCCCAGGTTGTCCAATTTGTTGGCCTATACTTTTTAATAATATTCTTTTACAATCTTTGTATTTCTGTGATGTCAGTTGTTACTTTTCCTCTTTCATTTCTGATTTATTTATTTGGGTCCTCTGTCTTTTTTTCTTGATGAGTCTGGCTAAAGATTTATCAATCTTGTTAACTTTTAAAAGAACCAGCTCTTGGTTTCATTGATCTTTTGTATTGTTATTATTATTTTTAGTTCCTATGTCATTGTTTCCACTCTGATCTTTATTATTTCATTCCTTCTACTTACTCTTGGATTACAATTTTCTTTTTAAACTTAATGAAAGTACTTTGAAGAAAAACCCTTAATATACTTTGGAGAGATCTTTCTATGACAGTGCATAGAGATCTATATCATTCTGTTTAAGGGATGCATACTATTTTGTAGTAAACATACTAGATTTTTAAACCACTCCCATATCTATATATATAAAAGGCTAATATGCAAAGTGTCCCCTCGGGAGTTCGACCAGGAGACTGGAAGTTTGATCGCTTGCTATGACGTGTGCTGATCACTAGGGGGTGGTGCGGAATGAAGGAAGGCTCTGTCCAGCAGCCGGGGAAGGGAGGCCCCAATTGGCCCTGATCACTAGGCAGGCCTAGGGACCCTACCCATGCATGAATTTCATGCACCGGGCCTCTAGTTTTTGTATATTTGGTTATTTTTATTTTATTTTATTTTATTTTATTTTATTTTTTGCTATGACAATCATGTAGCAGTGAATATCCTGTAACATAGATATTTGTGAATGTGTACAAGTAGCTTTGAGGATTTATTTGGAGAAGTAGTATTGTATCAAGGGGAAGGTATATTTAAACTTTTGATAGATTGCCATGTTACTCTTCAGAAATGTTGTGCATACACTCCCACTTTCAGAATGACTGCTGATTGCCCCCACCATTAGCAACACTTAATACTATCAAACTTTATTTTATTTTATTTTTTTCTAAAAAAATTACCTATCCATTGCCAAATACAGAATGACTTCAAATTTAATCTTACTTGTAACCTATCATCCAGATTGGTAACTGTATTGAATATTGGTTTAATAGCCTTAAAGTCTTTTTTTTTTTAATGGGCAAAGCACTTATTTATTTAAATATATTTTATTGATTTTTTACAGAGAGGAAGAGAGAGGGATAGAGAGTTAGAAACATCGATGAGAGAGTTAGAAACATCGATCAGCTGCCTCTTGCACACCCCCTACTGGGGATGTGCCCGCAACCAAGGTACATGCCCTTGACCGGAATCGAACCTGGGACCCTTGAGTCCGCAGGCCGACGCTCTATCCACTGAGCCAAACTGGTTTCGGCAATACTATCAAAATTTAAAGGTGTTTTTTTTTTTGCCAAAATATTACACAAATTCATTCTCACTATAAAACAACCACAGGAAAGCAAAAGCAGAAATGCCCTCTTGAGCATCATCACCTAATAACAATCTCGGGAAATTTATTTCCACCTTGCTATTAATTTTCTATTGATGGTTTCATTATGCTTCATCTTCTTAGGAATAACTTCTTAATAATTAACTCAAGCTTCCTAGACATATTCTTAAAAATTATTTGGACTTAACTCTAAGTTTTATTAGTTCATTGACTCACCATTATCTTCTGAGATGGCCTCATCATCATTCTCATCCCCTGATCCAGGTGACTGTGACATTGTCTATCTTTGGGACTCTATGTTAGAAAACAGAGAATTCACTTTTACAGTAGCCCTCTCCCATATCATTATGGTGTCATGGATTCATTGACTGTAGTTTCTCAATCAATTTTATCCTATTTGTTTCATATATTCAAGAAAATCACAATTTTGGCCTGTTAATCACACCCTTCCCTGTTATCCCTTGTGGTTATGGCTCTATTTTTATATTTTTTCTTCTTTCATTTAAAGCTAATTTGGGGAGAAAAGCACATTTGTTCAGACTAACATCTTAAACTGGAAGTATAACATGTCCTTTTAAATATTATGATGGCTTAAGTCCCTGCTGGCTTGAATGGTAAGAAATAGTCTCCCTTCAAAGTGTCCTCCAGCTAATTTGGAGGGTTTTCCAAAGTATAATCTTACTTGTGATCTGAATCAAGTCTCTCATTATCTTTTATTTTGGTCTTTTCAACAGGCTATAGTGCTGTGGCTGTTGAGGGTCCTCTTGTGGTCAGATAACTATGGCTCTAACATGTTTTTCTCTAAATTCTCCATATCACAGGTGAGTAAAGGCTGTTACTTCTAATATGCTTTTTTCTACATTTTTGGGTATAATGAAAGGAAGTGTAACATAAAGAATAATTTAAAATTGCCCAAAGATGTGACATCACTTAGACTCTTGGTCAAAAGCAGATAAAAAGTTCCTAACGAATACCCTCCCTGAATTTTACCATCTCCAATGGGGGGGGGGGGGTTAACTCACCGTCCCAGGAGAATCAATAGGATTTGTTGTTGTCCTGTTCTATATCTAGTCGGATCTGAAACCAGAGGGCTAAGAAGAGTTTTAGTAAACAGTAATCACCATAGCAACGTTTGTGCTCTTTCTTCACGTGAAGTTCTACCCATGGATTTTATGTATATTTAATGATTTCAAGGATGATTGACAGCAGATTTGACCAATCCCTTCAGGGGAAATCCTAATAGCCCAGCAGGGACCTGGTTGGCACCAAAAGCAAAAAAAAAACCAAAAACAAAAAAAACCCTCAAATGATCTGAAATAGATACATTTCCCCAAGTCTGAGTTATTCTGTACAAAGACGGGCCCAATTCCTACCTGACACCGCTGGGGATTCCCTCCTGCCTTTGTGATACCACAACAGTGGGGAGGGGGCGGGGTTTCAGACTCCCCACCTAGTCTCCACAGAAGGGGGAGGGGAGAGGGAACTAGGGGGTGGGGGTGCGGATGGGAGCCTGCCAAGGTTGGAGTCTAGGTTCCCACTTGGCTATTCCTGGCGTGGGTGAAGCTGGGGCTGCATTTTTTTCCATTGCGGGTGACTAGAGTAAATCAGTTATCTAAAAATTTCTGTCTTGCTAGGTTGCTCCTTTCCTGATCCTTTGTCTAGCGAGAGCAGAATTTTATGAGAGCTTTAGTTGTTTGTGCTGGTTAGTGTTCCACACATATCTTTTTCCACAATTGTGAATGGGATACGTTTTTTCCCGTTTCTATTTCTGTTATTGCTAAAATAAAAGAAAGCTATTGGTATATAATAATAAAATGTTAATTGTAAAATCTAAGTGGTGGGTATATTGGTGTTCATGGTAAAATTCTTTAAACTTTTCTGTCTGAAAATTATTATAATAAAAGTTGGAAAATAGTAAAACAAAAGGGAGCTCCTTTATAATACTTAGAAAAAGAAAGCTATGGGATTTGGTATATTTATCTTACACCCAGCTTGTATCAGTTAAGACTCTTTGTTTGCAGGTGACAGATATCCAACTTGAATAAGCTTAAGAAGAAAATGGAGTTCATTCATTTTTTTTTTTTAACTGGGAAGGATAGGGCAGATCTCAGACAGGCCAGAGACTCAAATGGTATTAGGCTCTCACTCATCTCTTCATTTCTATTTTCAGCTTCTCTCTTTTTTGCATTGCCTCATTCTCTAAGATTCTTCTAAATAGTAGAGACAGGGCTACCAACTGCTCTTAGGATTCAAGATCCAAAGAAAAGAGAAAGCTACTTCTTTACCTCTGATTTGGAATATTCTAAGAAAGGTCTTATATCTCTGGCCTGGGTCACATGCCTTTCCCTTGGAGCTGCCACTGTGTCCAGCAGAATTTGATTTTATGGGTAGCTCATCCAGGGTTAGGGGCCCAGCCAGGCATGTGTGTATACGAGGAATGGAGTAGGGCAGTCTCATAGCCCATCATACCAGGACAGTGAGTAAGGGATAGACCTCCAAAGGAAGAAGAGTTCTATTATCAGAAGCAGGGAGAAAGGAATGCTGGGCAAACCAAAACAGTAGATGTTCACTACATAGACTTCTCAGTTTTAATAGTTTTTAAATTGCATTTCTTGGATTCTCAATGCATATAATCATATCATCTGCAAACAATTATTCTTTTTCTCCCTTTTTGTCTTTCTTCCTTTTAGATTTATACAGCTTATTTCATTTTTTTGGTTCATTATATTTCAGAACCTTCAGAACACTATGGAGGACATCCGTGTCTTATTTGTGAATTTCATGGGAAGTGACTTGATTATGATGCTTGCTCATGGCTTTTTGATACTCTTTAGAAAGTTCTCTTCTATTCCATTGAGTTTTATAAGGAACGGCTGCTGATTTTATTAATTAATAATTTTCATTGAGGTAACATTAGTTATAACAAATTTCAGGTATATCACATTATAATTCAGTACCTATATGCTCTATTGTATGCTTACCACCAAAAGTCTAGTTTCCATCCATTAATATAAATTTGATCCCCTTTACACATTTCACTCTCCTCCCCCTTCCCTCTGGTAACCACCATTCTGTTTGTATCTATGAGCTTGTTTTTGTTTTGTTACATTTGTTCATTTGTTACTTTTTTGTTTTATATTCTGGGTATGAGTGAAATCATATGGTTTTTGTCCTTTTCCATCTGACATTTCATAGTAAGCATAGCAACAAGTCAAGAACACAATGCAGCAAACCATTGATATAGCTAATTTTTGGGAGATGGTATTAGAGAAGGGCACATATATTTCTATATCTACATCTATATATGTATATGTATATGTATATCTATGTGTATCATCTCCTGTAGATTTGCCAAGAGAATTACATCTGGTAGATATGCTGATGCCCCAGGTTGGGTGAGTGGGGGTAGATTGTGGGGGCAGGAGAGGAAGGTCGGTAAAGTCCTTGTCCCTAGTTCCTATGCACAACTCTTGGAGTGACCTAGTGGTGTTTAATGGTCTCTGAGCAGCCTATTGGTGGCATTTGCATTAAAGACCTTTCCTCTTGGTGCTGAGAGTGGCTCTACTAGAAGTGAGGAAGGCCTAGTTTGTAAAATCAGAGTTCTCTGGGCTGCTCTGTAATGTTGGCTGTGCAAGGGCTCAGGGAGGTCAGAGGCCTATTTCTTGGGGTGGTGAATAGCAGGGAGCAAAAGCTGCTTTTATAGGAGGCTCACTTAAGGAAAGTTTTTCTGAGCTTGAACCTGACCTCTCAGGCTTGTGTGGAATTGGGAGAAGCCCCAGAGTATGGAGGCCTTATCTCTGGACATTGTAATTGGCACTGACAGAGGCTATTGTTTACTATATATGGTTCTGTAGAATATTTGGCAATTTGCAGGGAGCAGGGGGAACAATCTCTGTCTCCTTCATACCCACTTCAAAGTGAACCCCCCCCTCTCTCTCTCTCTCTGTGTGTGTGTGTGTGTGTGTGTGTGTGTTGGAGGTAGGATTAAATCTATCCTGTATTCTGCTAGTCTACAAGCCTTGATTGCTAATGCCAGGATGCCACTGTCAGCAGAGGAAAGCTAGAATTTTTATACTTGGACGACCCAAAGGGATGCCTTTTTCTAATTAATTCACCTCAAGGGGGTACTTTTTCTTTCACAATTTTTCTGCTCCAGGGTGGTGCCTGCTCGTTGGTGCCTTGGCTTTCTCAGAAGCATTGCTATGCAAATACTAGATTTATAAATCCTAATGGGCCTCTATTGGAAGTCCTGAGTGATCAGAAGCTATCACTAGAAGATGCCCTTTTCCCTTGCCTCTCAGAGTGAGCCCTGGCCACTCTCCTTGCCTCAGGCAAATTGACATAAGAAAATGACTTTGGTCAGATTAGATCAAGATGGCAACATAAATGCTTGTAATTTTGTTCCCATCTTCTCTTCCCCAAGTCCCTTAAAGCATCAGAGTAGAAAAAACAAAAAACAAAACAACAACAAAAAACACACACAAAAAGCAAGAGTGGTATAATAAAGGAAAATGTACCATCAGTAGTTCAGAAATTGAGATGAATTCCTTGAGAATAGAAATCATATATGATCATATTGATAAGATAGGAGGAATAGTCAAGTCCAAAGCCTGCAAGAGAAAATTATTAGAGAAAATCAAATCTCAGAATGAATAAAGACAAAGAGCGGGTGTAGTGGGAGCCCCCTCTGGTCGATTGAAGAATTGGCCAGGAAGAAATACACTGGAGTCCTCCACTGCCACAGTAAAATTGTTTTGGCAATTTGCAGGAAGTAGGGGGAACAGTCCCTGTCTCCTTCATACCCACTTCCAAGTGAAGCCTGATAAGTCAACACATGCAACCTACTTACACAAGGCCCTCCAGCTCAGGAGATGGGCTATCTAGGGACACATAACTGCAGAGTAAACTCAGGCAAGTTATCTTTGCAGATGTGTTTGTTCCTTATTCACTAACATGCATAGACACCAAAGGATCAACAAATATTTGGAGAAAATCTATAATATAAAAGAAAAGAACCAAAATGAATAAATAGAATAATTGGCCCTGAGTTGGAAATAATACACAGAACAAAACTCTGATTTTTAGATTTTAATTTTTCTACATATTCGGAGCACATTGCAGACAAATTCAGAACCATTGTGAATTAGTCAGGTAGGTTTATAACAAAATAAAAAATGAATCTTGAAAAGAACTTATAGAATATAAGAAATAGTGTGAGCAAAGTAACAGTAAAATTCTGAGTTGTCTAAATGCTAGCAAAAAAGAGCACCATTTGAATCAAACAAAGAATTCAGAGCTAAAATATTAAAAGAGACAAAGGGATATTTAATATTGATAAAAGGTGCACTCAACTAAGAATATGTGACAATCATGGACCTTTATGCACATAACAATATGAATTAGAGATTTACAAAGCAAAGTCTATTAGAAATACAAAGAGAGTAAAAATTTACAAATAACCAATCATGGGAGAGGGAGAGTACCCCCTCCTACTCCCCCTTTTCTCCTTCCTCCCTTCTCTCCTCCCTTTCCTTCCTTCTTCCCTACTTTCCTCCAAAAATATATGCTTAGCACGTAATATGTGCCACACATTGAGTTAGGTACTGTGAGTACAGTAACAAGCAAACCAACCTTGATGCCTGCAGCCTGAATCTTATAGTCTAATCAGGGAGACAAACATTAAAATATTTATTCAAATACACAAAAAATGAAAGATGGCGACCGGCAGGAAGGTAGGGAGAGAGAGAGTGTGAGGAACCCATAGAGGAGAGTGTAGATGTGTGTGGTGTGTGTGTGTGTATGAGATAGGGTCAGTTAGATTCTGCAGGTCTTCCAAGGGGCTCCCGAACAGGGCAGCCCTAGACAGCGGAGCCCCGCGCACAAAGCGGACACTTCTCGGCGGCTGGTGCGGACGCAGAGACCACGCCATCTTGAGAAACAGAGCTGCCTGAGACTCGGATCCTGGCTTCTGACACAAACCAGGACCCTGCAGCCACTGGGGACAGAGAACTGCTATCACAGCTTCAGACAAACAAACAACAAGAATCCAGACTTCCCGGCAGATTTCCGTGAGTCAAAGAGCCTATCCCCCTCCTCGCAGGCTCGCTGATAGCGCCATAGTAACTGATAGACCCGCCCCTCCCCCAAGCTGCTGAGCGCCCACAGGCGCACGGACAGCGCCATAGTAACTGATAGACCCGCCCCTGGCCCAAGCTGCCGAGCTTTGCGCAGGGACACGCTCCCTCTTAGGGAATTTGGCGCACGCTCGTGCACGGGACAGAAGCAGCTCCCCGTCGGGGAAATCTGTCAGTGCGCACAGAGGGCTCCCCTTCGGGGAATTTGGCTCGCGGGTCACAGCTCCCCCTTCGGAGATTCTTAAGAGCATGCACAGAGGGGCTTCCCTTTGGGGAATTTGGCGCGCAGGACGGACTCCGCCCCCCTTCTGGGACATTGGGAGAGTGCACTGAGCCGGCTCACCTTCAGGTTTTTAAGAATGTGCGCTCTAGCCGGTTTGGCTCAGTAGAGAGAGCACACACAGGACGCAGCTCCACTTCAGGGAATTTGGCACGCCGGACACAGCTGCCTGGGATCCCTGACTCACAGCGCATTCACACTAAGAGCCAGCGACCCCAATTGTTGGTGCGTGCACACACAGGGACCCTGATTCTCAACGAGAAACAGCACAAGGCAACAGAGACTTTGACACTCGAGTCTTGGTGCAGACACAGGGAAACTCTGACTCCTGGCACATGCTAAGGATCTCATTCTCGGCACATACCAACAGTGTGGTGCAGACAGGGCCCCTGATTCTAAATGTGCACACGAGACCACACGGAACACTGGGGACACTGATCCTGGGCAAGTCTGGTTCCCACCAACCAAAGACAGCCACACGTCCTAGTGTCAGAGCACTTCAGTGAAACTAGGGTGGAGCGAAGTCCCCACAGCACACGGCCCAGGTCCACGCAAACGGAAGCTTGAGCTTTCTGGTAATAGCCAGAATGGGGAAACGAAATAACTCACAGAGGAAAGAAAATGTGGAGTCGCCAAGAAAGGAAATTAGTGAAACTGAAGCTTGCAACATGACCGAAAAGGAGTTCAGAGTAATGGTCATGGAATTTATACATCGGATGGATGAGAAAATCAACAACTTATGCAAGAATCAGGAAGAAATGAAAAGTGATATAGCTACAATCAAAAACACCATGGAAAGTTTCAACAGTAGACTACAAGAAGCAGAGGACCGAATTAGTGAGTTAGAAGATCAGGTACAGAAACAAGCTCAAGCTGAACAGCAATTGGAGAAAAAAATTAAAAAGCAGGAGGAAAGCCTAAGGGAGCTTCGGGACAACATGAAACGAAGTAACATGCGTATAATAGGGCTGCCAGAAGGACAAGAAGAGCAGCAGGGATTAGAAAATCTATTTGAAGAAATAATGACAGAAAACTTCCCGGATATGGGAAAGATAAAAGTTACGCAAGTAAAGAGAGTCCCAAGCAGGATCAACCCCAAAAGACCCACACCAAGACATGTCATAATTTCAATGGCAAATATAAATGATAAAGAGAGAATCCTAAAGGCGGCAAGAGAGAGATAGAGAGTTACCTACAAAGGAACACCCATCAGATTGTCAAATGATTACTCATCAGAAACACAACAAGCTAGAAGTGAATGGAAGGAGGTATACAAAGTGTTGCAAAGCAAAGGACTGAATCCAAGAATACTATATCCAGCAAGACTATCAATCAAAATTGAAGGGGAAATCAGGAGCTTTGCAGACAAAAAAAGCCTCAGGGAGTTTATCACCACCAAACCAGCAATGCAAGAATGGCTAAAGGGAATACTGTAAAAAGAAGAAATAAACAGGTAAGAAGGAATACAGACACAAAAATAGATATGACTGCAAACAAATACCTTTCAGTAATAACTTTAAATGTAAACGGACTAAATGCTCCAATCAAAAGACATCGAGTAGCTGAATGGATAAAAAAACACGACCCATATATATGCTGTCTACAAGAGACCCACCTCAGAACAAGAGACTCACACAGATTGAAAGTGAAGGGATGGAAAAATATCTTTCAGGCAAATGGAAATGAAAAAAAAGCTGGGGTAGCAATACTTATATCTGACAAAATAGACCTCAAAGTAAATGCCATAACAAGAGATAAGGAAGGCCACTTCATAATACTAAAGGGAGAAATCCAACAAGAAGAAATAATTCTGGTAAACATATACGCTCCCAATATAGGAGCACCCAAATACATAAAAAAACTCCTGGAGGATATCAAGGGAGAGATTAATAGCAATACAATCATAGTAGGAGACTTTAATACCCCACTATCACCACTGGACAAATCCTCTAAACAAAAAATCAGCAAAGAAACAGCAATCCTAAATGACTCACTAGACCAGATGGAATTAATTGACATCTTCAGAACATTTCACCCCAAAGCCACAGAATATACATTCTTCTCAAGTGCACATGGGTCATTTTCAAATATAGACCATATGCTGGGTCACAGGCAAAGTCTCTTCAAATTCAAGAAGATAGAAATTATATCAAGCATCTTCTCAGATCACAGTGGCATAAAACTGGAAATCAACTACAATAAATACAATCCAAAGAAATCAAACACATGGAGACTAAACAGCATGCTATTAAACAAGGACTGGGTCACCAGAGAGATCAAGGAAGAAATAAAAAACATCATGGCAACAAATGACAATGAAAACACAACAATCCAAAATCCATGGGACACAGCGAAAGCAGTCTTGAGAGGGAAGTTCATAGCTCTACAGGCCTATTGCAAAAAACAAGAAACAATGGTAATAAATTACTTAACCCTACAACTCAAAGAGCTAGAAAAAGAGCAGCAAGAAAAGCCCAGTGTAACCAGAAGGAAGGAAATAACAAAGATCAGAGCGGAGATAAATGACATAGAGACCAAAGAAACAATACATAAGATCAACAAAACCAAGAGCTGGTTCTTTGAAAGGATAAACAAGATTGATGGACCTCTAGCCAGGCTCACCAAGAAGCAAAGAGAGAGGACCCAAATAAACAAAATCAGAAATGAAAGAGGTGAAATAACAACAGACCCCGCTGAGATACAAAGGATTGTTACAAAATATTACGAACAACTCTATTCCAACAAACTGGACAATCTGGAGGAAATGGACATATTCCTAGAAAAATATAACCTTCCAAAAATCAATCACGAAGAATCTAAACAGCTCAATAGGCCAATAACTATGGACGAAATTGAAGCAGTCATCAAAAAGCTTCCAGCAAACAAAAGCCCGGGGCCAGACGGCTTCACAGGGGAGTTTTACCAAATATTCAAGGAAGAACTAAAACCTATCCTCCTCAGACTATTCCAAAAAATTCAAGTGGAAGGAACACTTCCAAGCTCCTTATATGAAGCCAGCATCACCCTAATACCAAAACCAGATAAAGACAACACAATGAAAGAGAATTACAGACCAATATCCCTCATGAACATAGATGCCAAAATCCTCAACAAAATTCTAGCAAATCGGCTCCAGCAGTACATCAGAAAGATCATACACCATGACCAAGTAGGATTTATCCCAGGAATGCAAGGATGGTACAATATCCGCAAATCAATAAACGTGATACATCACATAAACAAATTGAAAGATAAAAATCACATAGTCATATCAATTGATGCAGAAAAAGCATTTGACAAAATCCAACACCCTTTCTTGATAAAAGCTCTCAACAAGGTGGGAATAGATGGCTCATACCTCAACATAATAAAAGCTATATATGATAAACCCACAGCAAACATCATACTCAATGGACAAAAACTAAAAACATTTCCCCTAAGAACAGGAACAAGACAGGGATGCCCACTCTCACCACTCCTGTTTGACATAGTACTGGAAGTATTAGCCATTGCAATTAGACAAGAAGAAGAAATAAAAGGCATCCAAATTGGAAAAGAACAAGTAAAGCTGTCTTTATTTGCAGACGACATGATATTGTACATAAAAAATCCGAAAGACTCAGTCAAAAAACTAATAGACTTAATAAATGAATTCGGCAATGTAGCAGGATACAAAATTAACGCCAAGAAATCTATGGCCTTTCTATACACCAATAGTGAACTTACAGACAGAGAGACTAAAAAGGCAATCCCATTTACCATCGCACCAAAAAAATTAAGATACCTAGGAATAAACTTAAATAAGGAGGTAAAAGACCTATACACGGAAAACTACAGGACACTGAAAAAAGAGATAGAGGAAGACGTAAACAGATGGAAGAACATACCATGTTCATGGATTGGTAGAATCAACATCATTAAAATGTCCATACTACCCAAAGCAATCTATAGATTAAATGCACTCCCCATTAAAATACCAACGGCATATTTCACAGACCTTGAAAGAACTCTCCAAAAATTCATCTGGAATAAAAAAAGACCCCGAATAGCCACCGCAATCCTGAGAAAGAAGAATAAAGTAGGAGGGATCTCAATACCAGATTTCAAGCTGTATTACAAAGCCACTGTTCTCAAAACAGCCTGGTACTGGCACAAGAACAGACATATAGATCAATGGAACAGAATAGAGAATCCAGATATTGACCCAAACCACTATGCTCAATTAATATTTGACAAAGGAGGCATGAACATACAATGGAATAAAGACAGTCTCTTCAATAAATGGTGTTGGGGAAATTGGACAGATACATGCAAAAAAATGAAGCTTGATCACCAACTTACACCATACACAAAAATAAACTCAAAATGGATACAGGACTTAAACATAAGACGGGAAACCATAAAAATACTAGAGCAGTCCACAGGCAGCAAAATGTCAGACATATGCCAAAAGAAATTCTTCACTGACACTGCCCCTAGGGCAATGGA
This sequence comes from Cnephaeus nilssonii, assembly GCF_951640355.1. Taxonomy (NCBI): domain Eukaryota; kingdom Metazoa; phylum Chordata; class Mammalia; order Chiroptera; family Vespertilionidae; genus Cnephaeus; species Cnephaeus nilssonii. The sequence goes on along the minus strand of NC_137071.1, from coordinate 119,430,300 downwards.
AGCTAAAGAGAAAATTAACAAATGGGACTACATCAAAATAAAAAGCTTTTTCACAGCAAAAGAAACCATCAGCAAAACAACAAGAAGGCCCACTGCATGGGAGAACATATTTGCAAATGGCATCACTGATAAAGGTTTAATCTCCAACATCTACAGGCAGCTTATACAACTTAATAAAAGGAAGATAAATGATCCAATAAAAAAATGGGTAACAGACCTAAATAGAATCTTTTCAAAAGAAGACAGAAGGAAGGCCAAGAGACACATGAAAACATGCTCAACGTCACTAATTATCCGAGAGATGCAAATCAAAACAACAATGCGGTACCATCTCACACCTGTCAGAATGTCTATCATCAACAAATCAACAAACGACAAGTGATGGCGAGGATGCGGAGAAAAAGGAACCCTCGTGCACTGCTGGTGGGAATGCAGACTGGTGCAGCCACTGTGGAGAACAGTATGGAGTTTCCTCAAAAAACTGAAAATGGAACTCCCATTTGACCCAGTAATCCCACTCCTGGGAATATATCCGAAGAAAGTAGAAACACCAATTAGAAAGGATATATGCACCCCTATGTTCATAGCAGCACAATTCACCATAGCAAAGATTTGGAAACAGCCTAGGTGCCCGTCAGCAGATGACTGGATCAGAAAACTGTGGTACATCTACACAATGGAATACTATGCTGCCATAAAAAAGAAGGAATTCTCATCATTTGCAGCAACCTGGGAGGAATTGGAGAACATTATGTTAAGTGAAATAAGTCAGTCAATGAAAGAAAAATACCACATGATCTCACTCATTTATGGATAATAAAGAACATTATATACTTGAACAAAAAGATAGATACAGAGACAGTAAAGCATCAAACAGACTGTCAAATTACAAGGGGAAGGTTAGGGAGAGGTGGGGGAGATAAGAGATCAATCAAAGGACTTGTATGCATGCATATAAGCATAACCAATGGATGCAAAACTCTGGGGGTGGGAGCTTATATGGGAGTGGGGTGTGGGGAGGGCAATGGTAAGATATGTACACATATAATACCTTAATAAAAAAATTGAAAAAAAAATACACAAAAAATTACAACTGTAATGAGTGCTCTGTAGGAGTGGTCAAGGAAGGTTCCCTGAGCAAATGAAACCTCTCCAGCCCTGGCCAGTGTGGTTGGAGTGTTGACCTATGAACTAGGTTATTCTTCCATTCCTGGTCAGGGCACATGCCCAGATTGCAGACTCAATCCTCAGTAGGGGGCATGCAGGAGGCACCCAATCAATGATTTTCTGTCATCATTGATATCTTTATTCATCTTTCATCCTCTCTCTGAAATCAATTAAAAAACATATTAAAAGAAGAGAGAATGATTAATTGTGACAAGAGCTGCTAACAGGTCAAATAAATAGGGATGCAAACATGTCTATTACATTTAGCAACATGAGGCCATTTTTAACTTCCAATTATTTATTTCTGTATAACACACAATCCCAAAATTTAGTGACTTAAAACAGTTATAATCATCATCATCATGTCTCATGGTAATTTGGGTCAGAAATTCAGATAAGGAATATCAAGGACAGCTCACTTATGCTTCATGACGTCTGGGCCCCTCAGTTAGGGTGACCTGAATGGCTAGGAACTAGAATAGTTGGGCATCTTTCTCTCTAGATAGTATCTCCTCCTGGCTAGTTTGGGTCTTCTCACAGAAAGATAGACTTTGGGTAGGCAGACTTGTTACATGGCATCTCAAAAGTCTAAGAGTGAGTGTTCTAAGAGGCCCAGGTGGAAGTTGCAAGGCACTAAGACCAGCCCAGTTTCAAGGAGAGGGGAATTTAACTTCACCTCTTGAGAGACATATAGATAGAGAAGGGGAGGGCTGGCGAGGGGGGAGGTGGGAAAGAGAGAGAAGAGAGAGAGAGAGAGAGAGAGAGAGAGAGAGAGAGAGAGAGAGAGAGAGGAGAGAGAAATAAGTTAAGAGAGAAAAGGGAAAATTGATAAGGCCAGGCTTCTGAGAAAGTGGAAAGGTATGGAATTCAAAAGTCAGGTGGAGTGCCCTGGCCAGTGTGCTCATCCCATGCATGGAAAGGTTGTGGGTTTGATTCCTGGTGTGGACACATGCCCAGGTTGCAGGTTTGATCCCTTGGTGGGGTGGGTTTAGGACGTAACCAATAGATGTTTCTCTCTTGCATTGGTGTTTCTCTCTCTCTCTCTCTCTCTCTCTCTCTCTCTCTCTCTCTCTCCCTTCCACTCTATCTAGATAAAATCAATTTAAAGAGCATATCCTCGGGTGAGGTTTTTAAAAAAAGGTCAGGTGGAGAGATTAGTCTCAGAAAGAGGGAGAGCTACACAAATGAGAAAAGTTAAATGGAATGAAATGGGGTAGACTGTTTTAAGGTGTATGTTTGGTAGCAGGCAGATAAGAGCAATCCTATCTTCTCTTCAAAAGTCAGGTGGAGTGCCCTGGTATTTTATGTATAAAGTAGGATGTGATGGAACAGGAGAGGGTGGTGGAAGTTTAGGAAAGTGGGAAGGGTTTGAAACAGTTCGGAAGGACTTGACAAGAGATAAGTATTAGGATTGCTGGTAGACTTTTGGGCATATTCGAGGTAAAATATTTCTCTCATAAATCAACAGATTAGGTGAATAAGTAAGGATGTAGAAAAGTTCATAACACATAACACTACTTAATAAGGTTGATTATATATGATAAATTACCCTGTACAACCATAGAATGTATTTTTTTGCAAATGCAGAAATCATACAAGTAATAACATGAGAAATTAACAACAGAAAAAGAGCCAAAAATAGCAACACAATATTTTTTCCCGTTAAATTCTCTTAGATAACAGCTTCTTCAGATATAATTTACATAAATTATTTTCTTTAGATAGTAATTTGCATACTGTGAAATTCACCCTTTGAAAGCATACAATACAATGGTTTTAGTACATTCACAGAGTTGTGCAACCATTGCCTCTTTCTAATTTTAGAACATTTTTATCATCCACAAAAGAGACACTTTATTCCTTAGCTGTCATATCCCATACTCTCCTTTTCCCATACCCTGGAAACCACTAATCTACTTTCTGTCTCTATGTGTTTACCCATTCTGGAAATCCTATATAATAAAAGGCTAATATACAAATCGACCCAACGGCAGAACAACTGGTCACTATGAAGCGCACTGACCACCAGGGGGCAGACGCTCAATGCAGGAGCTGCCCCCTGATGGTCAGTGCACTCCCACAGGGGGAGCACTGCTCAGCCAGAAGCCGGGCTCACGGCTGGTGAGTGCAGTGGTGGTGATGGGAGCGCTAAGAATGTCTGACTGCCAGCTTAGGCCTGCTCCCCAGGGGGAGAGGGCCCAAGCCATCAGGGACATCCCCCAAGGACTTCCGGACTGCAAGAGGGCACAGGCTGGCCTGAGGGACTCCCCCCCCCCCCAGTGCACAATTTTTGTGCACCGGGCCTCTAGTTCCATATAAATGGACCCACTCAATATGGGTTTTTTTTGTGTGGCTGCTTTACCTTACCTAATATTTTCAAGGCTCATCCATGTTGTAACATGTATTAGTATTTAATTCCTTTTTATGGCCAAATAATATTCCATTGTATGAATACGCCACATTTGTTTATCAATTCACCAGTTTAAGGATATTTGGGTTATTTCTACTTTTTAGCAATTATGAATAATGATGTTATGCACATTCATGGGCATATATTTTCATTTTTCTTGAGTATATATTGAGGAGTGGAATTGCTGGATCATATGGTAACTCTATGTTTGACATTATGTAGAAGTACCAAACTGTTTTTCAAAGAGGTTGTATCATTTTATTTTCCAACCAGCAAAGTATGAGGGTTCCAGTGTCCCACATCCTCTCTAATACATACATTTGTCTTTCTAAACAAATTTTATAGTATGCTGTGGAAAATTTGAATTGAGTAAAGGTATGGGGGGGAGATGGCATTTTTCAACGGGGAGAGTAGAGAAATACTTTATTGAAAAGGTACCATTTGAACAGAGGCCTGAAGGAGGTGAAGGAAGTAGTTATGTGGAGATTTGGGGTAGAGCTTTCCAGGTAGAAGGAACAACCAGTGTAACAATCCTAAGGTGTGTGTATGCCCAAGGTGTTAGAAAAAGAGCAAGGAGGTCACTGTGACTGGAGAAGACTAAGAAAAGGCAAGGAAGGCGAGGAGGAGGAGGAGGAGGAGGAGGAGGAGGAGGAGGAGGAGGAGGAGGAGGAGGGAGAGGAGAGTCAAAGAGATAACAGGAATTCAATTAAAGACCATATAAGCTATTTTACAGATTGAGATGGAGAGCCATTGGAAAGGTTTGAGCAGAGAAGATACTTTAATTTGACTTGCATTTTTAATAAGAAAACCTGGCATGTGTCAAGAGTAAATTGTGGTGTAAGGAAGAAGTAAAAGACCAGCTTGGAGGCTATTAAAATAATCCAGGCAAGAGATGATGATGATTACATCTACACAATGGAATACTACACTGCTGTAAAAAACAAAGAACTCTTAACATTTGCAACAGCATGGATGGACCCAGAGAGCATTATGCTAAGCAAAATAAGCCAGTCAGAGAAAGATAAATATCACATGATCTCACTCATTTGTGGAATATAATGAACAACATAAACTGATGAACAAAAAATAGATACAGCCGAAACCGGTTTGGCTTGGTGGATAGAGCGTCGGCCTGTGGACTCAAGGGTCCCAGGTTCGATTCCGGTCAAGGGCATGTACCTTGGTTGCGGGCACATCCCCAGTGGGGGGTGTGCAAGAGGCAGCTGATCGATGTTTCTCTCTCATCGATGTTTCTGACTCTCTATCCCTCTCTCTTCCTCTCTGTAAAAAATCAATAAAATATATTTAAAAAAATAGATCCAGAGACATAGGAGCATCGAACAGACCGACCAACCTCAGAGAGAAGGTGAGTGGGGGGGGGGGCGGGTAAGCGATCAACCAAAGGACTTGTATGCATGCATATAAGCATAACCAATGGACACAGACAGTAGGGGGGTGAGGGAATGTGCTTGGGGGTGGGAGCGGCTGGGGAGAGGTCAATGGGGGGGGGGGAAGGAGACATGTGTAATACTTTAAACAATAAAGAATTTAAATAAAAAAAGAGAGATATGATGATGATGACTTGAACCAGGAAGGTAGCTGTGAAGGTCATTAGACGTGGTCGAATTTTAAAATATATTTTGAAGAGTCAATAGGATTTGTCAATGCCTTGGATGTGGAATGTGAAAGAGAGGAATTAAGAAAATTCCCACAATTTTGGGTCTGAGAACATGAAAGGATCGAGTTGTCAATAACTGAAGACTATGGGTAAAATAGGTTTGGGGACTTGATGTGTTGGGCATGGGGTGGAATGGAGAGAATCTAGAAGTACAGTTTTGAACATGAATTTGAGATATCCGTTAGATATCCAAGCAGAGAAGTCAAGTAGGCAGTTGGATATAGAGTCTGGAGTTCAAAGGAGAAGTATAGGCTGCAAATATAAATGTGGATATCACTGGCATATTCAAAGCTTTGAGACTAGGTATCAAGGGAGGGAGTATGGACAAAGAGAAGGCCAAGGATATGCCTGGGCCCCTCTTAATCATTGTTGAAAGTGGGTAAAAACCTTGAGGATGGTGTGGTTTTAGTCCCAGTATATAAGTTTATTCTTGATTTCTGCCAGGGGCAGGCCTGTGTATGGGGTCCCCATTGACCTCCCATTGATGCAGTTGTGGACTTTTGTTGAGGTTAAGATAGGTGTTAGAGCATAGGGCTCTGATCCCTGATAGTGGCAGGCCAGTAGAAGGTCTGAGGAACATTGGGGTTCTGTGACTCATTCTACCTTTCAATCTTCTTGCAGGTGCCTAAATGACTATCAGAAGAGGACTGGTTAAATAAATTATGGTATATACATACTATGAAATGCCCTATAGCCATCAAAAGCAGTGAAGCCCTGGCTGGTTTGGTTCAGTGGATAGAGCGTCGGCCTGCGGACTGAAGGGTCCCAGGTTCGATTCCGGTCAAGGGCATGTACCTTGGTTACAGGCACATCCCCAGTGGGGGGTGTGCGGGAGGCGGCTGATTGATGTTTCTCTCTTATTGATGTTTCTAGCTCTCTGTCCGTCTCCCTTCCTCTCTGTAAAAAAATCAATAAAATATATATATTTTTAAAAAGCAGTGGAGTTATTCTGTGTATCTAGCTATCTATATGATCTGACATGGAAAAATCTCCAGCATATATTTCTCCTATAAAGTGAAAAACCAAAAGCAAAATAGCATGTTCAGTATGATTCCATTTATGTTTCTTATGCGTATGTACAATATATATGTAAATATGCCAATAAAATTTCTGGAAGGATGCACACACAACTATTACCAGTTATTAACTATGGGGAAGGAAGGGAGGGAAGATCTGAAGAGGGGAGGATAGGTCAGGGCACAGAAGGGAGTCTTTAAGTATTGTGATTTAGAGGGCAGAGTTTGATTACTTGGGTTCAAATCCAGATTCTAGTACTTCATAGCTTGGTAATCTTGGGCAAGTTACTTAACTGTAGGGAGCGGCTATAGGGTTAACCCTCAGACTGACCTGTTGGCAAAGCCACAAACAAGTCCCAGGTTAGAGGGCACAGCCCTCTTAGCATAATTAAGTTTGACCTTATGATGCATATTCCCTCCTTATTGGCTGTGGGTGCGACCATCTTTGAGGGCGGGCAGTCAATTAGCATATTCCCTCTTTATTAGATAGGATGGAAGACAGTCACAGAATTAATTGACTTGCCCAAGAGCACATAGCAAATAAGGTGAACTGGGTGCTTACATATTGGGTAATGACAAAGGAAAACAGGGATGTGGGTTTGGCTTATCACAAGTTTGGCAAGATGGTTAGTCCTGACAATCTTCTGATAAATAGGGGGCTTTCAGATTTCTCCAAATTTAGCTCTACTAGTATTTGGGACTGCAGACAGGAGCTGCTGTTTTGTTGGTGTTCCTTATGTTGCTCAGTATGGACAGGGGTTGAGCCAATGTATTTTCGCACCAGAGTTCATTGGTGGTGGGGATAGTGCTGTAATTCTTAGGTATGTCTTGTTCTTGTGGGGGATATAAAGCCAGTTGCAGGGGGCTCTAAGGTGTGAGGCTGAGAGGCAGTTTGTGGGAAAAGTGACCCTAATGGAAGACTCCACAGCTATAGATTCTTAGAGATGTGAGGCCCAGCAGGATTCTGACAGTGGCCCAATTCTTTCTTGCAGCAAAAGCAGTTTTTTCAGTGTACAAAGCTGTGGCCCAGCTCCTAAAGAAACTTTTCTTTACTGGACACCCTGAAGGGTTTTGGTGCCATGCTTATTGCTCAAGGAAGCTTACAAAGAAGCAAAGGAGGTCTTTCTACAAAACTCCTTTGGGTAGAATTTTATAGCTTCATGTCAAGATGATTCTATAAAATAATTTCCAAATTGTAAGGCAAACACAATAATTAAACATTTAATGCTTGTTATAGCTAAGTTACTTATTTTAGTAAAATGTTTGATAGACTTGGGTTTTCTATGTTCTGTGCTGCATGTACATTGAGGACCCTTGTAAAATAAATTAAATAAAATGTGCACAGAATACTTACCAGGTATGCACAAATTACAGTACAGAGCATGTATGTATAAAGCATTAAAATCCATTATAGTAACTATTGCATGAATAAATGAACTTCATTATTTTTTTTTTAATTTCTTTATTGATTAAGGTATCACATATTTGTCCTCATCCCCCCATTCCCATCCCACACCCCTCCCTACGCATGCCCCCACCCCCCTGTTGTCCTTAACCACTGGTTAGGCTAATATGCATGCACACAAGTCCTTTGGTTGATCTCTCCCCTTTACCCCCACCCTCCCCTACCCTCCCTCTGAGGCCCGACAGTCTGATCCATGCCTCCTTGTTTCTGGGTCTGTTATTGTTCATCAGTCTATGTTGTTCATTATTTCCCCTAGATGAGTGAGATCATGTGCTATTAGAAATACACTTACAAGAACTGAAAATGAGAAAAGCAATAATGGTTATGCTGACAGGCAAATGAATGTCTGTAGTGAGTTTCTTTCTGGGCCAACAGTTCTTTTGAGACCCAATTTCAATGTCAAACAGTTCCTTATGTGTACATGTCAGCACTGACATTTCAGTTCTGGATGATGGACAAATGGTGGTAATGCAGGTCCGACTCTCTCTGGTTTGGTCCTGGGCAACCTGCAGTGATGCACAGCTGCTAACTGCTAGTATGGCAAGGCCACGTCGGTGTCTTCCATCTCTGGACTGCTTCTCTCCTGTCTTCATGGCTGGAGTAGTCCTGTCGATTCCTCTCTGTTGCTGGAATCCACATGGTCTCGGAGTTGTTTTCTGAAAATATACAATCATATTCTCGACCAAAAGTTAATAAAGGAATATTTTCTATCAATTTGACTTGGGATCCTATTTCATTTTTTGCCCAAATGATTTTCCTCTGGTTTGTTTTGACACCTTGTGTGTTTTTCATGTGTGTCTTGCTTTTAGCCTTACAATTAATTTTCTAAAGTATTAATTTTCTAGATGTAATTTACTTAGAGGATATTTTTCCTTACATGATATTCTTCTACTATCCCCCCCTTTCTTGATTTAAATATTAGGAGGCTTTTGAAAATTTTATAATGTAGTCTTGATGGCTTTTAAATTTTAATTTTTTGCACCATAATATTACTGTTTTAGGTTCATTACATTGTGCGCAATTTTATCATGAGATGAACTACCAATAAAAATTTTAGTTAACACTTTAGGAACACCTTTTTGTCCAGTACAATTAATTTTTCTAGAATATTCGCTTGTTTCAACTAGCCAATTTAAGTTTGCCTGAAAACTTGACTACTATTTTACTGTCAAATTTATTACTCTTAACAACAATCTTATTTTACCCTGTAAATATTAGTGGAAAGGATTATTTGCCTTCTTGAGTAGGTCCTGAGCATTCCTGGGTAGGCTGGATTTAGATATCGTAAACCCACTTCCCCACACCATGGGTACAAGACAACTCAAACAATTCTTGTTGGAGTGAGAGGGCAGCTGCTGTCGGCCAAGTCTCTGTTGGTCACCTGGGTCCTGATCTGAGCTGGGCATGGGAAGCACGAAGCAGCCATGGGGGCAGGAGACCTCCCTCAGAAGGGGCTAGGGTTCAGGCCCCTGCAATGTTGGGGGGGTGAGGTTCTGTGCCCCACCTCTGTTGACCCCCAAGTTCGCTCCTGATGGCCCCTTTGCGACTGTGCCTGTCTTAGGTTGTTCCTTCCCTGAGGAATCTTACCCGTCTCTGGCTAACCAGCCATCCTCCGGGGCCAAGCAGGGTGATGTGAGGTTCAGTTCTGTCTCCTTGGTAGCCTATGCCCCCGTGGCCTCCATGCCCAGCACCTGCCTTGGGATCCCCTTGCCTGCTGGTGGGGCCCCAGCACTGATCACATATCTTGGGGAACCCAGGTTTCTTCTCCAGGGAGGGCTCAGTTTGCCCCACTGGGTGAGAGACAGATCCATGGCACCAGTCATCACGAGACTTCAACCTCGACATGAACAGAGAGCTCATGCAACAGCTGTGAGCAATTGAATTGTGAGAAGAGGGTCCCTCTTGGCCTAAAGGGTAAGAGGGACCAATATAGAATGCTCAGGTGCCTTCCCAGGAGGCCCTCTACACAATGAAAGGGATTAAATCCTTACATGTCCTTTTTATTATTTTAATTTTTGAAGAGGTTTATTTTGAGGTATTTCTTCTTTTATGACATATTATTTGTTGTAGTGATAATTTATTTGAAGATGAGTCCTTTGGCAGGAGCAAACCCCAGTTGTAATCTTGGAAAAACAGAGTCCAAGATTTATGATTATACTGTTTACAACATAAAACCAGAAACAGTTGTAATCTTGGAAAAACAGAGTCCAAGATTTATGATTATACTGTTTACAACACAAAACCAGAAACACATTGTAGTGACAAGTGGGCTCTGCTTATGTATCTGTGTAGGTGGGTTATGAATGAAGGTATTGATGCACACATAGAGAACTCAATACCTCATTAATACTAATGATCTAACTTGGCATTTGTCATAACTCAGATTCAGTTTCTGTGATTATTAGAGTGTATGAAAATGGATTAAAATATATATGTATACCACCTGAAATTAATATATAATTGAATGTAAACTGTAATTGACAAATTAAAAATATGTATGTATATGTAGCTGTATGTCTATCCCCAGGCATGTGGGATTTGTCATAATTTAGATAGTGTCTCATTTTTATAGAATTAAAAGTTAACTATCATTTCTAACACTGCAAATATTCAGCATAATACTTTCTAGAAGGTCTAAAATTAGTAGGTTTCTCAAGCCAAAAGTTCAAGAGACTAGGAAGTCCATCTAGGTATTATTAATTTTGGGGTCCATCAAGTTAAATTTTGTTTCTAGTGGAATATATAGTTATTATATTGTGTTATATATAGACCAAATACAAATTATCTATTTTATTAAACTTCTTGATAGTAACTGCTTATTGCTGTTACAATGCATATTGTTACATGGCAGGCTCCCAGGATGATGTGAGAGTTGCCAGGGGAGGAAAGCTGTTTGGCAACAAACCTGACACTGTAGTACTAACCACAACTAAGGGTCTGTTTTTCAGTTTTGCATGTTCATAAACTCAATATTCTAAAGGTCTCAAATTGATTGATGCTGGGAATGCGAAGTCATGATAAGGATGTTCACAAGAGCCCCATGTGTAAACCAGAATGCCAATTATTAATTTACAAAGACAAACAATTGTTCATGGTACTTGATTTGAAAATAGAAAATTGTTTCCAGGCAGATCTTTATGGGAAGCTAAATTATAATCAGAAGATTGTTGCTACCATAGAATCAACGCAAAGGGAGTTAGTTGTATAATTCAAATACATATGATTGCTCCAAGCGTCCATCTTCCCAATAGAGACTTGAGTATATACTTCCTGGAGGGACTGGTGTATTTGCTTTACAGGTCAGTGTACATCTACCCCAACGCCTGGGGGTAGTGCCTGTTTAGATTTTGTATTTTTCTATGCTGATCAAAACCCTTGATTCACTCTACTTTTAAAATTACATAAGTAAAACGTGTTTTTTAGTTATCTCTTCCATCAGATTAATCTTCTATTGCTCGCCTACAGGCCGTTTTATCACTCAAGGAAATTGCCTTTATTGATTTATACCTCACCTCATAGGTTTGGGGGTGAGGCAGGGGATGGCAACCTTGTGAATAATTCTATGGGGATACTTCGTTTTGGCCAGTGAATATGGTTGCCAGATTAAAATACGGGATGCCAAATTAAATTCAGATAACACATTTTTTTAGCCTAAGCATGCCCAAATATTACATGAGGTATATTTATACTTTAAACAACATTCATTGTTTATGTAAAATTGAAATTTAACCAATGTCCTGTATTTTTATTTGCTAAACTTGGCAAGTCCACGAATACATCTACAGGAGACTATAAGGCTAACCTGAGTTTATGCTCTTGGGTGAACACCAATCCATTCGGTTGCCTCGGGGAACAAAAATCCTTTCCTAGTAAAAAAAAAATTGTTAGGTTAACAGTAGGTTGCGCCGACACGGAAGAATTTTGATCCTTTGAGGAACCCGTAAGGACGCAACTTCCATAAGTGCTGCTTTGATTGAGTTCCCCGCCCCCTCTATTCTTCTCTCAGCGACTAGAATGGTTTCTCTATTTTTCCTTCCTTCTCAAGTCCCGCCCTTTCAGCTACCCGCTCGGGATAGCAATCGGCTGCCCGAAAAGGGCCGGCAAAAGTGGGCGAGGTGTTCTGAGGAGCGGAAGTAGTCAAATTTCGCTGAGAACCGGAAAGTGCTGCTGGCTCTCTCCCTTTCCGGAGAAGGAAGACAGCTCCGCCTGTCAGTGCCGGCCTTCCTCCTGTAAGGGGATCCGCCGGACCCGTGCTAATTCAATTTTCCCCCCATTCCAGGCCCTTCCCCATCGTCGCCCCCTTCACCTTGGATCATGTTCAAGAAGTAAGGACATGGTGTGGCCTCCGTCCGCTGCTCACAAAGGTGGTGGGGGTGGGAGGTGGGGAAGAGGGCGAGAGCAAAGATCCTCTTTCTCTCTCCCCTGCCCCTGCCATCCTTACTCCCTAAGGTTTTCTATAGTGCTATGCTCTCACTCACAACTTACAACACTTCTTTAAGCTTTCCATCCCTAATCCCCAGTCGGGTTTCGGTTCTCCCACCTTTATTTTCTTTATCCTTACCACCCCTCTTTCTCTTTTGCTCCCTTTCCCAATACTATCTCCATTTCCAGGTTCTACCACTCACATCCTTGCACTGTGATTTAAGGGTATATCCTCTTTAGCTAAGAGGAGAGCCATGCATTCACTGCCGTCTGTTTATTAGTTATGAACTGAATAAGGGAAGGCTTGACTTCCTGGGTCATGGGAGTGAAGGAGTCTGGGTGACAGGAAGCAAGCGGGCTGTCATGCCTATTGCTTAGCTGCCAGATTAACCTTGTCTTGAAAACAGCGTGATTGCCCCTTAGGCTATTCAGTGTAAGGAAGACAAAAATTCCTTGGGAACCTATCTTTTCCGTAGACGCAAAAAGCCAAGGGGAAACATGGGCAAAGGAAGGTGGGTTTTATTTATGACATTTTGAGCAAAAATAAACAGGGATCTTAGAAGTCATCATTATTATCATGACTTTAAAAAAATATCTCAGTAGATTGCGTAATTTAGCAGGGACCGATTTTCTGTTATACTTGGCGTTGGTCTTCTGTATCTCAATGCTTGAGGGCTCTTTTGTTTTGGTTTGCTTCTTTTGTTCCCCCCCACAGGTTTGTTATAGGTGGAAATCTGTGTTTCTTCCTGGGTAGAGACCAGTAAGATTTTCTAAAAGAGGCATTTGTGTAGCTGATTACAGGTTATAATGTGAAATATGCCTCATATCCTCCCCTCCCCTCCCCAGCTAATTGTGTATGTATGACAGCTTATTTTAATGTAATAAGACGTTGGTTGTGCTGGACAGAATAAAAGGTAAATATTATTTTAAAAATCAACTTATTTCATTATTATTTTAGGCATCTAAATACTTGCTTGGGAATATATGACTAATTAAAACACTACCTTTAGCTGTTCTGATATGTTTACTTAGAAATACCTTTTTTTTCCTTTCAAAAATCATTTGGCAGATTTGATGAAAAAGAAAATGTGTCCAATTGCATCCAGTTGAAAACCTCAGTTATAAAGGGCATTAAGAACCAATTGATAGAGCAATTTCCAGGTATTGAACCATGGCTTAATCAAATCATGCCTAAGAAAGATCCTGTCAAAATAGTGCGATGGTAAGTCTTTATTTTTCTCTATGTGAAGCTCAGGCCTAAGTAGTTGAATATTGTATGATTAGATTGTACCCATAATAAATAAAATTATTTTCACATTAATTATTGATAGATTATGGGAGTACATAAATAGAATAACTCTAAGCAATATTTATATTTTCAAGTGTTTTTCTATATGAACACATGTACTGATTTTTTTATCAGTTAAATATTTACAGTTGGATTTAATTTATTTCATTTGTACTTTAGAGATTTGTTTTATTGAATTACATAACAATGAAATTAATAATAATATGTGAAATAAAATTGAGTGTAGCAGCTCATTTTTTCTCTACACTGGACTGGTATGATAGGTAAAGCAGATAAACAATTTTTTTTTTGCTTGGATCTTTATTGAAATTTTTTTAAAAAGCTTACTGTATCTGTATATACATGTTTCATATTATACATTATTTAAAGGCTATTTGGCATATTCATTTTAGAAAGAAAATATCTAACTTGTACTTTGTGACATTTGTCTTACAGCCATGAACATATAGAAATCCTTACAGTAAATGGAGAGTTACTATTTTTTAGACAAAGAGAAGGACCTTTTTATCCAACCCTAAGATTACTTCACAAATGTAAGTCTTATTAGAAAATATGTATTTGGGGATATTGAAAGACACAAAAGGAGCTGAAAGTGACTTCTGGTGTTAACTTATTTATTAGTACTAGGTATTAAGGAATATAAAAGTAAAATGAATTTCCATCTTGTGGTAAATCTGAAAAATGCAGATTTCTCTCATTATGTGTTCCAGAAAGACCAAGAAAGAACATTCATTCATTCATTCATTCATTCAACAAATATTTATTGAACTTACTATGTTCCAGACTTGATCCCTGTCCCTATGAAACTAACAGTCTATTTGGGAGAATAGACAACACTTACATAATTACACAAGCATATATTCACAAACTGTGATAAGTACTCTAAGCATTTCCTTTTAAATTTATATCTAAATTTGCCTCATAGAGATAATTCTCTATAAGGGAAAGCATTGTATAATTGTTGGAGTCAGTTATTGTTAGTTGAGTGCCAAGTTCAGGTGTTATGAAACAAAATAATGTTTATTATCTACCCACTTTTGCATATTAGATTGAGTATATTACAAAAAAAAATCCAGAGGAAGATATAATCCCAGTGCCCAAGAAGTTTTAAATGTGAAGAAAATTTCCTGCTTTTCAAACTAGTATGCATATCTGGCCTTCTAGCCAAGAGGCAGAAAGGAAGGGAGTGACTGGAGGGTTCTGTAGGTGGTATTTGTGATTTAATTAATGAATTTGATTTTTGGTAAGAGGAGATAAATTTTTCATTACTTGGTGAAGCAGGGGTCCAGAGCAGTAAAGCTGTTAGGCAATTTTTTAAAAAGGTGAAGCATTTAATTTAATTTATTTTTTTAAATTTTTAATTTATTTTTAATTAAAAAATATGTTTTTATTGATTTTTTTTTTTAGAGAGAGAGGAAGAGAGAGGGATAGAGAGATAGAAACATGGATGAGAAAGAAACATCCATCAGTTTGCCTCCTGCAAGCCCCCTACTGGGGATCAAACCCGCAAACCAGGCATGTGCCCTGACTAGAAACCGAACCTGAGACCTCTTGGTCCATGGGTCCACGTTCAATCACTGAGCCACACTGGCCAGGCTATGTATGAATTTTAAATAGAGGAAGAGAGATATGGAGGGACAGCGGTGTGGGAGGAAGGAGGAAGGGAGAGAGAAAGAAAAACATCAATTTGTTGTTCCACCCATCCATGCATTCATTGGTTATAGATGAAGCATTTTAATATTTATAAAGGAATATTTACAATTATTGGATTAAGGATTGATTTCATCAAGTTAAAAAACTATGATGGACAGAAATTGAGTCCTGATGCAATGGGGAAAAGCTTAAAATAAAAATATTTTGGTGATATTAAGACATTTTAATGATAGTAATTCCTCCTTAACTAAAAGAGAATAGAACAAAATAATCAAATATATTGCATGAATCTAGATTCGTTTGAAAAACAAACCAAATTCAAGCCCTCCTCCTCCTCCAAAAATAGATATAAAAGACTTTCTTGGGACTATTGGGATAAAATTGCATATGGTTTGTTTATAAGATGATATTGCAGAACTGTTAAATTTTCAGGTATGATAATAGTGTTGTGGTTATGTAGGAGAATGACTTTATTCTTAGGTGGTGTGTGCTCATTTTGGTGAAGCATTATGTCTGAAATTTAAAATAGAGGAAAAATATGTCTGTTTAAACAGAAAGAGATAAAGCAAATATAGCAAAGTGTTAATGAACAATTGTTGAATTTTTTTTCTTTTAGATAAGCAAACAAGAATTTATTGACTGCAGCAGCAAAATTATACTTAGTACAGTGAAACAAGGAAGGGCATAGAAGAAGCAACAGGAGAGGCTAGGCTGGGCTGCTTTGGCTCACTGGGAAGTCAGAAAAAAGGGGGCCTTGCAGACAGGTTCAGGGGGTTAGCCTGGGACAAGCTGTCACTGCCCATTGCTCCCCTGGTTGCAAGTCTCATGGGGTCCCATAGAGTTTAGGGGATATGTGCCTGTGAGGCTAGTAGAGGGGGAAGGGAATGGCATGGGCATGCTTCCTAGAAGGAGAGCACCCAATTGTTCAACCTAAGTGGATAGTGTCCAGGTGTTCATTGAGCTATTCTTCCAGTTTTTCCATATGTTAAGGAAAAGTCCTAATAAGCTGAAGAAAAAGATGTTCCTATTTAGTAGTATTTTTTTCTGGGAGCCAACCTTTTAGAGCGTCTTAAAGTTATTTTTGTGCAAGAAGCAGGATACTACGGTGGTTAAAAGCATGAACTTGGAGTTAGGCAGACCTGGGTTCAATTTCCAGTGCATTTCTTTTGTCAGGTCACTCAACCGGTTTAAATCTTATTTCTTTATTTTTAAATATGGACATAGTGGTTTTTAAGATGGACATATATTATGGGTTGTGAGGATTAAATGAGATAGTATATGTAATCTACCTAATACAATGTCTAGAACAGTGATGGCGAACCTATGACACGTGTGTCAGCACTGACACGCCTAGCCATTTCTGATGACACGTGGCTGCTGAGGCGGCCGCATGCCGAGGACGAAACATTTGCTGCTCCTGAGGATGAAACATTTGCGAAATAATGTTTTTTCCTCAAAGTGACACACTACCCGAGTTATGCTCAGTTTTTTGGCGAAGTTTGACACACCAAGCTCAAAAGGTTGCCCATCACTGGTCTAGAATGTAGTAAGTACTCATAAATGGTAACCATTATAATGATTTAGTAATTGTTTAAACAGTGTCCACTAGCACTAATTATCATCATCATCATTATTATTAAAGGGTAGCTGTTCAGCTGTTAATGAGGATGGAGATCTGGAAAATAAATTATGGCTTATGAATAATAAATGTATTCATTCACATTCCTTTCTTTTAAGCCTTAGGAGCTAGGCATTATTATTATTATTATTATTATTATTATTATTATCTGATAAAATGGGATTCTTTATTGTTTTAATGAAAAGTATAATTTTGAAAGGAAACAGAACATGTAGTATTTTATAAATTAAAAATACTTATACAGGCTCAGTCATACAAATTAACTAATATGCCATAAAATAAAACTTGAAATATTTTTATAATTTTATAGCCCCCAAGAAAAATCCTTAAAACAAATAAGATAAGCAAAATGATGATGTGAAACCACTATAAAGCTGATAAACTTATTTATAAATCGGTTCCCTATGTTTTCTATCATCTTGTCTCATTACTGACTTTGAGCTGTAACACTGCTCATCTCTAAGAATTCTGCCATTATGTCTTCTGCTCCAAAGAATAATACCTTTGCTCTGTGTTATTTCTCAACGTTTGTATATTCCTACTAAAATAATAACTGTTTAATCTTAAGTATATAAGCTAAATGTATCGTATATATATTTTTTTATTGTTTAGTATTACGTATAGTAGTACATATATCTCCTTTCTCCCCCCCCATTGACTTTCCCCCAGCCTCCCCTACCCCCTGTTGCATGCCCTCATCCCACCCTCCCCAGTGCCTTGTGTCCATTGGTTGTGCTTATATGCATGCATACAAGTCCTTTGGTTGATATATTTCCCCTCCTCCCCAACACTTCCCAGCCGTCCCATTGTAATTTGACAGTCTGTTCAGTGTTTTACTGCCTCTGTATCTATCTTTTTTATTCATGAGGTTATAACGTTCTTTATTTTCCATAAATGAGTGAGATCATGTGGTATTTTTCTTTCATTGCCTGGCTTATTTCACCTAACATAATGCTCTCCAGATCCATCCATGCTGCTGCAAATGGTGAAAATTTCTTCTTTTTTATAGCAGTGTAGTATTCCATTGTATAGATGTACCATAGTTTTCTAATCCACTCATCTGCTGATGGGCATTTAGGCTGTTTCCAAATCTTAGCTATGGTGAATTGTGCTGCTATGAACATAGGGGTGCATATATCCTTTCTGATTGGTGTTTCTAGTTTCTTGGGATATATTCCTAGAAGTGGAATTACTGGGTCAAATGGGAGTTCCATTTTTAGTTTTTTTAGGAAACTCCATACCGTTCTCCACAGTGGCTGCACCAGTCTGCATTCCCACCAGCAGTGCACGAGGGTTCCTTTTTCTCCGCATCCTCGCCAGCACTTGTCATTTGTTGATCTGTTGATGATTGCCATTCTGACAGGTGTGAGATGGTACCACATTGTCATTTTGATTTGCATCTCTCAGATAATTAGTGACTTTGAGCATGTTTTCATATGTCTCTTGGCCTTCCTTCTATCTTCTTTTGAAAAGTATTTATTTAGGTCAGTTGAGAATTTTTTTTTTTGATCATTGATCTTCCTTTTATTAAGTTGTATAAGTTCCCTGTAGATGTTGGAGATTAAAGCTTTATTGGTGATAACATTTGCAAATATGTTCTCCCATACACTGGGCTTTCTTGTTGTTTTGATGATGATTTCTTTTGCTGTTCAAAAGCTTTTTATTTTGATGTAGTCCCATTTGTTTATTTTCTCTTTAGCTTCCATTGCCCTAGGAGCAGTATCGGTGAAGAACTTGCTTGGCATATGTCTGAGATTTCTCTGCCTGTGGATTCCTCTAGTATTTTTATGGTTTTCCATCTTATGTATAAGTGCTTTATTCATTTTGAGTTTATTTTTGTGTATGGTGTAAGTTGGTGATCTAGTTTAATTTTTTTTCTTGTATCTGTCCAATTTTCCCAGCACCATTTATTGAAGAGACTGTCTTGACTCCATTGTATGTTCATGCCTCCTTTGTCAAATATTAATTGAGCATAGTGGTTTGGGTCGATATCTGGGTTCTCTATTCTATTTCTTTGGTCTATATGTCTGTTCTTGTGCCAGTACCAGGCTGTTTTGAGAACAGTGGCTTTGTAATACAGCTTGATATCATATTGAGATCCCACCTACTTTGTTCTTCTTTCTCAGGATTGCTGCGGCTATTCGGGGTCTTTTTTTATTCCAGATGAATTTTTGGAGAGTTCTTTCTAGGTCTGTGAAATATGTCGTTGGTATTTTAATGGGGGAGTGCATTGAATCTAGAGATTGCTTTGGGTAGTATGGACATTTTAATGATGTTGATTCTACCAATCCATGAACATGGTATGTTCTTCCATCTGTTTATGTCTTCCTCTATCTCTTTTTTCAATGTCCTGTAGTTTTCTGAGTAGAGGTCTTTTACCTCCTTAGTTAAGTTTATTCCTAGGTATCTTAATTTTTTTTGGTGCGATGGTAAATGGGATTGCTTTTTTAGTCTCTCTTTCTATAAGTTCATTGTTGGTGTATAGAAATGCCATAGATTTCTTGGCATTAATTTTGTATCTTGCTACATTGCCAAATCCATTTAAGTCTAATAGTTTTTTGACAGAGTCTTTTGGATTTTTTATGTACAATATCATGTCATCTGCAAATAAAGACAGCTTTACTTGTTCTTTTCCAATTTGGATGCCTTTTATTTCTTCTTCTTGTCTAATTGCAATGGCTAATACTTCCAGTACTATGTCGAACAGGAGTGGTGAGAGTGGGCATTCCTGTCTTGTTTCTGTTCTTAGGGGAAATGGTTTTAGTTTTTGCCCATTGAGTATGATGTTGGCTGTGGGTTTGTCATATATGGTTTTTATTATGTTGAGGTATGAGCCTTCTATTCCCACCTTGCTGAGAGTTTTATCAAAAATGGGTGTTGGATTTTGTCAAATGCTTTTTCTGTATCAATTGATATGACTATGTGGTTTTTATCTCTCAGTTTGTTTATGTGATGTATTACGTTTATTGATTTGCGGATATTGTACCATCCTTGCATCCCTGGGATAAATCCTACTTGGTCATGGTGTGTGATCTTTCTGATGTACTGCTAGATCCGATTTGCTAGAATTTTGTTGAGGATTTTGGCATCTATGTTCATGAGGGATATTGGCCTATAATTCTCTTTCATTGTGTTATCTTTATCTGGTTTTGGTATTAGAGTGATGCTGGCTTCTTAGAAGGAGTTTGGAAGTGCTCCTTCCTCTTGAATTTTTTTGAATAGTCTGAGGAGGATAGGTTTTCATTTTTCCTGGAATGTTTGGTAAAACTCCCCTGTGAAGCCGTCTGGCCTTGGGCTTTTGTTTGCTGGAAGCTTTTTGATGACTGCTTCAATTTCTTCCATAGTTATTGGCCTATTGAGATTTTTAGAATCTTCCTGATTGAGTTTTGGAAGGTTGTATTTTTCTAGGAATAGTCCATTTCCTCCAGATTGTCTAATATTTTAGAATAGAGTTGTTCATAGTATTTTTTAACAATCCTTTGTATTTCAGTGGGGTCTGTTGTTATATCTACTCTTTTATTTCTGATTTTGTTTATTTGGTCCTCTCTCTTTGCTTCTTGATGAGCCTGGCTAAGGTTCATCAATCTTGTTTTTTCCTTTCAAAGAATCAGCTCTTTGTTTTGTTGATCTTTTGTATTGTATTTTTTTTTTTTGTCTCTATGTGGTTTATCTCCGCTCTGATCTTTATTATTTCCTTCCTTCTGCTTACACTGGGCTTTTCTTGTTGCTCTCTTTCTAACTCTTTGAGTTGTAGTATTAGGTAATTTATTACCATTGTTTCTTGTTTTTTGCAGTAGGCTTGTAGAGCTATGAACTTCCCTCTCAAGACTACTTTCGCTGTGTCCCATAGATTTTGGATTGTTGTGTTTTCATTGTCATTTGTTGCCATGATGCTTTTTATTTCTTCTTTGATCTCTTTGGTAACCCAGTCATTGTTTAATAGCATGCTATTTAGTCTCCAGGTGTTTGATTTTTTTAATTGTTTTTATTGTAGTTGATTTCTAGTTTAATGCCATTGTGATCTGAGAAGATGCTTGATATGATTTCTATCTTCTTGAATTTGAAGAGACTTTGCCTGTGATCCAATATATGGTCTATCTTCTTATGTGCACTTAAGAAGAATGTATATTCTGTGGCTTTGGGGTGAAATGTTTTGAAGATGTCAATTAATTCCATCTGGTCTAGTGAGTCATTTAGGATTGATGTTTCTTTGCTGATTTTTTGTTTAGAGGATTTGTCCAATGGTTATAGTGGGGTATTAAAGTCCCCCACTATGATTGTATTGCTGTCAATCTCTCCCTTGATATCCTCCAGAAGTTTTTTTATGTATTTGGGTGTTCCTGTATTGGGTGCATATATATTTACCAGAGTTATTTCTTCTTGTTTGATTTATCCCTTTAGTATTGTGAAGTGGCCTTCCTTATCTCTTGTTATGTCCTTCACTTTGAGATCTAATTTGTCAGATATAAGTATTGCTACCCCAGCTTTTTTTTCATTTCCATTCTAGGCATTATTTTTTAAAATATATTTTTTATTTATTTTCAGAGTGGAAGGGAGCGGAAGAGAGAGAGAGAAACATCAATTAGAGAGAATCATTGATTGGCTGCCTCCTGCACACCCCACACTGGCAATTGAGCCCACAACCCAGGCATGTGCTCTGATCTGGAATCGAACCATATCCTCCTGGTTCTTAGGTCAACACTCAAGCACTGAGCCTTGCTGGCCGGGATGTATTTTTTTAATTTTAAATCCTCACATGAGAGTATTTTTTCCATTGATTTTCAGTGAGAGGAAAAGGGGAGAGGGGGAGAGAGAGAAACATCGATGTTGGAGCTACACATCAACTGGTTGCCTCCCTCATGCGCCCTGACCTGGGGGGCAGGGAATCGAACTTGCAACCCAGGTATGTACCCTTGACTGGAATCGAACCCAAGACCTTTCAGTGCTCAGGCAACTGGGATGGCTAGTGGTAAAACATTAAAGTGAGTAAATTTTACCAATTATTATTGTTATTCCTAAAACGTTTCCCCCCAGGCATTGTTTTAAATCTTCCAGGGACCCTTTAATTGTTAGGTTATGAGTTATTTGTAGACACATATACACATACAAAAATATTTTTTTAAGATTACAAAATGAATATTTGTTCATTCTAGATATCAGGAAAATATAAAAATAAAATTACCTGTATTCCCGTGACCTAGAGATAATCATTGTTATCATATTGGTGTACTTCCATCCAGTTATTTCCTGTGTTGTGTATGTGTTTGTGTGTATGTGTAAATGTGTATATTTTTCCTTTTTAAGTTGGGCTCTCTGTTATATAGTTTTTAAAAAATTAATAGACTTATTTTTTAAAACAGTTTTAGGTTTACAGGAAAACTAAGCAGAAAGCAGGGAGTACCCACCCTTCTCTTGTTATTAATATGTTGCATTGATGTGATATATTTTTTACAAATGATGAACCAATATTGATATATTATTGATAACCAAAATCCATAGTTTACATCAGGGTTCATTTTTTGTCGTGTACATTCTGTGGGTTTTGCCAAATGAATAATGGTCACTGTTAAAGTATCATATAGAATAGTTTCACTTCCCTAAACATCCTCTATGCTTCACCTATTCATCCCTCTCTCCTGCCTCTCCCCTAGCAACCACTGATATTTTTGGTAGTTTTTTTATTCTGCTTTTCCCTTTTAACATTATATTATGAACACTTCCCAGGGTATTATGTATTCTTCAAAAACATGGCTCTATTTTATAGATGTTGTATATACACTTTAAGTCATATATCTCTTTATTTTTGGACATTTAAGTTGATTCCAGTTTATTTCTATTATAAATATTAATGTGGCAATGAATATCTTTCTAACTAAATATATTGTACATCTTTCATTTCTTCTTAGAATAAAATCTTAGAAGTAGAATTACTAAATCAAGATAGTTTGAATCTTTTTAAGGATGTTGATACATGTTGCCAAGTAGTCCTGAAAAAAGGTTGTAGTAATTTATAAGCCTTCTAGCAGTATATGGGAATGCCAGTTTACCTACACTCTTGCTAGTACTGAAAATTACTTTTCTTAAAAATATTTTCTAATTTCTCTGGATCTATTTTTGTTCATTAGTTTATGTTATTCATTAGATTCCACATATGAGTGAGATCATGTGATATTTATCTTTCTCTGACTGGCTTATTTCACTTAGCATAATGCCCTCCAGGTCCATTCTTAAGGGAAGGGTGGGTGGGTGGGAAGAGATCAACCAATGAACTTGTATGCATATATGCATAACCCATGGATACAGACAATAGAGTGATGAAGGCCTGAAGTGGGGGCAGGGGTGGGCTGAAAGAGTCAAAGAGGGAAAAAAGGGGACATATGTAATACTTTTAAAAATAAAGATTAAAAAATATTGATAAGAAATATTTACTAATTTGCTAAGTGAAGGATGGTATTTCAGTTTTATTTTGCATCTGTCAGAGTACTATAATTTTGGGAAATATTTGTTTATGTCCTTTGCCTTTTTTTTCTGATGAGTCATTACTCTTATTAAGTTGTGTAATGTATTTATTTTCTTCTAGATCCCTTTATCTTGCCACACCAACAGGTTGATAAAGGAGCCATCAAATTTGTACTCAGTGGAGCAAATATCATGTGTCCAGGCTTAACTTCTCCTGGAGCTAAACTTTACCCTGCTGCAGTAGATACGATTGTTGTATCCTTCTCAGGATCTAACTATTGAAAAAATATATTTATGTCATTACTGAAAGATCTATCATCCAAGGGAACATAAGATGTACTTTTTTTGGAGGTGACTGTTAACTATTATCTCATGCCTTTCTGGTTACATTTGAAAATGTGGGAAGTAACATTATTTCTTGAGATTAAATTGTGACCCAATTTAGAAATTAAAAGAGAACAGGTAATAAAAGAGTCCCAGCTGAATTTCAGCCTAGATAGTGCCCAAATGTTATGAGATTCAGGAAACAGTATAAAACTCTTGGTTATTAATGAAGAAGATAACTACATATATAAAAGCCTAAGCGGCCGGCTGACCAGCCAGTAACTATGACGCACACTGACCACCAGGGGGCAGACACTCAATGCAGGAGCTGCCAAGCTGCGGTGACTTGGCAGCTGCGGTTCTCAGGTGATGCTCATAGAACTAGAGAGGAGGGAGCCTGATTCCAGGGTGCGTCATTCGAGAACTGCCCTCTTGCAATCTGGGACCCCTCGGGGGATGTCGGAGAGCCGGTTTTGGCCCGATCCCTGCAGGCCAGGCCAAGGGACCACACAGGTGCACGAATCCGTGCACCAGGCCTCTAGTATCTAATATGATTGGAACACTTCTTTGGACATCAGCTTGCTGCTGTTATGTTTGACATTGGAATAAAAGGACTCAAAAGGGTAGAGTGCTAAAAGTAGGTAGAGTGGGTAGTAGAAAATGCTGGCAATTCCCAACTTTTAAAGTTCATTTTAAGTTGGTTGTTTGGGCCTCAGAACATGATTTCTCAAAGAGAAATGTTAAAGTCCCAGATAGTCCTTAAGGATCTATTCAACTCAGAGCTGAGTAATTCTGTATTATTTCCATTTATATCGTGCTGTGTCAGCTATATTCTAGATTAAATAGGTTTTTGCCAACTTTGTTATAAAGTGGCCATTTGCCTCAAGTTGAGAGAAGGAACCATACTTGGTGGGAATGGGGAAATCACTGTGGAGTGGGAAGGCTATTGGAATGGGTTTAAGAATGTGTCTTGTGCTCAAAAGGATGCTGTCCTCTGTTGTGGAAGTTATATCTAAGGGGTAGTATAAGTTGTATGTTTATATCTTAGGAATAGTTTGTATTGACATAGATACTGGTCACATAATAGGTGCTTAAATATTTGTGGAACATTGAATGAATGAATTGAAAATTGGTGGAGAAAAGTATTCTGTAAAGATAGGTTACCTTTTTATGTTTATGATTTTTCTAAGTGTTGCAAGTTTAGAGTTCTAGAGTTCCTTTTTTGTTGTTAATCCTCACCAAAGGATATTATTTCCATTGATTTTTAGAGAGAGTGGAAGGGAGGGGGAGAGACAGAGAGAAACATTGGTATGAGAGAGACACATTGATTGGTTGCCTCCTGCAAGTGCCCCAACCAGGGCCTGGGTCTAGCCTGCAACCGAGGTTTGACTGGGAAAATCCACCCCTGGACCCTTCAGTCTTCCGGGCGACACTCTAATCACTGAGAAAAACAGGCTAGGGCCTGGAGTTCCTTTAAATGGGAAATTTTCCTAGTACTTAGACTTTACTTTTAAAATAATTTTTATTTTGAAAAAAGGAGATATATGGACTACTATGTGTAATCCTTTAAACAATAAAATAAAATAAAATAAAATAAAATAAAAATAATTTTTATTTTGAAATAATTGTAGACTTTTAGAAAGTTGCAAAGCTAGTACAAAGGGTACTGTGTATCCTTGAACCATTACTTTTAAAAATATGTACTGCAGTGTTTAACATTCTAGATGCTTCAAATGATAACCAAAAATGCTCTGTTTGTTCTAGGTTGACGCTTACATTGGGCTCTTAAAGATAGACTAGAGATAGAATTATTGTTTTACTGTGTCCTTTACATAAAACCACCATTCAATGATTAAAACACTAAAACAATTGATATTTATTTCTTTCAGTTTTTAATATTTAGGTGCAAAAAATTTCCTTTTTTGCATGACTTATTCTGGTTTTGTTGGCATTAGGTTATAGTATTAACATCCGACTTGAAAACCAAGAATGATTATTAGATTCATTAATATAGCATTTATTGAGTATTTATTCACAGTGTGCCCAGAGACTCTGATCAGTCCCTGCCCTGAAGAAGTTAATGGTGTAGGCAAGGATATGAGATGGGTTCAATGTGGCTTAACTAGAAATGTGATCATTATTTGACACCACCTCTCCAAGGCATTTTGATAAATAGTTCTTAGCTGTGTGTTTCCAGGCCATCATGGCAGAAGGAAAACAGCATGCTCTGTGTGTTGGGGTCATGAAGATGTCTGCAGAAGATATGTAAGTCTCACGTTAGGCCCCCTTAGCTTTTGAGATATGGGTAACCTATGCAGGAAGCATCAGAATGACAGGGGAAATTTGCTCTCATTCATACCACATCTTACAAATATGTAAGCACAGAAGCCTCATTTCTGATTTTTCCTAACACTTAGAAAGCCAGTGAAACATATTTTGTCTCCGGGATTGCATTCTTTTTTAAGTACTCTGAAAAGAACCCATGTGCCAATGTAACTGTTTTATATGTATGTATGTATGTATGTGGCATTTTAGGAATTTTTTATTTAGTATGATTTAAATTAGGTGGAAGGAAAGATGTTTTGCTACTAATTTTTAAAACAGTGACAGTTTGGCACCACACAGTATTTGTCTTACTAGTTTAGTATATTTTGACCTGGTGGTATAGAATAGTAAGGAAATATTAAATATATATTATCAAAATGTAGTCAAGATAGTTAAGAACTTTGCAAGTCATTTGAAGAATACATTATTGCTATTAATTTCATTTCAGGGTTAATTGTAAAACTTTGATTTTCTCCTGATATGTTGACGCATTATTACTCTGTTTCTATACACCCAGTAGATCACTAGAATCACTGTAAGACATGAATTGCCCCAGAGTAATATAGTTTAATGTAGACAGTAATGCCAGTGTAATATAAATTCTCTACATGTAACTCAATAATTGCAAAATAGCATTGCACTTTGAATTATATGTACCATGACTAAGCCTATAAAAATGCACAACAATATGTTTATGTGCTTTTTTCCTTCTACAGTGAGAAAGTCAACAAAGGAATTGGCATTGAAAATATCCATTATTTAAATGATGGGCTGTGGCATATGAAGACATATAAATGAGCCTCAGAAGGAATGCACTTAGGCTAAATACGGATATTGTGCTATATCTATGTTTGTGTCTGTGTGTGACAGCATGAAGACAATACCTCTGTAGTTGTGCTGAATAAATTCAAAAGATGCTAAAATTTTGTTAGCTTTAAAAATTATTTTAGTTTTTCTTAAACTCCAGTTAAAATTGGGTAGTAACAAACTTGGACATTAAAAGGTATCTGGTAAGCTCTGGCCGGTTTGGCTCGGTGGATAGAGCGTCGGCCTGTGGACTGAAGGGTCCCAGGTTCGATTCCGGTCAAGGGCATGTACTTTGGCTGCGGGCACATCCCCAGTAGGGAGTGTGCAGGAGGCAACTGAATTGATGTTTCTCTCTCATCGATGTTTCTAACTCTCTATCCCTCTCCTTTCCTCTCTGTAAAAAATCAATAAAATATATTTAAAAATAAATAAATAAAAGGTATCTGGTAAGTAACCAAACTCAGACAACTTCATGTCCTTTCTTAGGCTAATGATGTACTGGTAAGACGAAGGGCAGGACTTGATAAATGAACTTGCCAGTATACGGTTGACCACCCGCGCGTGCCCCCCCCCCCCCCCCCCCCCGCCCCAAGAATCTAACAACTTCATGGGGCTGGAAACTAGATTGGGAATTTTATCCCATTATCCCAGGACACCTAGAAGTGCCCCTTCTCTTTTTGTGTGTTGTTTGTTCATTGTTGTTTTTAAACTTTTCACTATGGAAAATTCCAAACCTACACAAAAGTATGGGGAGAATAGTATAATGGACCTTTTCTATATCCATCACCTAGCTTCAATTCCTATCCAGTCTTATTTCATCTATATCTCACTTATTCCTTCCCACCCCAGTCCCTGATTATTTTGAAGCAAATCTCAGATATATAATTTTATCCATAATTACTTTAATATGTATCTTTTAAAAGATAAATGGTTTTCTTTTTAAAAACACAAACATAACCACACTGTAGTTATCACACCTAAAAATGTAACTGTTTCTTAATACAATCAAATATCTGGACAGTGTCCAAATATGTGACAAATTGACTTGATTGCTTCTCTTTTTAAATTTTTTTAAACTGTTGGTTTGCTTGAAACAGAAACCAGACAACGTCCATTTATTGCATTTGGTTGTTATTTATTGAAATCTCACTTAATCTGTAAGTCCCCCCTCTTTCTTTTCCTCTTTATTTAATAAAAATAGTTGTTTGTCTTATAGAGTTTCTTCCCACATTCTGGATTTTCGATGATTATATTGCTGTAAAGTAATTTCACTTGTTTTTATGCCCCCTGTCTAGCCTGTAAACAGTTAAGAGTAATTAGATTCAGGTTCCATTTACTTAGTGTCCTCTCGTGAAACTATATAGGTGCCAGAACTTCAGATTTGGGTCTCCACTGTATTCCTCAAACAATGTGCATCTTCTATCATAAGTGGACCTACTTCAGTAAGATCAGTAAGTAGTTTTGGGAGTTACATGAGCTGTTACGAACTTATATAGTGATGATGGGCCTTTCTTCCTAATAACCTTGCTGTTATTTTAGTGTCGCAGCCATCTTTATTTGGTTGTTTACAAGTATGTGACGTGATTTTACTTTTCAGATGGATACAGACATTTACAAGCTTGTGGTGGCCTGTGTTACATTACAGTTAGAAGTTGGTGAGAAAGGTGAGGGACAGTAAAAGAGAGAGACCATTTGGCTGGCTGTTACAGCTGGGCCTCTCAAAATATGACATAGGTGAAGGTAATAGATCCAAGGTCTGACCCTGAGATTGAGAAATGATTTCCCACTAATGAAACTTGTAGGACTTGGAGATTCCTATGTTAGAATATAGATGTATTTATAGTGGTAAGTTTGCTTAGGGTAAACAATTAGTAAACTGGAAGTTTCTTGGTGAACATGGCAAAGAGCAAAGGAAGGTTAATAATTTGGGGGAGTATTTCATCTGGGCTGGAGCAAGGCTTAGAGAGGTTTTTCTGCTTCATCATTAATTAGAATGCTTATGTCTGCCATCTTTGTTTCTGAGCCTGTACAGGCACCCTGATATTTTACTTCCTGCTTCCTTTTTAAGTTATACATAGAATGTTTTCCTGTGTTATGACAGTTATATTCTACAGTCTACCATATTGTTATATTTTATTATTTATTCCTGGTGGATAAAAGTGTAAATAATCTCATTAGTACCACATTTATAAATCATCTTTCAGAGTAGGTTTCCTCAAAAGATGTTTCATTTTATGCTGATTTACCAGTTTCAAATTCAGATTTCTGCCTATCTGGGGGAGGAGGGACCCTATTTGAGGCCTATATAGCTCCTTATAGTATTCTTAAAAAGAGAATATCTGAGTCAGTGTCAAAACTAAACTTTGAAATGGAAAAGTAAGCATACGTTTTTTCCTTCTTTGAAAAGCAGTAAAAGCAAAACAAACACTAAACTTTAATCCTTTACTTTTGGTGCTAAGGTAAGGTGACCGACGTCCCGCTTTTGACGGGACAGTCCCAATTTTTAACAATTTGTCCCGCGTCCCACAGTGTTTTAATAAAGTCCCGATTTTGCCAAAGCCGGTTTGGCTCAGTGGATAGAGCGTCGGCCTGCGGACTGTAGGGTCCCGGGTTTGATTCCGGTCAAGGGCATGTACCTTGGTTGCGGGCACATCCCCAGTGGGGGGTGTGCAGGAGGCAGCTGATCGATGTTTCTGACTCTCTATCCCTCTCTCTTCCTCTCTGTAAAAAATCAATAAAAATTTATTTAAAAAAAAAAAAGTCCCGATTTTTGGAAAGAATGCACGACAAGCTAGGGAACGGCGGGAGAATGGGAAGGGAATATACGGTTTTTGGCGGCCATGTGGCTATTTAGCCAGGATATGAGTTTTATATTATTTTTGTTAATTTTATAATGTTAAACTTTAATAATAAGTAATTGTTGAGAACTGATTATCAAGAACTGCTTATCGCCGAAACCGGTTTGGCTCAGTGGATAGAGCGTCGGCCTGCGGACTCAAGGGTCCCAGGTTCGATTCCTGTCAAGGGCATGTACCTTGGTTGCGGGCACATCCCCAGTAGGGGGTGTGCAAGAGGCAGCTGATCGATGTTTCTAACTATCCCTCTCTCTTCCTCTCTGTAAAAAATCAATAAAATATATATTTTTTAAAAAAGAACTGTTTATCAAAGTTCGCATTGTTGATCAGTTGTTAGAATTCGACCACCATTGTTTGGACTTAATGAACAATGGCATTTTTTGGGATTGGCGACGACGAAAACATTTTGTAACTGTCTCTCAGATGATACACGTCGTACTGCGTGCTAGTAAGCTAGTTAAACAAGTGATGTCATTACAAATCAGCTATTCAGATAATTTAGGTAAGTAATTTATTTATTTATTTCATAAATACATAAATTTTCTTGAATTTAGCAGACAGTACTCCTATTATTTATATTTTATAGTGGCGGCAAAAAGTCTAGCGCCGGCCTTGAAAGTGACACTTACTACTTACGTTATGGCAAATTCATGACCTTTTAAACAACGACAGCAATCTACTAAAAAAAATTCACTCAAATGAGAAATATGCCAAAGAATAAAATAATACTATACATAATTTTTTATTTATTATATTTGTAAATTGTACTTATGTTGAAATTTTAAAAAATATATTACAATACTATTTTTGCGTTCTATGAAAATTTTTGTTGCTCCATATAGACCAAATTTTTAGGTCAATGGTGTCCCGCTTTACCAATGTTAAAATCTGGTCACCTTATGCTAAGGTAATGTTAATTGACCAAGATTGCCTATGGAATATTAGTAATGAAAAACAAAGCACACATAGTACAGAAATTAAAATCTTTTATTGTCTTGGTTTCTGAAATAAGTTATCCTTTTTTCTAACCACTGTTACGGTGGGTATAGGGAATACTTTTTAAATATTCAACATCAGCATCTGTGCTTGTTTTTCTACTCTGCTGAGGTACATTGACTTCGTTGCCTTGGTGATGTGGACTGAATACTATTGTTTCCTGCTTCCCCTGGGTCTGAGGCCTCAGGTCGTTGGTGTTAATCAAGGGAACTTTATCAGTTTCTAAACATTAGGTCATGCAGGGAACCCAATTCAAAGAGGTTAAACTAACACATGTCAGCTTCTTTAGGCACTATGCTTAAAGGAAACCTAGTTTACCCACATTCCTGAGAGTAGAAATACTGGAAGAGCCTGTTTTCTCTTAGGCAATACCTTCAGTTTCAAAATTAATTTTCTGTCAAGTTAGCCTACATTTATGTATATCTGACACACGTTTACTCAGGCAAGGTCACAGTTCAGCTCAATGGACATTTATTGAATATCTCCTAGGTTCTAGGTGATGTGGCACAAAGTTGAATAATACACAAGTGGCCCTTGCACTTACGGATCTTCCAGTTTAGTGAGTAAATTTAAATTTGAAAAAAATCTGCACAATGGTGACAGGCCAGTAGGAAGTTACTAATGCTTTTCCAATTTCAGCCATCAAAATTTGCAAATTACACATGAACCAAATTTAAGAATATTCTTTCTATTGTATCCAGTGTAAGAAGGTTAAAGAAATTTAGATGTCTTGGAGTTTGGACAATTCACAATTCCAACTGTCCCATTGTGCAGTAATGTAAAGGCCTGATCAACCCTTGTTTAGCAGACTGTTATACTGGTTTTGTGGTATTCTGTTGGCAGCTACTTTTTTTTTAATGTTCTGGATCTAAAACAAGCAGCTGGATTTATCCCAGGGGTAGTCATGAACATTTCAGGTCAAGGTATTTGATAGTCCCCAAACAGAAGGTCATATGGCATTTGTCAAATAATAATGATATCCAGCCAACTTCCCTCTCTGTATACAAATCAGCTACTTAGGGTATAGTATTTCTAAGCATAGTATTTCAAAAAACTATATAAGAATGGCAAATAACTAAATTTGCAGTAGTATTTAATAAATATTTTACTTTTTTGTTGTTCATAAAAATTTTAACGGGAATATGAAATGAATGTATGTCCAAACAAAATGTAAATGTTTTAACTTTTTTATCTAAGTTCCTTAATTTTGAGAATATATTTCTCCAGGCTCTTCAGGAAACTCAAAATGTTCCAATTTTTCCCCTATATATTGAATTTATTGGGGTGACACTGGTTAACAAAATTATACAGGTTTCAGGTGCACAACATATCATCTGCACACTATATTGTGTGTTCACCCCCCAAGTCAAGTCTCTGTCTATCACCATTTATCACCTCTATGCCCTCCTCCACCTTCTCCCAAGTCCCTCCCCCAAGCAATTACCACACTTGTTTCTGTCCATGAGTTTTCTCTTTTATTTCTTTTTTGCTCTATTCCTCCACACTCCCAGCCCCAAACCAGCACTCCCCCACCCCAACAGCTATCAGCCTACTCTCTATGACTCTGTCTCTATTTTGCTTGTTAGTTCATTTTATTCATTAGATTTCACATATGAGTAAAGTCACATATTTGTCTTTCTCTGACTGACTTATTTCACTTAGCATAATGCTCTCCAGGCCCATCCATGCTGTTGCAAAGGGTAAGGTTTCCTTTTTTTTAAGGGCTGAGCAGTATTCCATTCTGTAAATGTATCACACCTTTTTATTTTTTATTTATTTTATTTTTTTATTTTTTTAAATATATTTTATTGATTTTTTACAGAGAGGAAGAGAGAGGGATAGAGAGTTAGAAACATCGATGAGAGAGAATCATCGATCAGCTGCCTCCTGCACACCTCCTACTGAGGATGTGCCTGCAACCAAGGTACATGCCCTTGACCGGAATCGAACCCGGGACCCTTCAGTCCGCAGGCCGACGCTCTATCCACTGAGCCAAACCGGTCAGGGCACCTTTTTATTTTTTAAAATATATTTTTATTGATTTTTTTTTACAGAGAGGAAGGGAGAGGGATAGAGAGTTAGAAACATTGATGAGAGAGAAACATCGATCAGCTGCCTCCTGCACACCTCCTACTGGGGATGTGCCCACAACCAAGGTACATGCCCTTGACCGGAATTGAACCTGGGACCTTTCAGTCTGCAGGCCAACAACGCTCTGTCCACTGAGCCAAACTGGTTAGGGCTATCACACCTTTTTTATTCACTCAACTACTGATGGACACTTGGGCTGCTTCCATATATTGGCTATTGTAAATATGCTGCAATGAACATATGGATGCATATATTCTTTCAAATTAGTGTTCTGGGTTTCTTCGGATAAATTACCATATTTTCCGGCGTATAAGACGACTTTTTAACCCAGGTAAATTTTCTATACGCCCCGTCGTCTTATACGCCGGAAAATACGGTACTAGAAGTGAAATCACTGGGTCATAAAGTCAGCACCAATTTTAATTTTTGGAGGTAACTCCATACTGCTTTCCACAGTGACTGCACCAATCTGCATTCCTACCAACAGTGCACTAGTGATCCATTTTCTTCACATCCTCATCAGCACTTGTTATTTTTTTATTTATTGATGACAGCCATTCCGACAGGTGTGAGGTGATATCTCATTGTGGTTTTAATTTGCATTTCTCTGATGATTAGTGATGTTGAGCATCTTTTCATAAGTCTATTGGTCATCTCTATATCCTCTTTGGAGAAGTATCTACAGTATTTAGGTTTTGTGCTAATTTCTTAATTAGATTTTTTTTAAGTGTTGAGGGTTTTTTTAAGATCTTTATAAATTTTGGATATTAACCCCTATCAGAGTTAACATTGGCAAATATGTTCTGCCATTCAGTAGGTTGTCTTTTAATTTTTTTCATGGTTTCCTTTGCTGTGAAAACACTTTTTAGTTTGATATAATCCCATTTGTTTAATTTTTCTTTAGTTTCTCTCACCCAAGGCGATATATTAGGAAATATATTGCCAGGAGAAATATCAAAATTTTACTGCCTATGTTTTCTACTAGGATTTTTGTGGTTTCAAGTCTGACTACCTTTAGTCCATTGTATGTTTTTGCCTCCTTTGTCAAATATTAATTGACTATAAAGGCATGGATTTATTTCTGGGCTCTCTATTCTGCTCCATTGATCTAGATATATGCTTTTATGTCAGTACCATGCTGTTTTGATGACTATGACCTTATTGTACAGTTTGATATCAGGTAGTGTGATTCCTTCCATTTATTTATTTAATTTCCTCACCGGAGGATGATATTTTTCTTTTTAAAAAACAATATATTTTGTTGATTTTTTTACAGAGAGGAAGGGAGAGGAATAGAGAAGTATAAACATCAGTGAGAGAGAAACATCGATCAGCTGCCCCCTGCACACCCCCTACTGGGGATGTGCCCGCAACCAAGGTACATGCCCTTGACCAGAATCGAACTTGGGACCTTTCAGTCCACAGGCCGACGCTCTATCCACTGAGCCAAACCAGTTAGGGCTGAGGATGATATTTTTCCATTAACTTTTTGTTTTACAGAGAGTGGAAGAGAGAGTGAAAGACTGAGAGAAAGATCGATGTGAGAGAAACACATTGATTGTTTGCCTCTTGCCTGAGACCCGACCAAGGCTCAGGCCAGAGAGAAGCCTGCAACCTAGGTACGTGCCCTTTACTAGAATTGTGTCCAGGACCCTTTGGTCCTCAGGCTGATGGTCTATCTACTGAGCCAAACCAGCCAGGGTCAACTTTGTTCTTTTTTTTTTCCTTCAAGATTCCTGTGGCTATTTGGGGTCTTTTGTAGTTCCATATAAATTTTTGGAATATTTGTTCTAGTTCTCTGAAATATGCCATTGGTATCTTGGCATTGAATCTATAGATTGCTTTGGGTAATATGGATATTTTAATGATGTCAATTCTTCCTGTCCATGAAGATGGTATATACTTCCACTTATTTGTATTTTTTAATTTCTTTCTTCAGTGTCTTATAATTTTTGACTACAGGTTTTTTACATCCTTGATTAAATTTATTCCTAGGTATTTTATTCTTTTTTTTTTTTTAATTTCTTTATTGATTAAGGTGTCACATATTTGTCCTCATCCCCCCATTCCCATCCCACACCCCTCCCCTTGGATGCCCCAACCCTCTGTTGAACTTAAGCATTGGTTAGGCTCATATGCATGCACACAAGACCTTTGGTTGATCTCTCCCCCCTCCCCCCACCCTCCCCTATCCTCCCTCTGAGGCCCGATAGTCCGATCGATGCCTCCTTGTTTCTGGTTCTGTTCTTGTTCATCAGTCTATGTTGTTCATCATTTCCCCTAGATGAGCGAAATCATGTGTCACTATAGATATACTTATAAGAATTGAATGTGCGACGAGCAATAATAGTTATGCTGACAGGCAAATGAATCAGTCTGTAGTGAGTTTCTTTCTGGACCAACAGTTCTTTTGAGACCCAATATCAATGTCAACCGGTTCCCTATGAGTACATGTCGGCACTGACCCCTCAGCTCTGGATGGTGGACAAATGGTGGTAATGAAGGTCCGACTCCCTCTGGTTTGGTCTCGGCTGGACCCAGGGGCACTGCTTCACCCGGATCCAGGGGCCCACGGCCTCACCTGGACCCAGGGGCACTGCTTCACCCGGATCCAGGGGCCCGCGGCCTCGCCCGGACCCGGGGCCCAGGCTCACCCGGATCCAGGGGCCCGCGGCCTCGCCCGGACCCGGGGCCCAGGGCTCACCCGGCTCCAGGGGCCCGCGGCCTCGCCCGGACCCGGGGCCCAGGGCTCACCCGGCTCCAGGGGCCCGCGGCCTCGCCCGGACCCGGGGCCCAGGGCTCACCCGGCTCCAGGGGCCCGCGGCCTCGCCCGGACCCGGGGCCCAGGGCTCACCCGGCTCCAGGGGCCCGCGGCCTCGCCCGGACCCGGGGCCCAGGGCTCACCCGGCTCCAGGGGCCCGCGGCCTCGCCCGGACCCGGGGCCCAGGGCTCACCCGGCTCCAGGGGCCCGCGGCCTCGCCCGGACCCGGGGCCCAGGGCTCACCCGGCTCCAGGGGCCAGGGCCCAGGGCTCACCCGGATCCAGGGGCGCACGGCCTCGCCCAGACCCAAAATTCAGCCTCACCCGGACCCAGGGGCGCACGGCCTCACCCAGACCCAGGATTCAGCCTCACCCGGACCCAGGGGCGCATGGCCTCGCCCGGACCCAGGGGCACGTGGCCTCACCCGGACCCGGGGCCCAGCCTCACCCTGACCCAGTTCCCAGCCTCACCCAGACCCAGGGGCACGCGGCTTCACCCGGATTCAGGACCCAGCGGGGTTTCGTCTTCTTGATCCCATTTCCTGTTGGTCAATTCCATCTCAGTAATTCCTTCGGCCATTTTCTCAGAGCTCCAGGGCAGCCGCCACAGAACTCGTTGGGCGGCGGGCTCGGCGAAGCTCCGGTGTGCCCGGTGCGCGGCAGCGGGCTGGTCCGGGGTGGCTGCGTCGGCCCTTGGGTCTGCAGCGGTGGCCAGTCACCGAGCGTGCGCACCTGGCCGCTTCCGGGGCGTTGAGATTCTTGAAGGACTCGGAGGTCAGCAAGCGCGGAGTCTCCCACCCCATGACTCCTAGGGGCTCGTCTGTCCGTGCTCGGCAGCGAGTGGGGCCTTCCCCTCAGCCGGAGACCGCTGGGGGAACTGCGCCGAGCACGTTCCAGGCCGCCACTGTGTCGTCTGAGCCGTAGTTCTTAAAGTGTGATCTTTGGGTCGCCGGCGTCAGCATCATCCCGAGTACCCCTCTCTTTTATTCTAGTTGTAGAGCGTCTGCTCAGTCAGCCCTCCGGTGGTTCTGGATGGTGTCTGCTCCGCTCTCCTGTCGTAGACTCAAAATTGTTGTGGTGGGCAGCAATCAGGCTTCCGCCCTATGCCTCCATCTTGGTTTTCCTTTGTATAGTTAAGTCTTGATTGTTGTTGGTGTCGCTGGGAGGAATTGTCCTCCAGGCCAATTGGCCGTGCAGATCCTCTGTGTCTATAAAGGAAGAGTTGCTGTGTAGGAGACAGATTTATGGGCCGGGTCTTGGTGCAGCAAGGCTTTGGCGCTCATTGATTCTGCCTCTGGAATGTGTCCTTTATGCGAGTGGTTGAAGTCTGGTGTCATCTCACACTGACCACTAGATGCCCTCGTTTCTGGGTCTCCAATGGTGTGTAGGTCAGCTACTGCCTGAGACCACTCAGCAGGACTTACGGCAGAAACTGCAGTTTCCTCCTCCTGTCTGAGCGTCCCTAGAACAGTCCGACTAGAACCGCAGTTTATCTGGTCAAGCTGCCATAGGGCAGGCCACCCACATGCAAAAGCCGTTGCTTGGAGCCCAGGTGTGCCTGCAAGACGTGCGGGGCGGGTCTGCAAAACGAGCGGGGCGGGTCCCAGGGCGGGGCG
Organism: Cnephaeus nilssonii; assembly: GCF_951640355.1. Taxonomy (NCBI): domain Eukaryota; kingdom Metazoa; phylum Chordata; class Mammalia; order Chiroptera; family Vespertilionidae; genus Cnephaeus; species Cnephaeus nilssonii. The sequence goes on along the minus strand of NC_137071.1, from coordinate 119,393,308 downwards.
GGTCTCAGGGCGGGGCGGGGCCTCAGGGCGCCACCAGGCCATGGCGAGGCGAACCGCTCTGGCTGTAAGTCTGCTTTTTCTGTTTTCCACGTTTCCAAGCCCCCTCATTCCGCACTCCAGCGCAGCAAACACTGATTGCTGGGCGCACCTCCACAAGGAAGTCACTCCCACTCTCCGACAGGAAGGCCGAGAGTCCAGCCTCTTCCCGCAGGCGTCTGGGGAGCTAATCTCCCCTAGGGTTGGAACAAAAGCCACAAGTCCCTTCCCCCGACCCACGCGCCTCCGCACCTCAGCTTCTCCAGAGTTCGCTCTTTCCTCTTCTCTCTTAGCTGTAAATCCATCATTCAGCCAGCTCTCCTGTGGTTCTGGGTGGCAGGCGCTCTGTGCGCGGCGAAGTTCCTTTGTTTAACTTTGAAATTGCTGTGTGCGAAGTTCCTTTGTTTGATTCTGCTGCCTTCTTGGTCCTCCTCTCTCAAAATGGCTAGAGGACTTGAGTGTAAGACAGGAAGTCTTAAGAATCCTCTAAGTCGGTGTTGGCGGTCTCCGGGGCCCCGAGGATCTCAGTGGGGAGCTGGGCCAGGTCGGTGACACGGGTGAGCCCGTCTTGCAGAAAGATGGTCTCTTCCTTCACCGAGAGCCGCTGCGCCAAGTCCGCGGTCGCCGCCACAGCAGCTGCCGCGGCGCCCACGAGCTCATGGCCCCGGCTGCGGTGCTGGCTGCAATAAATCTCGGTATTTTATTCTTTTGAAGCAATTATGAATGGGATTGTTTTCTTAGTTTTCCTTTCTGATTGTTCATTATTGGTGTATAAAATGCAACTGATTTCTGGATATTTATTTTGTATCCTGCTACTTTACTGAATTAATTTATGAGTTTAGTAGTCTCTGGTGGAAACTTTAGGGTTCTCTGTATACAGTATCATGTCATCTGCAAATAATGAGTTTTACTTCTTTCTTTCCAATTTGGAGGACTTTTATTTCTTCTTGTCTGATTGCTGTGGCTAGGACTTCTAGTACTCTGTAGAATACGAGTGGTGAAAGCAATATCCCTGTCTTGTTCCTGATCTAAAGGGAAACACTTGTAGTTTTTGCCCATGGAGTATGATGTTGGCTGAGGGTTTGCCATATATGGCTTTTATTACATTGAGGTATGTTCCCTCTATTCCCACTCTGCTGAGAGTTTTATCATAAGTGGGTGCTGGATTTTATCAAGTGCCATTTCTGCATCTATTGATATGATCATGTAGTTTATACTTCATTTTGTTTATGTGGTATATCCCGTTTATTGATTTGCAGATATTGTACCAGCCATGCATCCCCGGAATAAATCCCACTTATCTTTTTTATGTATTGTTGGATCCAGTTTTCTAATATTTTGTTGAGGATTTAAATGTTCCAATTTCTAAAAGAGTATCCATTGAAACTGATTTATAACGAAAGAGGAAAATGTGTATGCATCCTATGTCAATATAACCATCACTTCTGAGATCTCAGCAATCAGAAACTTATTTAAGTTATTAGGTAACTTGTACGAATTAGGTCATCCTATATAATAATAGGCTAATATGCAAATAGACCGAAAGGCGGAATGACCAGTCGCTATGATGTGCAGTGACTACCAGGGGGCAGACGCTCAATGCAGGAGCTGCCCCCTGGTGGTCAGTGTGCTCCCACAGGGGGACATCCCCCGAGGGGTCTCAGACTGTGAGAGGGCGCAGGCCAGCCTGAGGGACCACCCCCTCCCCAGTGCACAAATGTCATGCACCAGGCCTCTAGTTAAAATATATTTTGAAAGCCCTCCAGAACACTTAATGTTTAGTGTGTAATTGTATTAAGGCAGTAAAAATTAGACTAAATAAATTGTATTCTTAATATCTGAGTCTCTCAACAATAATTCCTAATGAAATCATGCCTGTCACCATGCAGACTGACACATGTAAATGTATACTTTGTATTATATGTTTTTACACTTTGTATGTATATTTTGTTATACTTTTTATGGCAGGTAAAAGAGTAGATATAATGAACCATAACACTGATTTGTTTGCTATTATATTTAATCTAATTAATGACTTGTAAAGGACTATTAACTCCATTAGAACAGGAATGAATGAACAAGATTGAGAACCAGTTTTTAAATCTGCTGAGACTACTAGGTAGGCTGGTTGGTTGGTTGAAGAGGCTGGCCCTCTTGGAGAATATAATTTACGTATGGAAAGAAATATGGGAGATGACTCACTGGAATTTCTTTTAATATGTTCATTAGGACAGGTCATAGGGAAGAAACATTGATTAAAAAATATAAGCTAATTAATATTATTAAATTAGTTCACTTTAAATTAGTGAAAAAATAAAAAAATGCCATATTTTATCCTTAAACACTTTGAGAAATAAAACATCAATTTGTGAATAATTTCTACTTAAAACTCTAGTTGTTACAGAGAATGACATGTTTCACTATTGTGCAATGTTATTTAGATGTCTTATACACTTAAAAATTGCATTTTAAAAGAAAAACAAATTATAATTTCCAAGTCATAATTTTGTTGCTTTTCTTGTTTCATTTGCCAATTCTAATATACTTTAATTTCAGAAAGTATGTGAATATAGTGGACTTCTAAGGCATAATAATTTACCCCACTCTTTTCAAGTTCATTGTGAGTGTTCACAGAAATGTACCATATTCATAAATTTAAAAGGTACAAAGATATACTTTTCTTTCCTTCTAATTTTATTTGACTTTTTATCATAAGTCTTGATTATCAACTATAGCTATTAACTTTAATCTATGGTGAAATTAGTAATTTCTTCTGATTTTCATAAACATAAGAGCAAAAGACTGGATTTTAAGCATCAATCAGTTGTTTTAACTAAGCAGTTAATTGGAGAAAGTGCCATTTCTCTAAACATGTGCCTTGAAAACAAATCTAATTCAGTTCCCATATTGGGGAGACTTTTGCAGTCAGGTGATCTATTTTTATTCTTACCAACTTCTGTTTCAAAAGGGGACACTTCCTATCTTTGTCCCTAAATGCTGGGTTGTCCTATGCTGATGCATGATGAAGCCGTGAGGCTGGGAACTTGCAAACCAATAAGATGATTTTGTGATGAAACTGCATGTTAGATTAAACAAAAAAAAAAAAAAAAAAAAGGAGAAGGTGAACATGAAATATATATATATATATATATATATATATATATATATATATATAATCTCACAATCATCTGTTTGGAATTACCCTTTGCCTTTTAGTATAAGTTAGTAGAAAAATCTGTATATACTTTATGGAATAGAATTTTCTAATGATTAGTGGTAAATTTGTTTCTGGATATTATACTATTTTATGCCAAAATACTGGTAATATCTGACCAGTAATAACAAAACAGAGTATGACTGAATTGAAGAAGAAGGAAAAATGGTAAATATGTTAGATATAGCGCTCATTATAGAGGGGGCTGCTGGAGAAGGTGTGGAGAGTCTTTGTCATCTTGTGACCATAGGCAAAGTGACACCTTATTACTCTGAAATAAATTTGCTATTTTATACCCGCTGTGGAAGTAAAGAAAGAAAGAAAGAAAGAAACTGCATGTTAGATTGACACAATTAATAGTCCTTGAATTAACTTAAATTTGAGACAACTTTTAAAAGCTGCAGCATACACTTCCTTCTAGTTTTGCTTCCCTATCAACAGGGCTTGAAATTTTTTTTCTGCATATTGTCATTTTAACAAATTTTCTGAAAGATTTTATATATACTTCTTAGTCTGGATACTGTTTTCATCAGTTCTAATGTTTCCCCATTCAGGTTTAAAGACAAAATTCACTGTTCACTTAAACATTAGACAAAATTGAGCAAGGCGAGGAAGACTGGGGCGGGGGTAGGGGGGTAGGTGTCCTTTTTCCCTGTAGCTCTGGACAGCTTTCTTAGAGTTGATTTATCCAAGATTAGGAAAAAGTATGCTTTTGCACGACTAAGATTGTTCTAATGTTTGCTTCTGTAAGCATTTTATATTTTAAAAATTCAACCTGAGATGTATTTGAATATAGAGAAACAGCTTCATTTAGTGGACTAATAGCAATCTCTAACCCATCAAATTAATATCTATCTTTTAAATAGCTTTCAAAAAGGACGTGACTAGAGAAATATTTTTCACTGCAATGCTTTGTTCTGTTTAAAAAATAGGGGCGCCAGGCCAGTGTCACTCAGTGGTTGAGCGTGGACCTATGAATTCCCGGTCAGGGCACGTGGCAGGGCTTTGGGCTTGATTCCCAGTGTGGGGCATGCAGGAGGCAGCCAATCAATGATTCTCTCTCATCATTGATGTTTGTATCTCACCCTCTCTCTGAAGTCAATAAAAATATATTAAAAAAAATAGGTCTAAAATGTAGTAAAAACTTGGATACTTATACAGTACTGTACTTAGGTTGTTTTACAAGGTAAAAATTTTATGTTTTGTAAAATTTTTAAAAGGAGTCCACTTTCTTGTTTCCAAATGCAGAGGTCTGAGAGAAGGCACATGGCCTCATTTGCTTCTGGGTGTTGTCAAACCCAATGCTCTCTCAAGTACTAAATGCCCAGATACATTTACTAGGGATGCAGGAGTCTCACTTAACCAATAGTTTTTGCCAGTCTATAGTAATAAAAGGGTAATATGCTAATTAGACCCGTAGACCTTCCGGACAAAGCTATGGTGGCGGGGCAGAGGCAGTTAGGGCGATCAGGCCAGGAGGGGAGGGAAGTTGAGGGTTATCAGGCTGGCAGGGGGGGCCAGTTGGGGGTGATCAGGTCAGCAGGGGGGGGCAGTTGGGGGCGAGCAGGCCGGCAGGGGGGCAGTTGGGGGCAAGTAGGCTGGCAGGCAGAGTGGTTAGGGGTGATCAGGCAGGCAGGCAGGTGAGTGGTTAGGAGTCAGTAGTCCCAGATTGTGAGAGGGTGCAGGCTGGGCTGAGGGACACTCCTTCCCCTCCCCCCCCCCCCCCCCGGGCCATTAGTATAAAGAGAAACATCTTGATTAAAGTGTGAGGAGATAGAATCCATACTGATCTGGGCAATTTTGGCTCCAATGATGTCTAATTTATTATGGAAGGGGAATATGCTCTAAATTTAATGTTCTTAAAAGCAACTTCTGAATTTCACCTTAAAAATATTTACCTTATAAAAAAGATGTTTGAGGAAGAGCTATTTTATTACATGGCACATATTAAGTATACAGATGTTATCTTAAACTATTAATTAAGGAGTTCCCTTGTAAATTTGAATATTCAATACCAGCTGTTATTCACATCAATATTTTAATATTTTACCATAAAGATATTTAATAGAAAGGACTGGTACACATTTAACTGTATAAAGTGCTAGTTAAACTTGTGAGAGGGAAAGGGAAATAACATTCCCTGAGCACTTAATTTTCTTGATGATTCCATGAGGTAGATTTTAATTCTTTTTACAAATGAAGATACTAAGACATAGAGGGGTTATATAACTTTCCTGAAAATACCTAATAAATGGCAAAATTAGGATTTGAACCTAGGTCTGCCTGATTTCAAGGCCTGTTTTTTCAGATAATCTCCCCTCATTCGTTGTTAAATGTTAACCTCGGCCCATAGTCCCATCACCATCTTTGTTTATGGGTTACTGGAGAGAAATATAATTTGCCAAACCTCTGTTCCGCAGTGGGAAATATGGGTGGGATGTGTTTGCATAAGAGTGGGGTGTTGCTTACACATTGTCTTTGTGCTTTTGAGGGATTGTTTTTCTGTTTCCCTCTTAATTAGCAGGGTATAACTTTTGAAATTGGACTTAGTCCTGAGGTCTGAACCTTTTCTGTTATTAGTCACCTGACTTTTTTTTTAATTTAAAAAATAGAAGTGGGGAGGTGACAGTGTAGAGTGTAATATACAAAGACAGTACTAGCAGCTGCTTTGTGACTATCAATATATCTAAAAGACAGATGGGGAGGATTAGTGAGTATTAAAATTAATGATAGGAGCAGTTTGGTTCAGATGTAACCTAAGAAAAAAAGCTGAGGGGCCTAATCTTTATTTTGCTCCTGATCTAATGATTTAATTTTGATAAAGAAGAGCCAGTGATTGAACTCATGCAAGGAGATGGCCTGGAGCCTACTAAAAGCGAGGTTGCAATTTCCATAGCACTCAAGACAACCAGAAAAATAAACAGGACTTTTAGAAGAAACCAAGTTTCCCAATAAATTCAATTAAAAAGAAGAAACCAAGTTTTCTCTCATTCAGGGGTGGAGGTAGGGTCCTTGCACTTATGGAATTGTTTGTGTTCTTTTTTTTTGTTTGTTTTGTTTTATTTATTTTGTTTGTGTTCTTTTTAAAAAAAATTTATTTATTTAGAGAGAGAGAGGAAAGAGAGAAACATCTATTTGTAGTTCCACTTATTTATGCATTCATTGGTTGCTTCTTATATATGCTCTCACTGGAGGTCGAACCTGAAACCTTGGCATATCAGGAAGACACCCAGCCAGGATTTGTGGAATTGTTTAGACCTGTGCTGTAACTATAAAATACATACTGGATTTCAAAAACTTAATAAAAAACTTTTTAACTATATTTTCTTCTTTTGATTACATGTTGAAACAATATTTTGGATATATTACGTTAAATAAAATATAATGCTGAAAGTAATTTCACCTCTGCCTTTTTACTTTTTGTTTTGTTTTGTTAATCCTCATCCGAGGATATTTTTCCATTGATTTCTAGGGACAGTGGAAGAGAGAGGGAAACACTGAAATATTGATGTGAGAGAAACACATCAATTGGTTGCCTCCTGCATGAGCCCCGGCCAGGGCCTGGGCTGGGGAGGAGCCTGCAACTATGGTATGTGTCCTTGACTGGAATCGAACCCAGGACCTTTGGTTGCAGGCCTATACTCTACCTACTGAACAAACTGGCTAAGGTGTGCCTTTTTACTTTTTTTAATGTGGCTACTAGAAAATTTAAAACTACACACATGGCTCACATTATATTTCTATTGGACCACACTGGAATGGAGAATGGGCAGTATTCCCTGAAGTGCCATTCATTCATTCATCTCTATATATAAAAGGCTAAGCGACCATCCGAATGACCGACTGTCCGACCAGCCAGTAGGTATGATGCGCACTGACCACCAGGGGCAGACGCTCAATGCGGGAGCTGCCGAGCAACAGAAACTTTACAAAGTGCCCTCTCACACTCCTGGACCCCTCGGGGGATGTCGGAGAGCCAGTTTCAGCTTGATCCCTGCAGGCCAGGCTGAGGGACTCCACCTGCCAGAGGGACCCCGCTCACTCTGCAGATGCCTTTTGAGCCGCGGCGCTGCCCCAGGTGTGGCTGGCTGGGGAGGGACTGCGGGAGGTTGGCTCCAGAGTGTGTCCGGCCCATCCTGCCCAGTCTGGCCCCGCCAGCCACCTTCAAATTAATTTCCTTTCAATGTGCACGAATCTGTGCACCAGGCCACTAGTTAATTTATAATTTTAAATGGTGGCAGAGTTTATTCTTTTTTAAAAAATCCTCACCTGAGGGCCCTAGCCAGTTTGTTTCAGTGGATAGAGCATCGGCCTGTGCACTGAAGGGTCCGAGGTTTGATTCTGACCAAGGGCACATACCTCAGTTGTAGGCTCCTCCTCGGCCTGGGCCCTCGTCAGGGTCCATGGTGGAGGCAACCAATCAATGTGTTTCTCTCACATTGATATTTCTGTCTATCCTGCTCTCTCTTCCACTCTCTCTAAAAATCAATGGAAAAATATCCTTGGGTGAGGATTAAAAAATAATAATAAAAAATAAAATCCTCACCCGAGGATAGGTTTTCTTGTTTTGTTTGTTAATCCTCACTCGAGGATATTTTTTCCTATTGATTTTTAGAGAAGATGGAGAGAGAAAAAGAGAGAAACATGATGTGAGAGAGAAACATCCATTGGTTGTCTCCTGCACGTGCCCCGACCAAGGCTGGGGATAGGGCCTGCAACCGAGGTACGTGCCCTTGGTCAGAATAGAACCTGGGACCCCCCAGTCCACAGGCTGACACTCTATCCACTGAACCAAACAGGCTAGGGCAACCTTTACTGATTTTAGAGAGAGGAAGGGAGAGAAAGAAAAACATTGATGTGAGAGAGAAACATCAATTGGCTACCTCCCGACCAGGGATGGCACTTACAACATGGGTATGTGCCCTGACCAGGAATCAAACTGGACACCTTTTGGTGTACAGGATAATGCTCCAACCAATTAAGCCACACAGGCCAGGGCCAAACTGAAGACTTTCAAGGCAAAAGAACCACCATCTATCTATATAATAGAGGAATATGCAAATTAGCCAGGATGCTGTAACGTCAAGACCAAACAGCAGGGCCCTGAGGCTGCATGGCGCCTGGCCGGGGTGAGGGACCTCAGGCCATGCCCCCACCCTGCAAGGCTTGACAGGGGACCTCAGGCCGCACCCCCTGCCTGGCAGGGCTTGATGGGGGACCTCAGGCCACGGCCCCCACCTGGCGGGGCTTGACAGGAGACCTCATGCTGTGCCCCCTGCCCCAGCGCTGGGCCGGGGGACTTCAGGCTGTACCCCCCACCCAGTGGGGCTTGACAGGGACCTCAGGCCACACCCCCTGCCCAGCGGGGCTTGACGGGGGACCTCAGGCCGTGCCCTCCCCCCACCCCGCCCCAGTGCCAGCCTGGGGGACCTGAGGCTACGCCCCCCGCCCAGAGGGGCTTGATGGGGGTGGGGCCGGCCAAGTCTGGGTCTCACCCAATGGGGGTGGGGCTGGCCGGGTCTGGGCCTCCTGCGTTTTCAAAGCGTGTGTGGGTGGTGGGCAGGGACTTGACTCTAGGTCCCTCGGCGCGCCCCAGACTCTGACAGGAGGGAGATTTTCATATACATTTTACTAATTTCCTTTCATCTCTGACACTTCTATTATAGAGAAAAGGCCCCTAACCGTTCGCCTGCCTGCCTGATCACTCCTAACCACCTCTGCCTAGGCCCCACCACCACTGCTTCGTCCGGAATGATGTCCAGAAGGTCGTTTGGCTGTCTGGTCTAATTAGCATATTATGCTTTTATTATTATAGATAGTACTTTGACCTTAGTGCAAAGTACCCCTGGTGATTTACTCAAAGGTCATGGATTTGGGTTAGGTGTACATTCCATATATAACAGTCATGGTAAGGGTTTACTCTACCTCCATTCTTCACAGTATCTTAAAATGTGGCACATTTCTCTTAAGGAATTTTATCCCTCCCTGCAATGGTTCTGAAAGTGTGGTCTCTGGACCAAAAGCATAAACATCACTGGGGAAATTGTTAGACATGGGACACTGGAGACCTGAATCAGAAACTGGGGGTGGGGCCCAGCAATCTGTTTGAATCACTGCTCTAACTCAAACAGCCTGTGACAATTCCAGGCCAGGTGAATCTCAGGTATCAATCCTCATATGTCCTGCTTTATCAGAGTACCCTACCTTTGACCACCTGGTGTCTATTCTACAATTTAAACATTCTAAAAATAAAAGTCTTTAATTTTACCAAAAATAAATGTATTACAGAAAAATCTGGGCATTATAAATCAGATTTGACACATAAGCAATCTTTTAGCTAAAAAAAAAAAGTAAATTGCTCCAAATTCAACGTTTCAATTTTGAGAAGGAAGATCTAGTCATTGAACCTGTGTAAGGAGATGGCCTGAGGCCTGCTAAGTCAGGTTGCAGTTTTCACTGTATTCAAGACAACCAGAAAGATAAATACAACTTTTAGAATTTTCAAATTTTTCTCGTTCATATCTCAGTCAATGGGTCTCACACTTCTGGAATTTGTTACACCCGTGTTGTCCAATATGGTAGCCACTAGCCATATGCAAAATACTAGAGGCCCAGTGCACAAAACTTGTGCACTTAGGGGGGGGGTCCCTCAGCCCGGCCTGTGCCCTCTCAGTCTGGGAGCACTCGGGGGATGTCTGACTGATGGCTTAGGCCCATTCCCTAAGCAGGTAGTCGGACATCCTTAGCGCTGCCACTGCCGCTGTGCTAGCCAGCCATGAGCCTGGCTTCTGGCTGAGTGGCACTCCCCCTATGGGAACGCACTGACCACCAGGGGGCAGCTCCTGCGTTGAGCGTCTGCTCCCTGGTGGTCAGTGCGCATCATAGTGATTGGTCGCTCTGCGGTTCAGCCAATTTGCATATTAGCCTTTTATTATATAGGATATTCACAATCATGATCAGTTTCCATTAGACTTCATTCTTCCCAACTCTACCCCCCAAATAATGGTGGGGTTAGAGTTACAGTTTTTGGCTAGTGAATGCATGGTGATCAAATCTGTAACCATGACCTCAATACTATTATTTTCTATGTGACAGATTCAGATTTTATCTATAAGAACGGGTACAAATAAGTTAGAAGAGACAGCATGTTAAGACAACCAACATTTTATAAAGAAATACTTATGTATAAAAATATAATCAAGAGCATCAATTTGGTTTAAAGCAACTGTTACCTTAGCACCTATTAGGAAATCGAACAATGGAATGCATTCACTGATATACTTATTACAAATATACATTGATACACTAATGTAACCAAACATGATATAGTAGACATTTAATATATTAGTGTTAGGGGCAAGGTGGCACCCATAAACTGGGTGTTATAATCAGTGAGATACTGTTTATCCTTGGACTCACAGCGAACATGATTTGATTTGTAGTAATTGCATTTGAGACCACATATTAGGTTGCTTGATAAAGGGGTTTTATTTTTCAAAATAACCCTTCATTACAACAAAAATCTCTAATAAGGAAAATCAGATAATTTAAAACAAAAGGTCTTTTACACACTACTCTGATGATCAATAATTTGAAGCCCAAGGCCCTCTTGAGGAAATTTCTGGTTTGCAAAAGCAGTGGGAGATTAACTTCATGAGCCCAGTTACAGGAAATACTGATCTCTAAAATGTCATGGTCTCACACGCTATGGGGCCTTATGGATCTAATTTAATAGAGCATGTGCAGGCCCAATTATAAGACAAATCAGCTCCAACTATTTCACACATTTATAAGCACAGGAGCTATTGTCTTCACCACTGGATAAAACTTCTGGGTAGCCACTGAAATTAGGCAACTTGTATGGTAATCCAAGGTGAATGGTGAGGTTAAGGCTTCCACACCAAAATCAGTTGGAATATGGTGCAACCATGAACATGGGGAAAAAATTCAAAATTTGAACAGGTAAACAAAACTAGGAGAGATTCAGCTCAGGTTAAGTGAAACTGCCTGATTGCCAAAAGTTTTTCAAAGGAGACTTCCAGAGAACTCATTTGCCCACCAAAAGTAAATAAATTTCAATTGATATAGTTTTATCTGAGACAGCTGAGAGCTTGATTAACTGGGAAACAACACAGTTAAATGACATTACATTCCTCATAGTCACCACTCGAATTTCAGTATCTGCATAGATAAGTACAGAGAGTTACATTGAAATTGTGGATGCTGAGGAATGCTACTAGATTAGCTCCCAGGAAAATTATTAAACTCTATAATTGTCAATTTTTCTCTCAAGGATAGATGTCAACTTCCACTTTTACATTGGTTGGGAACGTTTCTTTTGTTGGCTGTGTATTCTGAGAAAGCAAAATCATTAGCACTTTCAGAGGCTTAGAACATAAACCAACATTAGAAGTAATGGAAACATAGCTAAAAGTTTTACTTTAATCACAAATTAACAACTAGAGATTCATTTACATATCTTAAAAAGTTAAAACGACATGTTAAATTTTTAACCAGTCAGCAAAAATATGTGCCACAGATTTTAATGTTCATAATTTAGAATTTATCACATAAATATATTTATAAATATATGCTTGATTTGCAAAATTATTCGTAAAACACTTCTTTCCAACATGTTTGAAATTTTCATATATGTTTTAAGGAAAAAACTCTCCCTATTTAAATTTTAATGTGTGATTAAACCAGTGTCACCAAACGGAGAAAGAGAAATAAAAAGAAACATACTGCTGTATTGGATATGTAGTTGTTACTACAAATAATGACAACATATGTCCTATACAGTGATCATATACATGCTCTTATTTTATTTCTCAGTCATTGTCAGAAACATTTGGAGGTAAGAAAACCAATGCATCATTGAAAATATGCCCAAATGCCCTAAGACGGTATACTCCATACATCATCACATGCATCTGATTAGGAGTCAGTCCATTAAAAGTAACAGCCATATCTGAACAACATCCTTCTACTACCTGGTTGGGTTGATTAGCCATTGCCTCTTTAATAAAAAGCCCAACAGATTTGGTATTAAATATATCTTTTCCTTCAGAATCTTCTGCATTTTCTGCAAACACTCCCGCATATTTCAGGCAGACTGCTAGCTGCTTATCTTCAGATATCTTCCAAATCATCCCTCCCTGTTCAGGACACTTTTCAGGGAACCTGAGAAGTCTGTTAAGTATTTTCATTGATTCGATACTTAAGACAATTCCTCCTTCCACATTCACATAATCAAGGTCTCCAGATTTTACAGTGTGGCCTAGATAGAAAGGTTGTGATGGATCCTTTCTTAACAAAAAATACTTTAAATTTTCAATAATAGCAAATGTTGAGGGGCGTGCAAGGAAGAACCAGTTGTATTGGTCTCTATATTTATCAAAGGCGTATTTGTAAGCTTTTCTCATCATTAACCACATGTCATCTGTTTCCATGTTAATTGACTCAAACACTTTAACCTTTTCAGAACTGAAGAACTCTGCTTTGTCACAGTGTTTGGTCCAAGTCTCCTTCACTGCAGCCCAAAGACTCACATCTTTAGGTTTTACAAGGATGATACAGTATACCCGAAAGCTCTTACTGAGCTCCATGCGTTCATTCTCTGAAATTTTCAAGATATCTTCTTTATTAGGAGCTTGTAGGTGATGATGCTCATGGTGGTACATTTTGTTTCCATAACCAATCTTAATATGTCCTAGCATAGTGATTAAGGCACAGAAAATGCTTCCCAGCATCATACCCTTCAAAAATGAACTGCTTTCAGAAAGCATTTTTCCTATAAAGAAGAAAAACATTCTTAGGATACTTAACAGAAAAAATATTAGTCTACTGATTTGATTTGGTATTCCTTATACAAATATCTTTTGCCCAACATTAAAAGAAGGTTCCCAAGTTTGAAATAAGTTAGTTGCATATAGTACCAAGGAATCTAGAAATCATGAGTTTCCAATTTATACTGTTCAGTATAAACTGGAACTTTGCAGCAACACCTCTAGACAGTAGAATTTTTCTAGGAGGCTATTTTGGTACTTCATCTATGGGGACTTAATTAACAAAGTACTAAATCAAAGCATTAACCCGAGAAACCAATTTTACATAGGTTACCTGTTTATAATTCCCTTTAAAGGAATTTTGTTTCATAAGTTTGCATTATATTATTTAAATACCTCTGCAGATATAAATAAATAGACTTTTATATCAAAACTTTCAATTGAACAGATAATACCACCAACAATGGACAAATCACCAATGGTATCTGCGTTGGCATTTTTTGTTCTCAACCTCGTGCTTTATTTAACTGATGGCTGCTGTCCTTAGGTGTTTTGAGTATATTTAAAACAAGTTTCTTGAGATTGACACCATATGTGTTAATATTTACCCTTTTGTTCCTAAGACTAAATGGTTTCCAGTAAGTATCCCAACTAACTGATGCAATAAAAGCCCATAATGAAAATAGTTAAATTATTTGCATAAGAACTCAGTCAATATAGGCATATCTAGGAACCAATGATGACCATTTTTATTTCCTCTCAAGACATTTTCTTATTGTGGGGGGCAGTAAAAGGGGCGAGGTCTACATTTTTATTTCAATTAGAAATTAAAAGAAAAGCCAACATTAATTACAACTATTGAGATTTTCCCAATCTCCCCTCTATCTCCACAAGAAATGGTTCTATTTAGCTACTGAGATTTTTCCCTTTGACTCTTAAAGTTGAAAGGGGTCTTAGAAGCTACTTAATGTCATTTTTCATTTTACAGATAGGGAAACAGAGGGTCGAAAGAGTTCAAGTAACTGACCCAAAGTCACATAATTAGTCAATGGTAGAATTGAAGTAGAAATCAGATCTCTTGACATCAGTCTAATGTGTTCTTTTCTATTACAGAATAATGATCTCAACAATGCTTCTACCCATATTATCGATAACTTAATAAACAAGTTACAGAATAACCTTGTTTTCCTACAAATGAAAAAAAAATGTTGGATTTGTTAACCACAATTGACATTTGCACACATTACTATATAGCTATAAGCAAACCATCCCTTGATTTTCTTCCAGAGGAAATGGACTTTAACTTCTACTAGAAAGACAGGTGTGGGATAGCTTGGCAGATGTAATTCCTTAGTGGGGGTGGGAGGTGGGGAAAGAGGAAGGACGGTTTCTTGTGTCACCCACAGAACTTGTTAAATAAACACAGCTCTAAGGAGGAAAACAGAATTGACAGGAAACAAATTCTACCTAATATTACAATTGTCAGATGCACTCTATAGTTTAGATAAGATTTTGGCATTTCATCTTCTGGCCAATATGTGATAATTCACACGTCTCCCAGCTTGATAATGGCATATGTATGTCAGAATTCTTCCTATGGGGATTCTACTCATGTATTACTTGCACCAAGGAATAGATATTTTTTCCAATAAGGGAGAAAAAAATTACACTGGAGATTAACATGATGGGATATTTGGTGCAGAGGAGAGGGAAACTTAAGACGGCGCAGGGCACAAATGAAGCAAATTTTACCAGAGTGGTTTTTGAAATGCATCTTTTTAGGTGAAGATAGTTGGGGGTGGAATATGGAAAAGGGAGGAGGATTAAATGGAGACAAGAAGTGAGAGGGAAGTCATGGTCACCTTAAGACCCCACTGAAGGGCCAAGAAGTGCCTCCAGGAAAGTGGCTCTAAGTATCTCTCCCCTGACCCCCAACTATTCCTCCCACTGCACCTGCCCGGGAACCCCCGCCTAGAGCATGCTGGGAGTAGGCTAGGGCCCAGGCCACCCCGAAAAGAGGGGCGTGGGCGGGCCCCTCTGGGGGTCGCTCTGGGTGCGGGCTGATGCCCAGGCACTCACCCGCGTCTAGAAAGACTCAGGGGTGGGAAAGAGCAGCTGCGCAAGGCTTTTCTCTCACGTTCGCGTGCCCCTCGGTTATGCTCTTGGCCGGGCTGCTCTACACGCAGGCGGTGTCCTCTCGTTGGTTTCGCTAACAGTGGGCAGGGCCAGGAAGTGGACGCCGGGAAGGCGGGGCAGCGGGGCGGCCGGCCCGCGGAGAAGTGGGAAGGGCGGCGCGCACGCAGCACGCCCTTTGCCCCGCCCCCTGCGGAGGTCAGAGAAGCGCATCTTGCTGGCGTGACCTGCACGCAGGTCTGTACCCAATGGGACCTCTCGAGAGACCTGCGTGCGTCTGATCCGCTTACACCTCCTTCCTCTTCACTTTCCCAGCGTGGAAGCTGCGAGAGCTTGGGATAACTAGCGAGAGCGTTGCTCTTGCAGTTCTAGCTAGTGTCAGATTTGTTAATGTTTTCTCTAACGTTTGCCGTCGTCATTGCACCCGCTAATTCACAGAGGGTGCTCAAGCCGGTACTACGGGGCTGGGACGAAAATGCAAGGCACAGAAATAGTTATCAAATTATGAGGGCAAGGATTCGCTATGGTTATTGGAATGGCATCTGAAGCCTCAGTCTGGAATCCAAGCCTGTCTTCACTGGCTGTGGTATGCTGGGAAAGTTACTTCACCTTGCTATGCCTCAGGCCCCTTCTTTGTAAACTACGGAAAATATCACGGTAGTGCTTATCTCATAGGAGATTAAATGAGATAGTGCATATGACTCCATCAGCAAAAGACCAAGCATAAAGTAAGCATTCGTTAAATGTTGGCTATTATTTTCACCCCTGCATCACTAGTAGTTAGCCTAGTGCCAGCAGTAGACAATATATATTTGTGGAATTAATGAATGCTAGAGCTACAGAAGAGGAACCAGGACTAGGATAAGGCACTTCCTAAAGGTTACAGAGAAATTAAAGGCAATGGTGGGACTAGAACCCAGGTCACCTAATTAAAAGTGCAGAACTCTTCACTAAACATGTTATCTGCCTTTTTAAAATTAATTTTTGTGGCAGATAGGCAAAAAGTCTTAGAAATATTTAAAATGTACTGTTAGTAGATTCCATCCAAATAACATTGAATGGTGATTTAGGCCTGAGTTTCTAAAGACAATATACTTGAGTATTGGCAATGATCCAATGTAGTTGGAAGGTTTCAAGAAACACTGAAACAATGGACAAATAGATTTTAGGCATTTACTATCCTGGTAGCACTACCCTAAATTCTGGAGTTAGGGTGGTGAACAAAATTAACACCCCCCCCCCCCCGCCTTTTTGAGATCTCAGCTTAGCAGGGAAGAAAGACAAACGATTCATTACAAACAGTTATAATGGTGTTATGCTCTTTTTAAAAATATATCTTTTATTGATTTTTTACAGAGAGGAAGGGAGAGGAATAGTGTTAGAAACATCGATGAGAGAGAAACATCAATCAGCTGCCTCCTGCACACCGCCCACTGGGGATGTGCCTGCAACCAAGGTACATGCCCTTGACTGGAATCGAATTTGGGACCTTTCAGTCCGCAGGCCGACGCTCTATCCACTGAGCCAAACTGGTCAGGGCATGTTACGTTCTTTAAAGGAATAGAAAAACCAATTTTAGTACTGGTAAGTCTGCAGAGTATCTTCACTATATTTTGTTAAATAATGTATATTGTCTATTTTCACATCATATATATAAATATATACATATGTACATAGTTAAGTGAAACGAGTTGCAGAATAATGCGTATAGTATGATTATACTTTGGTGAAAGCAAACAAAATTTTATATATGTACACATATTTTTTATCTGTATGAGCAAGGAGAGTTGTGGGAGGCTCCTCAGCAGGCTGTTACTATTTATTACATCAGAAAGTCCAGGTGTGGGTGACTAGTTTTGTCTTTATACTAGTACAGTGGTCGGCAAACTCATTAGTCAACAGAGCCAAATATCAACAGTACAACGATTGAAATTTCTTTTGAGAGCCAAATTTTTAAAACTTAAACTTCTTCTAACGCCACTTCTTCAAAATAGACTTGCCCAGGCCGTGGTATTTTGTGGAAGAGCCACACTCAAGGGGCCAAAGAGCCGCATGTGGCTCGCGAGCCGCAGTTTGCTGACCACGGTACTAGTACATTCTTGTATTGTGTTGTTCCACTGGTTATAATAAGCATTTGTTATTTTTGAATTTGAAGAATAGCTAATAAAGGGATCTTTAAAATTTGAGGGACAATATGGATAAGAGGAAAAGAAACCAGTAAAAATACCCTTTAAATAATGAAATCTTACTTTTTGTGACAGCATGGATGGACCTGGAAGGTATTATGCTAAGTGAAGTAAATCAGACAGAGAAAGACAAATACCATATGATTACACTTATATGTGAAATCTAATGGAAAAAAAAATAAACAAAGTAGGAGCAGACTCATAGATACAGAGAACAGACTGATAGCTGTCAGAGGGAGAGGGTTGGAGGCCTGGGTGAAAAGGTGAAGGAATTAAGCAGTACAAATTGGTAGTTACAGAATAGCCACAGAGATGTAGATTACAACATAGGGACTAGAGTCAATAATATCGTGATAACTATGTATGGGGCCAAATGGTACTTGAAGCAGTGGGGGAGCCACTCTGTAAAGTACATGATTTTTTAACCACTTTGCATCTGAAATTAATACAGAATAATGTTGAATGTATACTAATTGGAAAATTTAAAAAAGAAATTAAAAAAAGAAACCAACAGACTAACTAGAAGAAAAGTAATTCAGGGGACAGAAAATTTGGGATAACCTAATGAGCAGTCTATGCACTGTATATAAGACAGAAAAATAACATGCAATTAATGTCTGTTAAAATTAAGAATATTTATACTCTTTGGCCCAGCAAACCCACTTCTTGTGATCTCTCCCCCAGAAATTAAAGCACCGAAATGTAAGGCTTAATGTATAGGGCAAATGCATTGTTATAATAGCAAAAGTAGGGAATATCCATCAATAAGAGAATGGTTGAATTAATTATGGTGCATCCATGTAGTGGAATAGTAAGCATAAAATAAACATCTTATTTCAGTAACCTGCATTAAACAATTCACTAAACACACTAATCTGCACCTTGTGGGGGAGGGTTACTTTTGAGTTTGGTTGCCTTTATGTACCCAGTAGGTAAAGCAGAATTGCATTCAAAACTGACAACACTGCATTTTTGGTAAAGCCCTCCTGCCAAGTACATGCATTATTCAGCATGAGAAGTGATTAATATCTAGTAATTGGCAACTCACTTGCATATGAGCGCTCAAATTTTCAAAACCACTGGGAAGGCCTTTGGGAAATGAACATGGCTTTCTACAACAGTTCACTGGAATAATAAATATTGAAGAAAATCTAAGTTGGGTTGTTTTCTACATAACATCTTTTTGGAGAGTTAAAAATGTCTTCTGTATTTACCAACATTAAGTATCTGTGGTATATGTACCTATTCTGCCTAGAGTTCTTTAACAAACAAATTCCCTTGTCTGAGCACATTCATTATTGTTTCCATTTGAGTATAGTTTGGTCCCTAAATGAATCTCATTTGTGTGTTCAGACATAGTTATGTTTACAATCCCGTTTCAAAAATGTTTTTCCATTTGATGGCTGTCTGAGAGCTTTCCTTTTTTTAAAAAAAACCCGTTTACCTGCCAACAAATATGTATTATGTGTTTGCAGTAGGTCAGGCGCCATGCTAGGTATTGTTTCCTTTAAAAACTTTATTATGGGAAATTACAAACATATACAGGAATAGAGAGAAAAGTATAATGAAACCACATGTACTTTTTGGGAAGCTTTAACGTAAATTCAAAGACAATGTTGTTTGTCTCTGTCACTTCCACTTCCCTCCCAGGTTATTGTGAAGCATCTTCAGGATGCCCTTGGCCTTTTAATTATGATGTGTCTTGGTGTGGTCCCCTTTGGATTCCTTTTGTTTGGGGTTCTGTGGGCTTCCTGGACTTGTAAGTCTATTTCTTTCACCAGGTGGGGGAAGTTTTCAGTCATTATTTCTTCAAATAGTTTTTCAGTATCTTGCTCTCTCTCTTCTTCTGGCACCCCCATAATTCTGATGTTGGTACACTTGAAGTTGTCCCAGAGGCTCCCTACACTATCTTCATATTTTTTGATTCTTTTTTCTTTTTGCTTTCCCGGTTGAGTGTTTTTTGCTTCTTCATATTTCAAATCTTTACTTGATTCTTGCGATCCTCTAGTCTGCTGTTAGATCTCTGTATAATATTTTTTATTTCAGTCAGTGTATGTTTAATTTCTAGTTGGTCCTTTTTCATATCCTCGAGGGTCTCACTAAATTTATCGGCCTTTCCTAGAAAATTCTTGAAAAACCTTATAACCATGGTTTTGAACTCTATATCCAGTTGTTTGCTTTCCTCCATGTCTTTCATTTGTGATCTGTTTCTTTGTGTCTGCATTTTGGCTGCTTCCCTGAGTTGATAGAGTGGCTTTGTGTGCTAGGTGTCCTATAGGGCCTAGTGGCTCAGCGTCCCCAGTTACCTGAGGTGGACACTCTTGGTGCACCCCTTTGTGGGCTGTGTGCACAGTCTTGTTGTAGTTAAGCCTTGATTGTTGTTGGTATCACTGGGAGGAATTGACCTCCAGGTCAATTAGCTGTGAGGATCAGCTGTGTCTACGCTGGGAGAACTTCTGTGCTGGAGATACCCTTATGAGACAAGACTTGCAAAAGCCTCTGTGCTCAGCTTGGATGGGGAGGAGTCTCAGGGCAGAGCAGACAGCATTGGTTTCCCGCCAGCCCTGCCCTAATAGGCCCCTGGGTCTCAGTGTCCCATGGTAATCGCTGCAAGCACCTCTGAGAGAAAGCCACCCTCGAGTTCTGCCTGCTGCCAGACAGTCCAGTTTCTCCCCGTATGAGTCTGGGTTCCCAGAGTCTCGCCCGGAACTGGAGTTCAGAGCAGTCAGGAGCTTTTGTCTCCCTCTTGCTTGAGAAAGCCAGCCGCGCACTCAGTTGCCCGCCCTATCCGCGAGCGCGCGCCTCGCTACTTCTGCCTTCCGCAGTTCCTCTGAGTCTCCGCATGCTTTCCTCTTTCCTTCTAGTTGTAGAATTTCCACTCAGCCAGCCTTCCTGTGGTTCTGGATGATGTCCGTTTTTGTCTTTTAGTTGTAGTTTTGAAATTGTTGTGCGAGGCAGCAGTTTAGGTGTTTATCTATGCTGCCATCTTGGTTTCTCTCATCATCCTGTTTTCTTTAATATGTTTCTCTGTTCTAGGGTTGCCAGATTTAGCAAATAAAAATACAGGGTGCCCAGTTAAAATTGAATTTCAGATAATCAACAAATACTTTGTTAGTTTAAGCATGTCCCAAATATAATGCATAGGACACACTAAATATTGCATGGGATATGCTTACACTAAAAGAAATTGTTTATCTGAAATTAAATTTTAACTGGGCATCATGAATTTTATCTGGCAATTTTAACCCTAATCTAAAAGCTTTGTTTGATTCAGTTTCAATTTATTTTTTGGTAGGGAGCAGGCACAAAATTACTTCAAAGATGGTAGCATGTGGTGCTTCCTTCAGGAGCCTTGTGTCTGTCTCTCTTTTTTTAATCCTCACCTGAGGAGACTATATATATATTTTTTCTAATCATCACCAGAGGATATTTTTCCATTGATTTTTAGAGAGAGTGGAAGAGAGAGGAAAAGACAGAGAGAGATATCAATGTGAGAGATATTGATTGGTTGCCTCCTGCACGTGCCCTGACCAGAGCACAGGCTGGGGAGGAACCTGAAACCTAGGTATGTGCTCTTGACCCCTTGACTGGAATCAAACCAAGGACCCTTCCATCTGCAGGGTGATGCTCTATCCACTGAGCCAAACCGGCTAGGGTGTGTCTCTCTTTGTGATGATAGCTGCCATTTATGCTTAGTGCCTAGATTCATAAATCATTAGGGTTGCAATATGGTGATCTAATTTTCCAAGGCATATTTTAAAGAGGAAGTTTGATGTAGTGAGTAAGAGGTCAGGCTCTGGCATAGGAAGGATATAGTCTGTGCTCTGGCTCAGAGGCTTACTAGCTGTGTGACCAGGGGCAAGTTAGTTTCCTTCTCACAGCCTTAGCTTCCTCATCTGTAAAACAAGGCTAATAACCTATTTCATAAGATTTTTTTTGAGGATCAAATGAGTATGTGGAGCATTTAGAACAGTGCCCATACACAGTAGATATTCATAGGAGCTAGCTATTAGATCTAATGAGACTCTTGAATTATGGCCTTTCAAATTCATGATTTTCCAATATTAAGAAATTTAAATCCTACATTCAACAGTCAAGTTGTATTTTCACATTATTAATAAAAATAACAATAAAGATTTATTGAATGACTAGCCCCTCATATTTGTCCAGTGCTTTGCAGTTGACTAGTCTTATCCATTTTTTTTAATATCTGGAGAATCTTGGGTTTAGAGTGGTGATTTGCTCTTGCTGTGTGTAAAAGTTAAGAAGTACACAATAGATCAAGGACTGGGTCCTATCCCAAGACTCTTTAAAAAATAAATATTTTTATTGATTTCAGAGAGGAAAGGAGAGGGAGAGAGAAACATCAATGATGAGAGAGAATCATTGATTGGCTTCCTCCTGCATGCCCCACACTGGGTATCGAGCCCACAACCTGGGCATGTGCCCTGACTAGGAATTGAACCCTGACTTCCTGGTTCATAGGTTGATGTTCCTATGAACTGAGCCATGCTGGCAGGGCCCAAGTCTCTTTTGATGGAAAATATTAAGTGAGCAAAATTGTGTGGTCCTCCCTCTGTGCAGCGCTTTCATTTCTTGATTCCAGTGACAATACTGTCTTATTTGCTTTTTCAACTTCTTGTTTCTTTCTCAAACTACTCCCTCCCTAACCCCATTCTTGGTGTCTCTTTCTCCTCTTTTGAATGTAGTTGCTCCCCAAGGTTCTATCCTTGGGTCATTTTTATTGCTATATTCTCAACCTTTGATACCTACTTAATAGCTTCATCTATTAAAATAGCTTCAACCATTAACCTCCAGGAAAATGGTTTCCAAATCTGTATTTCTGGCCACTATCTCTTCTTTGAGTTTTGAACCCCAAATTGAATAACTTGTTTGATATCTCCATATAGCTGTTTCAGAGAGAATCTTACTTTCAATGGGTCAGCTTATCTGGATCCATATTTTAACCAATCAACTGTAAACAAATAAACAAGGAGCAAATTGAGAAAATTTGCTTAGTTACTGATGACATTTAGTATGTGATGACATTAAAAGCTTAATGTTAACTTTTTAGGGGAAACAATTATATGTGGCTATGTTAAGACAATCTTTCAGAAATATATATTGAAGTGTTTATGGATGATATAATGTCTGGGATTTACTTCAAAATAATCCAGTTGAAGATAGGAATATGGGTAAAGGTATTGAAACAAGATTGACAATAACTCAATTATCAGTGAGTTGATAATTGTTGAGCTATGTAATGGGTATATGGGGCTTCAATATCCTATTCTCTCTGTTTTTGTTTATGTTTGGAAATTTGTATAATAAAAATGTTAGAAGCTTAAAAGAGTCCAAAACCAAATTGATTAACCTTGCCTACATCCATCTCCTGACAATCATTTTTCTATTAATATCCCCTTATCTTCCCAGTCACTTATTATGAAAACCCAAAGCTCTTTTTCTCCCTGACTTCTACACCCAATCAGTTGCTAAGTTGGGCCAAGACCCTTCAGAGTGAATCCTGTTTCTATCCTTTCTTTTTCATTCAAACTGCTATCCTTCTATTAAGTCCCTCATTACTTCTTGCCTAAACTAGTGTAATGACATTCATAAATTCCTCCCCACTTCCAGTCCCTTCTTACTTGGTGTATGTAAAGCATGTAACATAGTGCTTGATACTTAATCCCTCCTCTCTTTCTCCTGACTTGTGAATTTATCTTCCTTACTGCTGCCTGCTTAGCCCTCTGATACATCATCATCCATCTTCTCTGAGAGAAACTGCTCCTCACTCCCTTTCAGAATGTTTTCCTACCAATCCTTCTGGATCCTGCAACCTCACTGCTGCCTCCACTTCACCCTAACTGCCACGTGGAGGAAGCATGTGAGAATGAATTAAGACTGATCTCTCAGTTCCAAATTTAGATATAAGATGAAGTGAGTCTTTACCTACAGAAAAAACAAGCATACTAAATGTGAGTAAAAGAGAAGTTTTAAAGCTGCTTCTTGTCTCCCCAACTCAGTGGGGAAGAAAAGGAAGGATCTCTAGTCCAGAAGGGTCAGCTTCTAGATTCAGGCAGGGAAGGATAAATGCTGATGGCAAAGGAGCTTCATGGATATTATTCTGGCAAGCCAGGGGCTTCTTTTTTTTTTAAATTAATTTTTAAATATATTTTTATTGATTTCAGAGAGGAAGGGAGAGGGAGAGGGAGATAGAAACATCAATGATGAGAGAGAATCATTGATTGGCTGCCTCCTGCATGCCCCACACTGAGGATCGAGCCTGCAACCTGGGCATGTGCCCTGACTGGGAATCGAACCGTGACCTCCTGGTTCATAGGTTGACAATCAACTACTGAGCCACACAGGCCAGGCAAGCTAGCGGTTTCTTTAAATACATGTTTCCTCGTCTGGCTAAGGGAAGAAAAGCAAACACTGCCTCCAGCGGATCTCAGGGGCAGTATTAGCAGTATGGACCGGGGAAAGATCCTGTAGCCCAGGGCTGTCCTAGAGAAATGGCTATAGAACATTTACTTTTGGTGGTCTGGCTGGGTGTAGTTCTGCTATGGAGAGCAGCAAAGCATTCAGGGACTGGGCTGACCAAGCACAAAGAACCCCCATCCTTTAAAAAGAAAATTCTGTAAGTCAACCAGTCACATTCTTCATTTTAAACATAACACTTTGCAACTAAAACCCAACTGCTGCATTATAATCAACATGCATCCGCCTGTTTTATATTTAAGACCCATAGGCTTCAACTAATTTAAGGGACCATCTGGTGAGAAAAAGAGCAAGTCTTACTATAAAGTGGCATTGTTTGCAGGCTCAGGCCTCAAAAGGAATTGTCCGTGGGACCCCAACCAATTTCCTATGTCAGTGCCCAGTGCTCCTGACCCTGTACCTTGGAGAGAAAGGGCACAGCTTTGGAGTCAGACAGGTTTAATTTCTCCTCCAAGGCTCAGAAACTGGGTACCTTGAGCCACAGGACTTCTGAGATTGAGTTTCCTCATTTAGAAAATGGGAATTAGATTATACCTGAAGTTTTGGAGAAGATTAAAAGAAATAGAATCACCTTGGCCAGGTGGCTCGGTTGAAGCATCATCCTGTACACTAAAAGGTTGTGGGTTTGATTCTGGTCAGGGCACAAACCTGTGTTTTGGGTTCCATCCCTAGGGGTAGGGGCACGTACGGGAGGCAACTCGTTGATATTTTCTCTCTCTGTCTCTCTCCCTTCCTCTCTCTAAACATAACCTTGGGTGAGGATTAACATTTTTAAAAAATATATAAAAATAAAGTAAATCCAATAAAGTCTCCCAGAGGGCACCTAGAATTATTGCTTCCTTTTCCATTATCCATAACTTAATCCTCCATCTTATCCCCTGTGAGCCTTGTTCTTCTTGCCTTCTTTTCCTAACATCCACTTTCACATGCACAGACATGAGCAGGTTTTTAAACAGATCTTTGAACAAAAGGTCTAAAAGACAAGTTTTTTTCATTTTTTAAAATCCTCCAGGATATTTTAAAAAAATTGATTTTAGACAGAGAGGAAGGGAGACAGAGAAAAAATCATCGAGCGGCTGCCTCTGTTTGGATTGAACCTGAAACCTAGGTATGTGCCCTGATGGGGAACTGAACCTACAACTTTTTGATGTATAGGACAAAGCTCCAACCAACTGAGTCATCGGCTAGGGCGAAAAATAAGTTTTGTTTTAATGCTGTTACTTGTTCGCTTCTCCAGAAGGTAAAGAATTGAAAAGAAATTGCTCTGGGATACAGGGGTCAGAGACATTTTTACCTCTTCTGTAGTATGGTAAGCAAATCTACTCTCAAAGTCCTCCTGTCCTACAATTACGTAGTTGAAAGGATTAGACCAGTTAGCTGGGACAAATGCCAGTTGCAATTCAGGAGTAGGGGGAGAGAGAACTGGGGAGCAGGTTGGTTAGAGATAGAAACTCTGGGAATGGGGATGCTTTTAGATTCTAGCTAGATAACTGCTACTTAGGTGACAACTTTATTTTACATGAGAATATCAATTTGGCTGTATTCATAATTAGAATCTAATGCTCAAAATTTCCTCTACATCAAGAGACAAAATTAAAAAGTGATGATTAAAATCGGAAGAATGTAATTGCTGAAGCTGAGTAATGGATACCTGGAACTTCACCGCACTATTCTCTATACTTTTGTGTGTGTTTGAAAATATCCATAAGGTGAAGTTTTTATATGACAGTTATGGGACCATGATGGTCATTCAAGAACTGGAGACTTTGACTTTCACGTCAGTAAAGCTAGTAGGGATATTTGAACCAAAAGAATTCCTTAGAGCAGTGGTTCTCAACCTTTCTAATGCCGCGACCCTTTAATACAGTTCCTCATGTTGTGGTGACCCCAACCATAAAATTATTTTCGTTGCTACTTCATAACTGTAATTTTGCTACTGTTATGAATCGTACTGTAAATATCTGTGTTTTCCGATGGTCTTAGGCTCTACAGCAGCGGTTCTCAACCTGTGCGTCGCGACTCACAGGTTGAGAACCGCTAGCAGGGTCACCTAAGACCATCGGAAAACACAGATATTTACAGTACGATTCATAACAGTAGCAAAATTACAGTTATGAAGTAGCAACAAAAATAATTTTATGGTTGGGGGTCACCACAACATGAGGAACTGTATTAAAGGGTTGCGACATTAGGAAGGTTGAGAACCACTGCCTTAGAGGAAATGTGTTCATTTCTTATAATGCTTATCTAGTTAACTGGATTTATTAGAAGGATTAAATTGCATGCAGATAAAACATTTGGTGTATATACATATAAATTGATCTCACAAAGCTTTTGATAAGATGTTACAGCCACATTTTAATTAATTTATTTATATATTTTTTGAAATTGTTTTTTTTATTGATTTCAGAGAGGAAGAGAGAGGGAGAGAGAGATAGAAACATCAACGATGAAAGAGAATCATTGATTGGCTGCCTCCTACACGGCCCCCACTGGGGATGGAGCCCGCAACCCGGGCATGTGCCCTTGACTGGAATCGAACCCAGGACCCTTGAGTCCGCAGGTTGACGCTCTATCCACTGAGCCACACCAGCTAGGGCATACAGCCACATTTTTAATGGAATTGAGTCACCATAGGACTGTGACCCTCTTTTCTCTCAGATATATTGCCTTTAGAAATAGGAAACAATAGAAATAGTAGAGATAAAGGAGGTTAGGGACATTATTCTGACATTTCAAAAGTATGGTTTCTTAGGGATAGAAGAGGGATAGTTTTTAAAAAATAAATCTTTACAAAAGATATGAAGGAAGGAATTGCTGTGAAATCTCCAAGAGGACAATACATGAAACTCTTCCTGACAATAAAAAGCTTAGTTGATGGTAATAAAGTATAAGGAAAACTCAGGGGCATGGGCATAGGCTCATTATTGAATGACTTAAAGATAATTTACATATGTAAATGTACACATGTGCATTTGATGCTAGAGTCATGGCTGTGATTGATTGTGGAACTCAGAACAGATTTATCTCCTGCTAAGATTGGCATTTTGGAAGGTATGGGCAGATACTCTAGTATGGACACCCATAATCCATCCTGTCAAGGGCTTTAAGATTGAGTAAAACTAAAATCTACTAGGGAAGAAAAATAGTCTGCCCTCAGGGGTTTCCCCTCCCCTTCCAGGGAGAGGGTTGATATGTCTACTGACAGTGGAAAAAAATTAGTCAAAAGAGAGTTGAGAGTTTTTTCTCCTTCTATTTGAAGGAAGGAAATGAGAGTAGCAAGTTCTTACAGTGGTGATGGGTATAGATCAACACACTTCATGCAAGCTGTACTCCTGACAGGACCAGCTACATAATTTGCAGGACCCAGTGCAAATGGAAAATGTGAGGCCTCTTGCTCATGAATTGTTCAGAATTTCAACATATTGACAGCAAAATATTAAACCAAACATGGGCTCTTCTAAGCTTGGGACTCTGTGTGACAGTATAGGTTGTATGCCTATCACTTCTGGACAGCAGGAGCAAGCAATAGCAAAAATTCAGAAGGCATAATAGAAAGGTATAACTCTTAAAACCAAGCTCATGTAAAATTCTACCACCTATAAACAACCATTCTTATAATTTTGGTATATATCCCAGAGATTTTTCTATATACATACACACATGTAGACATGTATTCATACAGTTTTATACTATAGAAATGTTATATTGTACATTCTCTTTTGTAGCCTTTTAAAAAACTTATTACATTTTGGACAGTTTTTCATGTTAAAAGATATAAATCATCTCAATCCTATTGTGGGGGGGGGGGGCAGAAATCATTTTCCTTTTAACTTTCTAAGTTCTTCCGGCATGAGTCAGATTAATGGGAGAAATTGGCTGAATAATTATGGATGTACAGACAGGGATTCCAAAAGAATATGAGAATAAGAAATCAACTACAATAAAAACAATGAAAACAATCAAGCACTTGGTGGCTAAATAGCATGCTATTAAACATGATGGGGTTACCAAAGAGATAAAAGAAGAAATAAAAAAAAATCCTCGAAACAAATAACAATGAAAACACAACAATCCAAAATCTATGGGACACAGTGAAAGCAGTCCTGAGAGGGAAGTTCATAGCATTACAGGCCTACCTCAAAAAACAAGAAAAACTGGTAATAAATGATCTAACCTTACAACTTAAAGAATTAGAAAGAGAGCCACAAGAAAAGCCCAGAGTGAGCAGAAGGAAGGAAATAATAAAGATCAGAGTGGAAATAAATGACACAGAGACCAAAAAACAACAACAACAACAAAAAACACCAAAAAGATCAATAAAACGAAGAGCTGGTTCTTTTTTATTTATTTATTTATTTATTTAAATTTCTTTATTGATTAAGGTGTCACATATTTGTCCTCATCCCCCCATTCCCATCCCCCACCCCTCCCCATGAATGCCCCCACCCCCCCTGTTGTCCTTAACCATTGGTTAGGCTCGTATGCATGCACACAAGTCCCTTGGTTGATCTCTCCCCACTACCCCCACCCTCTCCTACCCTCCCTCTGAGGCCCAACAGTCCGATCGATGCCTCCTTGTTTATGGGTCTGTTCTTGTTCATCAGTCTATGTTGTTCATCATTTCCCCTAGATGAGTGAGATCGTGTGTTACTAGAAATATACTTATAAGAACCGAATGTGAGACGAGCAATAATAGTTATGCTGACAGGCAAATGAATCAGTCTGTAGTGAGTTTCTTTCTGGACCAACAGTTCTTTTGAGACCCAATTTCAATGTCCACCAGTTCCGTATGTGTACATGTCGGCACTAATTTTTCAACTCTGGATGGTGGACAAATGGTGGTAATGCAGGTCCGACTCCCTCTGGTTTGGTCTCGCCCGGACGGAGGGGCGCGGCTTCACCCGGACCCGGGACCCAGCCTCACCTGGATCCAGGGGCGCACGGCCTCACCCGGACCCAGGGGCGTGGCCTTACCCGGACCCGGGACCCAGCCTCACCCGGATCCAGGGGCGCACGGCCTCACCCGGACCTGGGACCCAGTCTCACCTGGATCCAGGGGCGCACGGCCTCACCCGGACCCAGGGGCGCATGGCCTCACCCGGACCCAGGTGTGTGCGGCCTCACCCGGTCCTGGGATCCAGCCTCACCTGGACCAGGGGCGCGTGGCCTCTCCCGGACCCAGGGGCGCGTGGCCTCTCCCGGACCCAGGGGCGTGGCCTCACCCAGACCCAGGACCCAGCCTCACCCAGATCCAGGGGCGCATGGCCTCACCTGGACCCGGGATCCAGCTTCACCCGGACCCGGGACCCAGCCTCACCCGGACCCGGGACCCAGCCTCACCCGGATCCAGGGGTGCACGGCCTCACCCGGACCCGGGATCCAGCTTCACCCGGATCCAGGGATGCGTGGCCTCACTCGGACCCAGGTGTGTGTGGCCTCACTCGGTCCCGGGACCCAGCCACACCCGGATACAGGAGCGCACGGCCTCACCTGGATCCGGGACCCAGCCTCACCCGGATCCAGGGGCGCACGGCCTCACCCGGACCCGGGATCCAGCTTCACCCAGATCCAGGGATGCGTGGCCTCACCCAGACCCAGGTGTGTGCGGCCTCACCCGGTCCCGGGATCCAGCCTCACCCAGACCCAGGAGCGCGTGGCCTCTCCTGTACCCAGGGGCGCGGCCTTACCCAGACCAGGGCCCCAGCCTCACCCGGATCCAGGGGCGCATGGCCTCACCCAGACCTGGGACCCAGCCTCACCCGGATCCTGGGGCGCACGGCCTCACCCGGACCCGGGACCCAGCCTTGCCCGGATCCAGGGGCGCACGGCCTCACCTGGACCCGGGATCCAGCTTCACCCGGACCCAGGGGCACGTGGCCTCACCCGGACCCATGTGTGTGCGGCCTCACCCGGTCCCGGGATCCAGCCTCACCCGGACCCAGGAGCGTGTGGCCTCTCCCAGACCCAGGGGCGCGGCCTCACCCGGACCCGGGACCCAGCCTCACCCGGATCCAGGGGCGCACGGCCTCACCCGGACCCGGGACCCAGCCTCACCCAGACCCAGGGTGCGTGGCCTCACCTGGATCCAGGGGCGCGTGGCCTCACCCGGACCCCGGGGCGCGTTGCCTCACCCGGACCCAGGGGTGCACGGCCTCACCCGGACCCGGGATCCAGCCTCACCCAGACCCAGGGGTGCGTTGCCTCACCCGGACCCAGGGGCGCGTGGCCTCACCCGGACCCCGGGGCGCATTGCCTCACCCGGACCCAGGGGTGCACGGCCTCACCCGGACCCGGGATCCAGCTTCACATACAATGGAGTCAAGACAGTCTCTTCAATAATGGTGTTGGTAAAATTGGACAGATACATGCAAAAAAATGAAACTAGACCACCAACTTACACCATACACAAAAATAAACTCAAAATGAATAAAGGACTTAAACATAAGACGGGAAACCATAAAAATACTAGAGGAATCCACAGGCAGCGAAATCTCAGACATATGATGAAGCAATTTCTTCACCGATACCGCTCCTAGGGCAATGGAAGCTAAAGAGAAAATAAACAAATGGGACTACATCAAAATAAAAAGCTTTCTCACAGCAAAAGAAACCATCAATAAAACAACAAGAAAGCCCACTACATGGGAGAACATATTTGTCAATGATATCAACGATAAGGGTTTAATCTCCAACATTTACAGGGAACTCATGCAGCTTAATAAAAAGAAGATAAACAACCCAATCAAAAAATGGGCAACTGATCTAAATAGACACTTTTCTAAAGAAGACAGAAGGAAGGCCAAGAGACATATGAAAACCTGCTCTAAATCACTAATCATTAGAGAGATGCAAATCAAAACAACAATGCGGTACCATCTCACACCTGTCAGAATGGCTATCATCAACAAATCAACAAATGACAAGTGCTGGCGAGGATGTGGAGAAAAAGGAACCCTATGCATTGCTGGTGGGAATGCAGACTGGTGCAGCCACTGTGGAGAACAGTATGGAGTTTCCTCAAAAAACTAAAAATGGAACTCCTATTTGACCCAGTGATCCCACTTCTAGGAATATATCCCAAGAAACTAGAAACACCAATCAGAAAGGATATATGCACCCCTATGTTCATAGCGGCACAATTCACCATAGCTAAGATTTGGAAATAGCCTAAGTGCCCATCAGCTGATGAGTGGATTTAAAAACTGCGGTACATCTACACAATGGAATACTACCCTGCGGTAAAAAAGAATGAATTCTTAGAATTTGCAACAGCATGGATGGAACTGGAGACCCTTATGCTAAGTGAAATAAGCCAGTCAGAGAAAGATAAATATCACATGATATTACTCATTTATGGAATATAATGAACAACATGAACTGATGAATAAAAACAGATCCAGAAACAGAGAAGCATCGATCAGACCTTCAAACCTCAGAGGGAAGGTAGGGGAAGATGGGGGTAAAGGGGAGAGATCAACCAAAGGACTTGTATGCATGCATATAAGCTTAACCAATGGACACAGACACCATGGGGGTGAGGGCATGAGTGGGAGGGGATGGGGGAAATGGGGGAATAAGGACACATATGTAATACCTTAATAAAGAAATAAAAAAATAAAAAAAGAATTTAAATAAAAAAGAATATGAGAACAGAGGACATATTGGGTAGTTGATGCTTTATATACCATTCTGGGCTAAGGAGAGGAAGGCAGGGAGGGGTCTGGGACTTGAAAGTGAAAGTAGGCAATTCACAAGTAGACCAGAAAGAGCAAACATTTGGTAAATTCTTGCCAGACCTCCCAGAAAGAATGGGACACAGGGGAATCGTAACGGACATTGCTTGGCTTCTCACTTTCTACCACACTTAGGTCATATTATGATGCTAAGGTGATAGCTTCCTTTCTTTAAGCAGGTTTTTCTACCTGAATTCCTTTAGGCAGGTAAAGGGGGAGGTTCAAAAGTTCTTTATGAGTCTTTTGTTTCTTAAAAGTAACCAGCATAGACCCAGGAACCAGGAGGTCACCATTTCGATACCTGGTCTGGGCACATGCCTGGGTTGAGGGTTGCTGGTTCGATTCCCACTGGGGGGTTTGCAGGAGGCAGCCTATTGATGATGTTTCTCTTTTTTTTTTTTTAAATATATTTTATTGATTTTTCACAGAGAGGAAGGGACAGGGATAGAGAGCCAGAAACATCGATGAGAGAGAGACATCGACCAGCTGCCTCCTGCACACCCCGCACCGGGGGATGTGCCCGCAACCAATGTACATGCCCTTGACTGGAATCGAACCCGGGACCTTCGCAGACCAACGCTCTATCCACTGAGCTAAACCGGTTTCAGCGATGATGTTTCTCTTTCACTGATTTTTCTGTCTCTCTATTTTTTCTCTTCCTCTCTCTCTAAAAATCATTAAAAAGCATATTTAAAAAATAATCAGCTTAAAATAATACATATTCCAAAGAGGCATATTTTGAGGTGGTAAAGTCTGCTCTCCCTTACTGTTGAATAGAGTTTCCATGATCCATTTAACTAAACCTGATTGTTGAGTATCTGAAGAGTCTTGTATCTTTCATTATTACAAGTGGTGCATATTGAATATCAATAAAGTTGGGTGAGGATCCAGTAAGTCAGTCACTTCACAGAGTACTTGGCAAATAGCAAGCTCATTACAAATGTTAGTGTTATTTTTATATTGTCAAATTGCCCCATGTAAAGGTGAATTAATTTACATTCTCAACAGGACTTAGTTTCCCTAAATGCTTGCCAATTCTTTCAATTTTTCCTTTTGTAGTTCTTCCTGTTAATGGCCTCTTCATGTGCTTTGATGGTTCTCCTATTGAATTCCTCATGCTTTCAAAAATTTAATTGGTTTCTGATTTGGGGTTGTCAATCTTTTGTAATATGAATAACAAGTACTTGTTTTATGTTTGATTTTGTTTGCTTTAACTACACAGATTTTTTTAAAGTTTAATACAGTACAGTTAAATCTGTCCATCTTTTTTGTTAAGATTTATGTCTTTGCTACCCTTTAGAAAGTCTTTGTCACAGAACAGGTCTAGAGTTCAATGGTGGCTCCACTAGTTTTCCTCTGAGGCTTCATTCTTCTGGGGTGTCATTTTCTAAATTCTATCAATGGAGTTCACAACACTAGACTACTTTAAACGTATATTGGAAGGGAATACATTTATTAACCTTGAATCCACATGTGAGGACATCTACAAGATGTATTAAAAATGAGTGTTGTCTACCTTCTCCCAATGCAGGAAAGGCTTCTGCTCTTTTCATATTTTCTGCTTTTCTTTGCCTTTTAGGGAGAGTTTTGTTTTTACCAGAGCTATTCTTTGGGGATCCAATGAAATAGAAATTGAGTTGCAGATATTTTATTTAGGGTTAGTAGGATACAGTTATGTGGTTCTCTATCACTTCTGCATATAGTTAAGTTATTGCTGGCTATACCAGTGTAGGAATGGCTTGTGGGAACACTTCTAAAATAGTAAATCTAAAGCTTATTTAAGATAAGTCTTGACATAAAAACATGACATATCCTAAAGTATTATAGCTAATACATCAAATAAATGATAGAGGTTTGATATAGGTTTTTCCAAATTTGACAACAACCCAGAAAATGTACATGACATTAACCATGTGATGAGTGGTGGTGAAGCTGAAAAACACTTTTCTAAACCCAGAAAAAACTCATTTGTTTTTCTATTCTTGCTATAAAAATTATACCACAAAAAGTGGTATCAGGTGAAGAGGTGATCAAAAGATATGCAGCTCCAAAATAAAAAGGGTAGCAAAGAGGTATGTTAATTTAATTAAAAACAATATGGTGTTTTTTCGATTTTGTGATGTTCATGGGATTTGTCAGTTAAAAAAATAAATATGTTTTCATTGATTTTAGAGAGACATGAAGGAGAGGGAGAGAAACATCAATTGACTGCCTCCTGCATGCCCCCTCCTTGGTATCGAGCCCGAAACCTGGGCATGTGCCCTGACCAAGAATGGAATTGGCGACCTCTTGGTGCACTGGATGACACCCAACAAATTGAGCCACACTGGCCAGGGTGCTATTTGTCTGTTTTTAACACATGTAATTTCTTTTATGATTCTAAATAAATGTTTAGGATTGTACCCAACTTTGACTAAAAAAACTTATTTAACCCAAATGGTATAAACTTCAGGCCCCACAGTTCTACATATGCTTGTGGGGTAAATATTGATGGTCATTTGGAGTGTTTCATGTTACAGATGACACTGGCTTGCCCAAGCTAACACAGATACTTAGTGAAAGAGCCAGGATCCAACTCTAAGTCTGTCTGTCTTCAAAACTTACGTTTTTTTCAATATTTAAAATTGTCTTCTTTTAGATGAAAATGTATAGTAATCAACCCAAATTATAGTAATAACTAGAGGCCCGGTGCACGAAATTCATGCATGGGGGTGGTGTCCCTCAGCCCAGCCTGCACCCTCTCCAATCTGGGACCCCTCGAGGGATGTCCGAGTGGGATCGGGCCTAAACAGGCAGTCGGACATCCCTCTCACAATCCAGGACTGCTGGCTCCCAACTGCTTGCCTGCCTGCCTTCCTGATTGCCCCTAACCGTTTCTGCCTGCCAGCCTGATCACCCCCTAACCACTCCCCTGCCAGCCTGATTGATGTCTAACTGCTCCCGTGCCAGCCTGTTTGCCCCCAACTTCCCTCCTCTGCCAGCCTGGTCACCCCTAACTGCCCTCCCCTGCAGGCCTGATCGCCCCCAACTGCCCTCCCTTGCAGGCCTGGTCCCTCCCAACTGCCCTTCCCTGCTGGCCATCTTGTGGTGGCCATCTTGTGTTCACATGGGGTCAGCCATCGTGTGTGTTTGAGTGATGGTCAATCTGCATATTACTCTTTTACTAGATAGGATAGAGGCCTGGTGCATGGGTGGGGGCCAGCTTGTTTGCCCTGAGGGGTGTCCCGGATCAGCGTGGGGGTTCCCTTGGGGCGTGGGGCGGCCTGGGTGAGGGACCTGTGGTGGTTTGCAGGCTGGCCACGCCCCCCGGTGACCCAAGTGGAGGCCCTGGTATCTGGGATTTATTTATCTTCTACAATTGAAACTTTGTAGCCTGGAGCGGAGCCAAGCCTTCTGCTCGCTCTGTGGCGGCAGCCATTTATGTTGGGATTTATTTATCTTCTATAATTGAAACTTTGTAGCCTTAAGCGGAGGCCTGGGCTGGCGAGGGTGTGCGGAAAGCTTGGCTTCCTCCATCACCAGAGAAACCCAAGCCTTCCTCCTGCTCTCTCTGTGGCTGCAGCCATCTTGGTTGGGTTAATTTGCATACATGCTCCTGATTGGCTGGTGGGCGTGGCTTGTGGAGTGATGGTTAATTTGCATATTACTCTTTTATTAGATAGGATAATAATCTACCGAGTTCTAGGTATCAGGCATTGGTATATAATATTTCATTTAAACTGCACAATATTGTGTAATTATTATTAATTCTCATTTTACAGATGGTATTCAGAGAAGAGAATTAAATTTCTTAGGCTCACACATCTAATAAGTGGTAAAGTTAAGATTTGAATCCATGTCTTAAATGAGTCTGAAGCCTCAACTATGTTATATACTGCCTGGGGAGAAAACTCTGGAGTTATTATGAAGGAAGACCCCACTTACCTGTTCCTTCCATCAACCTCCAGGTGAGTACAGAAGAGAATATATATGCTCTCTCCAATCCAGATGTGAAGGAGAGGGTCAAATCCTCCCACCACAAATTTTTGCATAACACCAAAATGCCCCAGATGCCTCCTTCTGCTAATCCTACACAGAGTTCTGTCATTGCCTTTGCCCACTGTCCTTTAATGCTCTGATTGGCTGCTCAGCTGTTGTGTTCTTGATGATGGGAGGCTTGAATGTGACCAGTCAAGGAGATTTCTGGCCTCTTAGGGCAGTGGTTGGCAAACTGCAGCTCACGAGCCGCGGTTTGCCGCTCTGTTGACTAATGAGTTTGCCGAACACTGCCTTAAGGAAAAACACTTAAAATATTTTAATAATGTACTAATGTCTTTAACCTGAAGTCAAAACTCCTGGGTAAGGGTAATGCCTTACGCAGTGGTCGGCAAACTCATTAGTAAACAGAGCGGCAAACCGCGGCTTGCGCGCTGCATGTGGCTCGTGAGCCGCAGTTTGCCGACCACTGTCTTAGGGCCATACTCAAAGTTGCCATTGAGGGCCCACTGCATTAACATGCTTATTTAAAGCAATCCTTCCCTTCCTTGCTCTCACCGATCCTGTTTTTGGCAACAGTACTACCTTTCTCAGCTTAGTTGATGTCAAATATGGTTGTCAGCACCTTGGCTACCATTGTCCCTTTTTCTTTGAGAAACATAGACCCCAGGGCACACACCTGGATCATGTCAGTTCTCACCTCCCTTCTCAGGTTGGAGGAGAATAGGGACTTCTAGGTCACAGCCTTTCCACATTCTAATGAGATTTCAACTTGCCTCTCTCTACATAGGGCATGTGGTGGCTGAAATAAGCATTTTGAGAGCCTGTGAAAAGAGTCAGGGTTTGCTTCTCGAATTAGTTTACTTGACTCCAAGCACCTTAGGGAAAGCATTTTGCAGGTGTCTTCGCAATTCCAGAGGCTGATGCTGTACTTCCTTTATTCCTTTCTCTCCATTCTCCATACCCAGCCAATAGTTCACTTCTCTACCATAAAGGAGATGCCTTTCCTCAGACAACCAACCTGGACCTATAGTCCCTGCCTTCCAGGTCACCAAATTCGAATTTTTGAATTTGGATTTTAGGTCTCACAAGCTGATAGACTCCACTTGGCAAAAAGCAGTATCTTTACCTCTGTGTCTTCATGACATAGCACAGATTCCAAGTCCTTAAAACTGGCATCAATTTATAAAAAGGCTTTGGTAGTGGTGGACAGCACGTGCTAAAACAGAACCCTGAGCATGGCAGCTTGCCAATCTACAAAAGTTCAAGTAAGAGGTAGGGCACATGAGAGAAGTGTGGCCAGGTGAAAACTACTTTGTGTGATTGCTTTTTGGCGTCCCCTTACCCCAGAGCAGCTTTATTTTGATATGCAATACTAGAAGCCCAGTGCATGAAATTTGTGCACGGTGGGGGGGGGGAGGTCCCCTCAGCCCAGCCTGCACCCTCTCCAATCCAGGACCCCTCGGGGGATGTCCAACTGCCAGTTTAGGCCAGATCCCGGGGATGGGGCCTAAACCGGCAGTCAGACAACCCTCTCACAATCCTAGACCACTGGCTCCTAATCGCTCACCTGCCTGCCTGCCTGGTCGCCCCTAACTGCCCCCCCCCCGCCAGCCTGGTCGCCCCTAACTTCCCCCCCCCATGCCGGCCTGGTCGATCCTCATGGCTCCCTCGCTGGCCTGGTTGCCCCACGCAGCCTGCTGTTCAACCATTTGGTCGTCCCTCACTAACCCCCCCGCCCCCCCGCCCCCCCCCCCCCCGCTGTCCTGGTCACCCCATGCAGCCTGCTGTTCAGTCGTTTGGTCACCCCTCACTCACCCCTCCCACCAGCCTGGTCACCCCACGCAGCCTGCTTGTTCAGTTGTTTGGTCATTCCTCACTAACGCCTCTGCCGGCCTGGTCATAGGCAGCCATCTTGTGAGGGCATGATGGTCAATTTGCATATTACATCTTTATTATATAGGATTATATAGGATAGTTGTGCCCCCAGCACAAGTACTCCTGACCTCTAGGCCCTGGTATTTTGCACCTGCCTTCCCCTCCCTCTTCAACTCATGTGTGCTACAATTCTTATCTGATCACCGTAAGCAAACTCAGTGAAGTGTTTTACAATCTTTGAACAGTTCTTCAACCAGCTCTAATAGTGTCTCCTGAATCTCCCAAATATTTTTAAAATTTGGGCCCTGGCCTTCAATGATATTTTCAGAGTTTGTGCCTATCCCTTGTTGTGATTCTATATGTCCAACATATTTTATTCATGTCTGGAAGAACTGGCATTTGTCAAGGGACAGTTTTAGGCTGGGTTTCCCAGGTGATCCAGTAATATAGGAAGTCATTGTTCCCCTCTGCCAAAGTGCAGCCAAACATAATTAACTCATTTAAACAAATAAGTACCTCCAGGTAATTCATATTGCCAATTGCTTTTTCTTTTTTAAAAAAATATCTTTTTATTGATTTCAGAGAGGAAGGGAGAGAGAGATAGAAACATCAATGATGAGAGAGAATCATTGTTCGGCTGCCTCCTGCATGCCCCCTACTGGGGATCAAGCCCACAACCCGAGCATGTGCCCTTGACCCAAATCAATTCTGGGATCTTCCAGTCTGCAGGCCGATGCTCTATCCACTGAGGCAAACCAGCTAGGGCTTGCCAATTGCTTCCCCCCCCCCATCAAACTCCTGAAGGTGTCTGGGGCTCCAAAGATGTGTGGGGTAGCCTTTTAAATAGATAAAACCCCACAATCTTTTAAATAGGTAAATCCCCAGTCATCCATAGGGATTCAACAATAGCATTTCTCAAACACAGCAGTGGAAATTACAGATTCCCTACCATGCAGTCTAGAGGCTAATGTGCACACAAAACTCCCTCTGTAAGATAGAAAAAGATAATAGAACATTGACACCCCCCTGGTTTTTGTCTGCCCTCTCCTGTCATGAGTATTCCTTCTTCTCCTTTGCATATTTGCTTATTCAGCTAAATAGTTCTTAACCCCAACTGCCTATTATAATCTTTGGAGTTTGCTATAAAACATCTATCCCTGGGCCCCGTCCACCCCTATAGATCCTACCATTTTCTAACTATCTATTCTATGTGAGGACCTGTGCCCTGCCCTAGGAGTAGAGATGATGCAGTTATGGTCCCTGCCTCCATGTAGCTCATAGTCCAGGGTCAGAGACAGAAAACTTAAAAAGTATAATTCAGCCCTAACTGGTTTGGCTCAGTGGATAGAGTGTCGGCCTGCGGACTCAAGGGTCCCAGGTTCGATTCCGGTCAAGGGCATGTACCTTGGTTGCAGGCACATCCCCAGTAGGGGGTGTGCAGGAGGCAGCTAATCAATGTTTCTAACTTTCTATCCCTCTCCTTTCCTCTCTGTAAAAAATCAATAAAATATATATTTTAAAAAATATATAATTCAGACAGGCTGGTGTGGCTCAGTGGTTGAGTGTCGACCTATGAACCAGGAGGTCACAGTTGAGTCCCAGTTGGGGCACATGCCCGGGTTTCAGGCTTGATCCCCAGTAGGGGGCATGCAGGAGGCAGCCGATCAATGATTCTCTCTCATCATTGATGTTTCTATCTCTCTCTCCCTCTCCCTTCCTCTCTACAATCAAAAATAAATAAAGAACAAGCTGGAATTACAACTGAAATATGGAAAGGCTTCCTGAATAATCAATGGAAAATTCACAGCAAAGAACCCTGATACCCAAGGACCAAAGGTGGAGACCACATAGAGACTGGTAGGAGGGGTGGAGACTAGAAAGGGCTAGCTGGGCACCCATAGACAGCAAATGAAGTCCTGGAGAGTTATCTCAGCTGTGGGAAGGGTGCCACTGAGAACTCTGGGATCTAATCCCGAAGCTGGGCTCCCCAGCAGAGAGCACCAAACTGAGGAGGGTACCCACATAACATCTAGCTGTGAAAAGCAGTGGGGTGCTGTCTACCAGGGAGTGGCATCTGAAAGCTAGGGCACCCTCTTAAAGGGCCAATGCACAAAAATTCCCTGTGGATCCACCCACCTTGTGCTTTGGCAGAGGAAGGGTGAAGTAGACTGGAGCTTTGAGAGCAGGACCCAGGACTGGGGACTCGGGAGATAGAGCTCAGAAGGCAGACACCCCAAGTTTCCTGAGCTGAGTCATCACCTCATGCAGCAGAGGACTTCTTTTCCACGTAGACATCTGCCTTGCCCAGGGAGAAAACAGTTGACACACCCTATTGGAAAACACCTTGCCCTGAGGCCACTAGCCTCCAGGCAGAAGCAACTGCCCCACCCTGTTGAAAAAACTCTCGCCACACCTGAGGATGATTGCCTGGGGGCAATTCAAGTCTGGAATCCTATTAGTCTGTAGACAGAGGCGGTCTCTGGAGGCTTTGAGCCTTTGCCAGATCCAATTAGTCAAAAACAGCCTTTAACAGTGTCCTGCACTAGAGATTGAGAGGTATAGAGGATCTACATAAAACATAGTCACAAACCCAAAAGACAACCAAAATAAGGAAACAAAGAAACAACCCCCAAATGAAAGAACTAGTGAATTCTTCAGAAGAAGAGATAAATGAAGCAGAGATAAGAAATTGATCTGAAACAGAGTTCAGAATAATGATGTTAAAAATGCTCAACAATATAAAAAAAGATATAGTAACTATGAAAAAAGAACAGTCTGAAATAAAGAATGACATAACATAAATAAAGAACACATTGGAAAGAACACACAGCAGATTAGGGGAAGCTGAGGATCGAATCAGTGAATTAGAAGACAGAGTTGAAAATATCACTCAATTATAGAACTGAAAAGAAAAAACAATGAAAAAACAGGAGGACAGCCTAAGGGAGCTGTGGGACAATGTGAACCATAACAATATTAGAATAGTGGGTGTTCCAGAAGAGGCAGAAAGGAAGAAAGGAATAGAGAAGGTGTTTGAAGAAATAATGGTAGAAAACTTCCCTAACCTGGTAAAGGAAAAAGTCACACAAGTTCAGGAGGCACAGAGAACCTCAAACAAGAAGAACACAAACAGACCCATGCCCAGACACATCATGATTAAAATGCCAAAAATTAAAGACAGAAAATCTTAAAGGCAGCAAAAGAAAAGAGAACTGTTACCTACAAGGAGTTTCCATAAGGCTGACACTTGATTTCTCATCAGAAACTCTACAGGCCAGAAGGGAATGGCATGAACTACTCAAGGTAATGGCAAGCAAGGATCTGAGACCAAGATTACTCTATCTAGCAAGGCTGTCATTCAAAATAGACATTCAAATAAAGAACTTCCCAGACCAAAAAAAAAAAAAAAAAAAAAAAAAGGCTAAAGGAGTTCATCACCACCAAGCCAGCATTACAAGTAATGCTAAAGGGATTGCTGAGAAGAAGAAACAGAAAGAGAAACCTAGCCATACAGAATTAAAATGGCTATAAATAAGTACCTCTCAATAATAACCCTAAATGTAAATGGATTAAAGGCTCCAATAAAAAAGTATAAGGTAGCTGAATGGATACAAAAACATGACCCAACTATATGCTGTCTATAAGAGACCCACCTCAAAACAAAAGACACAGGATGAAAGTGAAGGGATGGAAAAAAAATTTTCCATGCAAATGGAAAATTTAAAAAAACCTGGAGTAGCAATACTCATATCCGACAAAATAGATTTTAAAAGCATCATGCTAAGTGAAATAACCCAGTCAGAGAAAGATAAATATCATACAATCTCACTCATTTGTGGAATATAATGAACAACATAAACTGGTGAACAAAAATAGAGCCAGATGGGGGAAAATATTCTAGAATATAATATAAGTAATCCTGTTATTTGCAGATTTTTAGTATTTCCTACAACTTTTGTGATATCATACTATGTTAGTTTTGGTAATATTATTATACTTAAAATCCTTTTATTCTTGAAATATTAATGTTCATTGCATGTAATATTATTATATGTAAGATCATTTTTTTCTTGAATAATTGGTGTTTATTGCATGTAACATTATCATATTTAAAATCATTTTTCTTGAGAAAAAAATAAATCACCAATGACCAGTGGGGGAGGGGAGGTAAATAAATAAATAAAACAAAACAAAAAAGTATAAGAGCAAGAAAAGTAAAGAGCAACAAATATAGTGTAACTCCATGTTCTTTTCTTAATCTAGCTTGTTTGTCACAAAACTGTACAAGTATGGGTAAGATAAACATGGATTTGTTCAACAAGTCCTAGTATAGAGGAGGAAGAGGCTTTCTTGGGTTCTTGAGTGACATAAGTAGAGAATTAAAAAAATAGTTAAAATTTACAGAATGGCCGAAGCCGGTTTGGCTCAGTGGATGGAGCGTCGGCCTGCGGACTGGAAGGTCCCGGGTTCGATTCTGGTCAGGGGCATGTACCTTGGTTGTGGGCACATCCCCGGTGCGGGGTGTGCAGGAGGCAGCTGGTCGATGTTTCTCTCTCATCGACATTTCTGGCTCTCATCCTTCTCTCTTCCTCTCTGTAAAAATCAATAAAGTATATTAAAAAAAAATTTACAGAATGTCCATAGAAATTTTATTTGTAATAGCAAAAAATTGGACGCATTCCAGATGCCCTTCAAAAGATCAATGGTTAAATAAAGTGGTACATCCATACCTTAGAATACTACTTAGCAAGAAAAACAAAAAGGAATGAACTATTGATACATGTGACAACCTGGCTGAATCTCCAGACAGTTGTGCTGAGTGAAAAAGTCTAATCCCCAGAGGTTACATATTGTGTGCTTCCATTTGTATACCATTCTTGAAATAATGAAATTATAGAGATGGAAGAATGTTTAGTGATTTCAAGGGGTTAGGCAATCGGAGAGGGAGGTTGGTTATGAAAGGGCAACCTGAAGGAAACTTGTGGTGATAGAAATGTTCTATATCTTGATTGGGGTGGTGGTTACACAAGGCTATACATGTAATAAAATTATGTAGAACTAAACACCCACATCCCACACACACCCAAACACAAATGAGTACATGCATAACTGTTGAAATCTGAGTAAGCACTGTGGATTATACCAATGTTTATTTCTTGGTTTTGGCATTACACTATAGTTGTATAAGATGCTAATATTTGGAGATACTGAGGAAAGGGTGCATGGGACTTCACTATACATTTCTTGAAACGTTCTTTGAATGTACAGTTATTTCAAAAAAGTAATAGCACAAGAAATTACTAACCAGAAGTCAAAAGAATTATGTGTTAGACACATTTATAAATACAAAAGCATAAATGGCTACATTAGGAGAAGATGGGAATATCACTCCTCTTTGACAAACAGTTCTTAAGGAATATTAAATTTTAAAATAGATAAGTTTAATTGTTTTTTTCTAATTAAAAATAATGTTTCTTGTGGGATATTTAGAATATGTAGCTCAAGAAAGGTCAAGTAATCCTATCATTTTGAGATAACAGTTTTTTCAATATTTAGAATACATCTTTTTAATCTTTTTTCTATGCATAAAATTTAAACAAAAAATTTCACACTCAGCAAGAAATAGATTTTTCCTGTCTTTAAAGAGTCGTATATATTATTACTTTAATATATAAATAGTATTCTATCATAGGGATGCAGAATGAATTATTTCCCCAATCCTCTATTTTTAAAATAAATATGTTTTATTGATTTCAGAGAGAGTAAGGGAAAGGGGAAGAGAGAGAGAGATAAAAACACCAATGAGAGAGAAACATTGATTGGCTCCCTCCTGTACACAACACGACTGGGGCACCTGGGCCTGTGCCCTGACTGGGGATCGAACCGGCCACCTCCTGGTGCACAGGACAATGCTCAACCAACTGAACCACACCCGGGCTGGGGCCCAATCCTCTATTTTGGATATTTAAATTGTTTTCAAGTTTTTGGCATTATAAGTAATGCTGCAATACACACCATTGTACTCGCATCTTTGTATATGTCTCTGATTACATCCTTGTATAAATTCTTAGGAGCAAAATTCCTGTGTCAAAGATTATGTACAAATTTAAAGCTTTTGCTTTGTTTGGCTAAATTGCCTGCCAGAAAGGGTATGAATGTTCCACCTCTGTTTTTTTCCAGAGCACATTCTTTGTTACCAATGTTAGCAACTGGGTAGTAGGCTGGATAAACCCACTGTGGCAATTCTTCTGTTCCTTGGTATAGTGTTATAGGATCTAGCACAATGCTGGGTATGCACTAGGCCCTCAAAAATATTTGCTGATTTAGCCCTGGCCGGTTTGGCTCAGTGGATAGAGCGTCGGCCTGCGGACTGAAGGGTCCCGAGTTCGATTCCGGTCAAGGGCATGTACCTTGGTTGCGGGCACATCCCCAATAGGGGGTGTGCAGGAGGCAGCTGATCGATGTTTCTCTCTCATCGATGTTTCTAACCGTCTATCCCTCTCCCTTCCTCTCTGTAGGGAAATCAATGAAAAAATAAAATAAAAATATTTACTGATTTAATATTCTTCATAATGCATTATTTGAAACTCTTATCTGGGGTTGGTGGGAAACAAAATCATCAAAATGTTAGTGTGCTTTCACCCTGAAATTTACTAGATGTCAGTAAAGAGTAAGGACTTGATGGAATGGACAGGTACATTTTGATAGAGAAGAACTTGGGAAAAGTCTGGAGGCTTTAAAGTGGGAAGCAAAAACCATCTGAAGTTTCTGGGAATAGACTGAAGGGGTCTGAAAAATTGAAGTTTGCTGGGAAGGGAGGTGGTGCCTGGGGCATCAGGGTAGTTGTTGGGAGGGTGGGAGAGAGGAAAGCTTTTGTCTGATATGGGCTTCCTACTACCTCACTCCTTTAAAGATTCAGGATGTTAATCAGCCTGGTGGCTTTTATGTAAAACACTAGTGACCCAGTGCACGAAATTCGTGCACATTAAAAGGGGATTAATTAGAGGAAATAATTTAATATTGCTATTTGCCCTTTCTCTATAATAGAAGTGTCAGAGATGAAAGAAAATTAGTAAAATGTATATGAAACCCTTCCTCCTGTCAGAGTCTGGGGCGCATAACGGGACCCAGAGTCAAGTCCCCACCCACCCACATGCGCCTCAAAATTGCATGAGACCCAGACCTGGCCGCCTGCCCCCCCCCCCTATTGGGCTAGATCCAAACCCGGCCAGTCCCACCCTTGTCAAGCCCTGCCAGGCAGGGGAAGTAGCCTCAGGTCCCCTGGCCTGGCACCAGGGTGGGGGGGCGTGGCCTGAGGTCCCCCAGCCCAGACCGGGGTGGGGGGTGTGCCTTGAGGTCCCCTGTCAAGCCCCGCCAGGTGGGGGACACAGCCTGAGATCCC
This sequence comes from Cnephaeus nilssonii, assembly GCF_951640355.1. Classification (NCBI taxonomy): domain Eukaryota; kingdom Metazoa; phylum Chordata; class Mammalia; order Chiroptera; family Vespertilionidae; genus Cnephaeus; species Cnephaeus nilssonii. Next base: position 119,348,459 of record NC_137071.1, on the reverse strand, counting down.
TTGCCAAGCCCTGCTGGGTGGGAGGCATGGCCTGAGGTCCCCTGTCAAGTCCCACCAGGCATCCTCAGGTCCCCCGGCCCAGCACCGGGAGGGGGGCGCAGCCTCAGGTCCCCTGTCAAGCCCTACTGGCAGGGGGGTACAACCTCAGGTCCCCCGTAAAGCCCTGCTGGGTGGGGGGCGTGGCCTGAGTTCCCCCGACCCAGCACTGGGGGTGCATATTGAGGTCCCCTGTCAAGCCCTGCTGGGTGGGGAGCATGGCCTGAGGTCCCCTGTCAATCCCCGCCAGGCAGGGGGGTGTAGCCTCAGGTCCACTGGCCAGGTGCTGGGGCGGGGGGTGAGGCCTGAAGTCCCCTGTCAAGCCCCATCTGGTGGGGGGGCATGGCCTGAGGTACCCCAGCCTGGTGCTGGGACGGGGGAGCAGCCTGAGATCCCCTAGCCCAGTACCAGGGCAGGAAGTGCACCTTGATGTCCCCCATCAAGCCCCGCTAGGCAGGGGGCGTGGCCTGAGGTCCCCTGGCCTGGCGCCTGGACGGGGATTGTGGCCTGAGGTCCCCTGGCCTGGTGTCAAGGCAGGAGGCACGGCCTGAGGTCCCCTGTCAAGACCTGCCGGGAGGGGGGTGCGGTCTGAGGTCCCCTGTGGCGTGGGGGAGAGCGTAGCCTCAGGTCCCTGCTGATTGCTTGTTAAGGCTCCTTATGGGTGCAGCCATCTTTGTAACGGAGTGATGGTCAATTAGCATATTCCCTCTTTATTAGATAGGACTAGGGGCCCAGTGCACGAATTTGTGCACCTTGAAAGGAACCGTGGGCCGTGAGGCTGCAGTGGGCACAGGGGCGGGTCTTAGCCCATCCTCTTCACCCCTACCTGGCACCTCCCACTGTGGCCCCCAGTTCCCTTTCTGCCCGCAGCCCTGCTCCTGCTGGTGCCGCTCCCATGTGCTGACAGCACTTGCACTGCTGACAGCACAGAGCTATTGTGGCTGGGGCCAGCAGCGGATGCAAGTGGGGTTGGCACCATCAGCAGGTGCAAGTGGCAGCTGCTGCCCTGATCGCCCCTCAGGAGCAGGGGGAGGTGGAGAAGCTGTCAGGGGTGATCAGAGTCGGCAGCCGCCCGCTGATGGCAATGAGTGATTGGGACCGGTGCCAGGTGCTGGTAGTGGGTGTGAGCGGCAGCTCCTGTGCTGGCTGTGGGTGTTAGCGGGGCCAGCACTGGCAGTGGGTGTGATCGTCAGGCAGGACCGCAGCATGCAGGAACAAAGAATTTTCAATAACCACCAGAGGCTCGCTCCCATGACAGTGACCGACGCCCCGCCTTTGTCTGGTGTCCCCGTTCATCTGCTCCACCATTCCGCCACGCCACGGCCTTGCCCGCCATGTTCCGTGCTCTGCCGCCTGCGGCTAATGCCTGCCATGTTCCGCTTGCACCCCCTGGTGGTCAGCACACATCATAGCAACCTGTGGTTCCGTTGTTCGGCCCTTAGGTCTATTTGCATATTAGGATTTTATATATATAGGTTAATGTGCCAATTTCTCCCAGCAGAAGTCTGTGTATAATTATATTGAATTGTGCTTTTATTTTTTATTTGGATGGGGGGGTGGTTTGATTTTCAAGTTCCCCCCTTTACGTCCTACATGTGGCTATTAGTTAAATGGGACCAGTGGCCAGAGGTCTGGGCTTCCCATCACTGCTGCTCCTTCCACTCTGCCTGAAATACAAACAGGGCTGGTGACCACACAGGCCCCAGAGCTCTCTGGGAAGAGCCCACCATGGTTTCATAAAAGAGTAGGCTATGGCCAGCTCTGTTTAATCACTGAATGTTATTAAATAATAAAAATATGTGAGCTCTTGAAAAATTATACCAGATACTTCTTGGATGACTATGTCATTTCATTTAATTTTTCTAAAAACCTGGAAAGATAGATCTTTATTAACCCCATTTTACCATTGATAAAATGGACTTAACTTACCTGGATTCTCCAGCAACTATGTTGCAAATGCAGGATTTGAAATCCCATCGATCTTATTCCAAACTCCTGATGCTAATCACTGCCTGATTTGGACCACACAGGGCCAAATGTGCTCTTCTTGAATATATTTTCTGCAATTGCGTGTCTTATTTTCTTAGATTGCACCATTTGAGATTTAATCCCTTGAATCCTGAAGGCTTTTCCAATCCAGAGGTCCTTAATTAATTAATTAATTAATTATTTAAAGAGTTTTTATTCTTTTTTAAAAAAGAATTTTAAAAATAAATCTTTATTGATTTCAGAGAGGAAGGGAGAGGGAAAGAGAGATAGAAACATCAATGATGACAGAGAATCATTGATCGGCTGCCTCCTGCATGTCCCCTAATGGGGATCAAGCCTGCAACCCAGGCATGTGCCCTTGACCAGAATCGAACCTGGGACCCTTCAGTCTGCAGTCCGATGCTCTATCCACTGAGCCAAACCAGCTAGGGCCAGAGGTTCCTATTTAAAATGCATCTATTCAAAGGAGCAGCAATGGCTTAAGCACATCAGATAACATTTGAATAGAGGAAAATGGGCTGTTAGTTAAATCCCCAAAACAAAGGACCTGGACAATTAATTCAATTTCCTCAAGGTAATCAATTTTGGAGAATCAGAGATGCAAAGGTCCAAAGAAGGGTAGGTTAGGTCAAGTATGAATTTATATTGGTACCCTCAGTGGTTTCTTGCCATTTAGATAGCCAAATCACTGGGGCTTCCTCCCTTATGTTTACATTCCTAACAATGGTTATTAGCACATAAAATAAACAATGCATTTTAAAAAGTATGTTTTTATTGATTTTAGAGAGGGAGAGAGAGATAATCATCAATGATGAGAGAGAAACATCAACATGCCTACTGCATGCCCACTGCTGGGGATCAAGCCCATAATCCAGTGCCCTGACTGGGAATCCAAGCAGTGACCTCCTAGTTCAGTGATGGGCAACCTTTTGAGCTTGGTGTGTCAAACTTCGCCAAAAAACTGAGCATAACTCGGGTAGTGTGTCACTTTGAGGAAAAAACATTATTTCGCAAATGTTTCATCCTCAGGAGCAGCAAATGTTTCATCCTCGGCATGCGGCCGCCTCAGTGGTCGCGTGTCATCAGAAATGGCTACGTGTGTCAGTGCTGACACGCGTGTCATAGGTTCGCCATCACTGTCCTAGTTCATAGGTCAACCCTCAACCACTGAGCCACAACAGCTAGGCAAACAATTCATTTTAATTCTCAGAGGTCCCTGACTCAATCTTCTGTGGCCTTTCTTGTCTCCTTGAAAGTTCCCTTTAGTTCTCAAGGTTATAGGAAGATTATAGTATATCATGGAGTTTTTTCAACAGCAAGCTGGACAGTATGCCATCACAGGTCATTTTAATAGGTATTTGTTCAAATTAATCAAGAATCTGTAAGGTGTAACAGTAACATTATTGAGTGCATATTACATTGCAAACACTGTACTAAGCACTTTCCATGCAAAATCTCATTAAAGTCTCATGAGTCTGAGAACAAACACTGTCCCAGAAACTTGTTTAAAATCACAAAGATAGTAGCAGAACAAGGATTTAGATCTAGTCTGACTTCAGGGTCTCATAATCATGCCTGGTGGTAGCTATTGTTATATAATAACTAGAGGCCAGGTGTATGAATTCATGCACTGGTGGGGTCTCTCGGCTTGGCCCGCAATTGGGGCCACTCGGGGCAGGCCAGCTTGGGGGGTGGTGGTGGTGCGGAAGGTTGGCCGGCAGCAGGAGGTTGGCTGTGGGAGTTCACTGACCACAAGGGGGCAGCTCCTGCATTAAGCATCTGCCCCCTGGTGGTCAGTGCGTGTCATAGTGACCGGTTGACTGGTTGTTCGGTCATTCAGTTGCTTAGGCTTTTATATATATAGATAATAATTGATCCAGCCTGGCCTGAGTGGCTCAGTGGTTAAGCATTGACCTATGAACTAGGAGGTCACAGTTTGATTCCTGGTCAGGGCACATGCCCAGGTTGCAGGCTTGCTCCTTAGTAGGGGGCATACAGGAGGCAGCTGATCAATAATTTTCATCATTGATGTTTCTATCTCTCTCTCCCTCTCCCTTCCTCTCTGAAATCAATAACAAAATACATCCTATATAATAAAAGGCTAATATGCAAATAGACCAAACAGTGGAACAACTGGAACAACCAAACAACTGGTCGCTATAATATGCGCTGACCACCAGGGGGCATGTGCGGAACATTGCAGGCATTGGCTGTGGCAGGATGGTGGAGCAGGTGAGCAGGGGCACCAGATCAAGGTGGGGTGCCAGTCGCTGTCATTGGGGCGAGCCTCTGGTGGTTACTGAAAATTCTTTGCTCCTGTGCTCCATGGTCCCACCCGGTGCTCACACCTGCTGCAGGCACTGGCCCCACTCACACCTACAGCTTGTGCCAGAGCCGCTGCTCACACCTGCTGCCAGTGCCCAGCGCCGGTCCCGATCACTCGGCACCATCAGCAGGTGTGAGTGGCAGTTGCCAGCCCAATCGCCCCCCCTGAGGGCTTCTTCACCTCCCCTTGCTCCTGAGGGGCAATTGGGGCAGCAGCCGCTGCTCACACCTGCTGACGGCGCTGGCCCCGCTTGCACCTGCTACTGAGGACAGCCACAGTCAGCGGGTGCAAGCAGGGCTGCTGGCAGACAGGGGACCAGGGCCAGTGGTGGGAGGGGCCAGGCAGGGGCATGGAGGATGGGCCGAGACCCGCTCCTGTGCCTACCACAGTCTTGCAGCCCACAGTTCCTTTCAAGGTGCATGAATTTGTGCACTGGACCCCTAGTATATATATAAATAATTGATCCAAATATAGATATAGGGGCTCTGAATAAAGGTGCTAGGGTAATTATTGACCAACAACATGATCTGTGCCATCATTTTGCTTAGAGCTGATTCCTGGAGGGGTAAATATTAATAAAATTGCACATTTATAATAATAAAAATATTTAATGTATTTAAATAATCCTATATAATAAAAAGGTAATATGCAAATTGACCCCAAAGGCGGAAAAACCAGGAACGGCCGGTCACTATGATGCTCACTGACCACCAGGGGGCAGACGCTCAACTCAGGAGCTGACCCCTGAGGTCAGTGTGCTCCCTCAGGTGAGCTCTGCTCAGCCACAAGTTGGGCTGATTGCTGCGAGTGCAGCGGCAGTGGCAGGAGTCTCTCCCACCTCCATGGCAGTGCTAAAGATATCTGACTGCAGCTTAGGCCCGCAGTCGGACATCCCCCAAGGAATCCTGACTGCCAGCTTAGGCCCCTTCCCCTGGGGAGTGGGCCTAAGCCGGCAGGTGGACATCCCCCAAGGGGTCCCAGACTGCGAGAGGGTTCAAGCCGGGCTGAGGAACCTCCTGAGTGCACAAATTTTCATGCACCGGGTCTCTAGTACATTAATAATAATAATGAAAAATTTTACTGTTATTTTTATTTGTAGCAGTAGCTAACATCTTAACCATTCAATGAACAGATATTCACTGAGAGCTTCCTATATTTCAAATGTTGGGCAAAGTTCTGAAAATAGAAAAGTAAGCAAAAAATATGTGTTCTGAGGAGAAACCAAGATGGCGGCATAGGTAAACACCTAAACTGCTGCTTCGCACAACAATTTCAAAACTACAACTAAAAGACAAAACGTCTATCACCCAGAACCATGGGAAAGCTGGCTGAGTGGAAGTTCTACAACTAGAAGGAAAGAGAAAAGAGCATTGAGACATGCACAAGCGCTGAAAAGCTGAGGTACAGATGCGTGCGAATCGGGCTGGTGGCGGGCGACTGAGTGCACTGCTTTTTTCAACCCGAAGGGAGACAAGCTCCCGATTACTCTGAACTCCAGTTTCTGGGGAGACACTGGGGACCCAAACTCCTACGGGGAGAAGCTGGACTGTCTGCCATTGGGTCGGAAAGTGAGGGTGACTTTCTTGCAGAGGTGCGCCCAGCAATCATTGTTTACTGTGCTGGGGCATGGGACGCGGGGACTTGGAAATGCGGAAACGCAGGGACGGCTGACTGGAAGCTATCACTATTTGCCACGCCCTAGCCTAGTGACTCCCTGAGACCCCGCCCCGCACAATCTACAAACCCACCCAAGCTCCACGCAGTGGCTTTTGCATATAAATGGCCCGCCCTATCTCAGCTTAACCTAACAAACTGCAGCTCTGGTCAGACAGCTCCAAAACCTCCAAACCCCAAGCAAAGAGGAGAAAACTGTAGTTCTCGCTGTAGCTCCTGCTAGGTGGCCTCAGACAGTAGTTGACCTGCACCCCATTGGAGATCCAGAAGCTAGTGTATCTATTGGTTAATTGGCCTGGAGGTCAATTCCTCCCAGTGACACCAACAACAATCAAGACTTAACTACAACAAGGCTGTACACACAGTCCACAAAGGGGTGCACCAAGAATATCCACCACAGGTAACTGGGAGGCCGACCCACTGGGCCATATAGGACACCTAGCATACAAAGCCACCCTACCAACTCAGGGAAGCAGCGAAAATGCGGAGACAAAGAAACAGATCACAAATGAAAGAAATGGAGAGAAACAAATGACTGGATATAGAGTTCAAAAGCACGGTTATAAGGTTTTTCAAGAAATTCCTAGAAAAGGCCGATAAATTTAATGAGACTCTTGAGGATATGAAAAAGGACCAACTAGAAATTAAACATACACTGACTGAAATAAAAAATATTATACAGAGACCCAACAGCAGACTAGAGGAACACAAGAATCAAGTCAAAGATTTGAAATACAAAGCAGCAATAAACACTCAACCGGGAAAGCAAAAAGAAAAAAGAATCCAAAAATTTGAAGATAGTGTAAGAAGCCTCTGGGACAACTTCAAGTGTACCAACATCAGAATAATGGGGGTGCCAGAAGAAGAGAGAGAGCAAGATACTGAAAACCTATTTGAAGAAATAATGACTGAAAACTTCCACCACCTGGTGAAAGAAATAGAATTACAAGTCCAGGAAGCCCACAGAACCCCAAACAAAAGGAATACAAAGAGGACCACACCAAGACACATCATAATTAAAATGCCAAGGGCAAAAGACAAAGAGAGAATATTAAAAGCAGCAAGAGAAAAACAGTTAATTACCTACAAAGGAGCACCCATACGATTGTCAGCTGATTTCTCAACAGAAACTATGCAGGCCAGACAGGAGTGGCAAGAAATATTCAAAGTGATGAATAGCAAGAACCTACAACCAAAATTACTCTACCCAGCAAAGTTATCATTCAGAATTGAAGGTCAGATAAAGAGCTTCACAGATAAGAAAAAGCTAAAGGAGTTCATCACCACCAAACCAGTATTATATGAAATGCTGAAAGGTATTCTTTAAGAAGAGGAAGAAGAAGAAAAAAGTAAAGATAAAAATTATGAACAACAAATACATACCTATCAACAAGTGAATCTAAACATCAAGTGAATTAAAAATCTGAGGAACAGAATAAACTGGTGAATATAATAGAATCAGGGGCATAGAATGGGAGTGGATTGATAATTCTCTGGGGGAAAGGGGTGTGGGTGGTGTGGGAAGAGACTGGACAAAAATCGTACACCTATGGATGAGGACAGTGGAGGGGAGGTAAGGGCAGAGGGTGGGGTGGGAACCGGGTGGAGGGGAGCTATGGGGGAAAAAAGGAGAAATAATTGTAATAATCTGAACAATATTTATTAAATTAAAAAATATGTGTTCCTTCCTTTCTTGGTGTTTATAATTTAGTGTCAGAAACAGACATTAAAAAATCACACTGATGACCATGTAATTACAGAGATAAGTGATCAGAAGGGAAAGAACATGGTTCTCAGTGAGTAAATTACAAAAGAACCTGAAGTAGATGGTCGGGTGCGATCAGGGAAGTCTTCCATGAAGAATAGAAATAAAGATGAATTGGAATGAAGTAGGTGAGCAGGGGGTGGGATTCCTGAGCTGAAATATACATCTTAGGGAGGGGAGCAGCATTAGCATGTCTTAAGGATTTGGTCTCTATCCTAAGAGCTGTGAGAAGTCACTGAAAGGTTTTAAGCAAAGTTGTGCCGTGATCAGATTTGCATTTTAGTAAGATCATTTGGGTTGCTGCAGAGATAATGGATTGGAGGGGAGCAAAAGTGTAGGTCAGAGGACCAGTTAGCAATAGTCCAGATTAGAGACAGTGACTTGGACTAAGGTGACAACAGGGGCGATGGAAATCAATTTTGGAGGTGACAGATTTCTTGAAGATAGTACTGATGGATCTTGGTAACAGAGTCAATAAGAAGGTGTGGATGGGAGAGGGCAGGGGTGCCCTTTAATATTTACAGCTACCCTGTAAGGGAGGAGTTACTATTTTCCCTCGTTTACAAATAAGGAAAGGGAGACATCTCATTGCTTTAGCATGAAGTCTACAGGCTTTATAGGGCTCTCAAGACACTATATAACTTAGGGTCTGTTGACTTACATACTTCAGTCTCCCCTCTGCCCTTAACCCCATAGTTCTCTGTGCTCTAGTTACTGTGTCCTTTTAGTGCCTTGCTATGCCAAGCTCCTTCTAGTCTTAGAGCCCTTGCACATGCTGTTCACTTGACCTGAAATGAACTCATCTTTTCCTGGCTTATCCTTCCTTGGGGAAACCTTCTTATATACATAATTGATTTCACAGAGGAAGAGAGGAAGAGAGAGACAAACATTGATGAGAGAGAAACATTAATCAACTGCCTCCTGCATGCCCCTTACTGGGGATCAAGCCCACAACTGGAGCATATGCTCTGACTGGGAATGGAACCAGAGACCTCCTGGTTCATGGGACTATGCTTAACCAACTGAGCCACGTGGCTGGCTTGGGGAAACCTTCTTTGACCTACTGAACTGGGTTAGGTTTTTAGGTTATCTGCTTTCATAGCACTCTGAACTTTTGCACTTATTACAATTTTATCTAGTTTCCTGTGTGATTATTTTTGGATTGTCTCACCTACAAAACTGTAAGCTCCAAAGAAGGGCTCTTGTCTGTCTTGTTTATCTCTCTATTCCCAATGACTAGCATAGGGCTTAGCATATAGTAATGTTACATACCTTATACATATTTGTTGAATGAACGAGTGAGGCCTCAGAAGCTAAGTAAACGTGCCTACTATTGAACAGATAGTAAGTGACTGATGCAAGAGTGAAACTAGTAGACTGTAGAGCCCAAGCTTTAATCACTATCCCAGATTGTCACTGTGTTTGCAATGGAAACATGATAAAGGCCATATAGCAATTGCTAGGGAACTTAGAATCAGTTTTCTTTTTATTTTCCTCCCCACTTTCCCCCTCCACTTCCCTCCTTTTCCTTCTTTTCTTACTAACACCTCTCTCTCTCTCTCTCTCTCTCTCTCTCTCTCTCTCTCTCTCATATGATATGGGAGGACAATTAGAGGTCATCTTGTCCAACCTGCACATTTTACAAATGATGGACAAGCTAGACCAAATTGCCAACCTAAAGGCTATAGTTATTGCTAGACTTAATAGATAACTTTAGCTTTTATGGTGGGCAAAATTTTAACAAAGTCAATGGAGATCTAATTTATTTCACTCTTGTTTACCCAATATCTGATTGTTATAACCAGGTTAGTGTCATCACTGACCTGGGTGCATGTTTTTTCATTTCTACCTCAGCAGCACGACCCACACTGGTCCCTTTGCATGGGATTTATTATTTGTTTCAAATCTATTTTATTCTTCCTTCAAGCCCCAGCTCACTTCTCACTTCCTCCATGTTTACTTCCCTGCCCATCTTGCTCCTAAACTCATACAGCAGCCTGTATCACTCACTGGGCTCATAATCACATGTATTCTCTTTTAAAAAATATTTATTGATTTTCAGAGAGAGAGAGAGAGAGAGAGAGAGAGAGAGAGAGAGAGAGAGGAGAGAACATCAATTTGTTTTTCCACTTATATTGTGCCCTGACTGGGTACTGAACCACAACCTTGGTACCATATCGGGATGATGCTTGAACCAACTTAGCTACTTTGCATGTGTATTTTCATTTGAAGGCTCTCAGGTGTTTTTCTCCCCAACAGACTGCCCTTCCCTAAAGCTCATTAGGTCAGGAACTATACCCCTTAGTGTGCCTCTTTTGTAATTTTTTGATTCCTAGAAAAGCACTGGACATATAGTAGACACTCAAAGAATAATTCTTGAATGAATGAATGATGTAAGCAAGAAAAAAATGAAATGGTAAACTCTGCCATCTTGTGGCTATTAGTCTTTAGTATTGACATTTTCACTGCATTTTTTTAAGGTTGAAATTAGAAAAGTAGCACATGGTAAGTAACAAAGCTGATGGTGGTGAAGTGTGTAAGGTTTCTTTTTCTTTTGCACAATGTACCAATGACATCATTAATGAAATATTTTGCAAGAGAAAACAGAGATTGAGGGAAACCAAAAACCACACCTGGGGAATATTGAATGGATTTTCTCAGATACGATCCTTGCATTAAAAGGGCCAAGTAAGCTGAAACCGGTTTGGCTCAGAGGATAGAGCATCGGTCTGCGGACTGAAAGGTCCCAGGTTTGATTCCGGTCAAGGGCATGTACATTGGTTCCCCAGTAGGGGGTGTGCATGAGGCAGCTGGTCGATGTTTCTCTCTCATCGATGTTTCTAGTTCTCTATCCCTCTCCCTTCCTCTCTGTAAAAAATCAATAAAATATATATTTTTTTAAAAAAGGGCCAAGTAAAATAAAACTGTCCCAACATGTTCAACAGTTCAGAAGTCTGATCAGATAACCAACCTACTTTTTAAGGGAATGGGGGCTATTAGTAGACGTTTTATAAGAGTAATTTGGTAAAGAGACTGTCTGCCTTTGTGTTAAAGGTCATAGAATCCAGTCTTAGTTTTGCTGAGCAACCTGTGTGAAGCACACAGGCTCTCTTGTCTCAGTTTTCTTATTAGTTAATTTGCTACCCAGTTTACTTTCAGTGCTGTTGTGAGACTCTGTGAAACTACAGGATGACAATTCTTAGAAAGTTTAAAAAAATTATATATATATAAAACTCCTGGAAGATATCAAGGGAGAGATCAACAACAATACAATCATAGTAGGGGACTTTAATACGCCACTAACATCACTGGATAAATCCTCTAGACAAAAAATCAGCAAAGAAATAGCAATCTAAAATGACTCACTAGATCAGATGGACTTAATTGACATCTTCAGAACATTTCACCCCCAAACCAAGGAATATACTTTCTTCTCAAGTGCACATGGGACATTTTCAAAAATAGACCATTATTGGGTCATAAGAAAAGTCTTCAGAAATTCAAGAAGATTGAAATCATATCAAGCATTTTCTCAGACCACAATGGCATAATATTAGAAATAAACTACAATAAAAACAATCCAAAAAAATCAAACACATGGAGACCAAATAGCATGCTATTAAACAATGACTGGGTTACCAAACAGATCAAAGAAGAAATTAAAAACATCATGGCAACAAACGACAATGAAAACACAACAATCCAAAATCTATGGGACACAATGAAAGCAGTCCTGAGAGGGAAGTTTATAATGCTACAGGCCTACCTCAAAAAATAAGAAAAAAGGGTAATAAATCATCTAACACTACAACTCAAAGAATTAGAAAGAGAGCAACAAGAAAAGCCCAAAGTGAGCAGAAGGAAGGAGATAATAAAGATCAGAGCAGAAATGCATGACATAGAGACCAAAAAAACAATACAAAAGATCAATGAAAATAAGAGCTGGTTCTTTGAAAGGATAAACAAGATTGATGAACCTCTAGCCAGGCTCACCAAGAAGCAAAGAGAGAGGACCCAAATAAAGAAAAACAGAAATGAAAGAGGTGAAACAACAACACACTTCACAGAAATAAAAAGGATTGTTTAAAAATACTATGAACAACTCTATTCCAACAAACTGGACAACCAGGAGGAAATGGACATATTCCTAGAAAAATACAACCTTCCAAAACTCGATCAGGAAGATTCTAAAAATCTCAATAGGCTGATAACTATGGAAGAAATTGAAGCAGTGATCAAAAAGCTTCTAGCCAACAAAAGCCCAGGGCCAGATGGCTTCACAGGGGAGTTTTACCAAACATTCAAGGAAGAACTAAAACCTATCCTCCTCAGACTATTCCAGAAAATTCAAGAGGAAGGAACACTTCCAAACTCATTCTATGAAGCCAGCATCACTCTAATACCAAAACCAGATCAAGATAACACAATGAAAGAGAATTATAGGCCAATATCCTTCATGAACATAGATGCCAAAATCCTCAACAAAATTCTAGCTAATCGGATCCAGCAGTACATCAGAAAGATCATACACCATGACCAAGTAGGATTTATCCCAGGGATGCAAGGATGGTACAATATCGGAAAATCAATAAATGTGGTACATCACATAAACAAATTGAGAGATAAAAATCACACAGTCATATCAATTGACACAGAAAAAGCATTTGACAAACTCCAACACCCTTTCTTGATAAAAACTCTCAGCAAGGTGGGAATAGAAGGATCATACCTCAACATAATAAAAGCCATATATGACAAACCCACAGCCAACATCATACTCAATGGGCAAAAACTAAAATCATTTCCCCTAAGAACAGGAACAAGACAGGGATGCCCACTCTCACCACTCCTGTTCAACATAGTGCTGGAAGTACTAGCCATTGCGATCAGACAAGAAGAAGAAATAAAAGGCATCCAAATTGGAAAAGAAGAAGTAAAACTGTCCTTATTTGAGAATGACATGATACTATATATAGAAAACCCTAAAGAGTCCATTAAAAAATTATTAGACTTAATAAATGAATTCGGCACTGTAGCAGGATACAAAATTAACGCCAAGAAATCTATGGCATTTCTATACACCAACAATGAACTTACAGAAAGAGAGACTAAAAAAGCAATCCCATTTACCATTGCACCAAAAAAATTAAGATACCTACGAATAAACTTAACTAAGGAGGTAAAAGACTTATACACGGAAAACTACAGGAAACTGAAAAAAGAGATAGAGGTAGACATAAACAGAGTGAAGAACATACCGTGTTCATGGATTGGTAGAATCAACATCATTAAAATGTCCATACTACCCAAAGCATTCTATAGATTCAATGCACTCCCCGTTAAAATACCAATGGCATATTTCACAGACCTAGAACAAACTTTCCAAAAATTCATCTGGAATAAAAAAAGACCCCGAATAGCTGCAGCAATCCTGAGAAAGAAGAACAAAGTAGGTGGGATCTCAATCCCAGATATCAAGCTGTATTACAAAGCCACTGTTCTCAAAACAGCCTGGTACTGGCACAAGAACAGACATATAGATCAATGGAATAGAATAGAGAACTCAGAAATCAACCCAAACCAATATGCTCAATTAATATTTGACAAAGGAGGCATGGACATACAAGGGAGTCAAGAGAGTCTCTTCAATAAATGGTGCTGGGAAAATTGGACAGATATATGCAAAAAAAATGAAACTAGATCACCAACTTACACCATACACAAAAATAAACTCAAAATGAATAAAGGACTTATTCATAAGATGGGAAACCATAAAAATACTAGAGGAATCCACAGGCAGAGAAATCTCAGACATATGCCGAAGCAATTTCTTCACCGATACCACTCCTAGGGCAATGGAAGCTAAAGAGGAAATAAACAAATGGTAGTATGTCAAAATAAAAAGCTTTTGCACAGGCCGCCGCCAAGACCAAGATGGCCTGGAGAATCGCCACCTTCATCAAGGATGCCTGGGCCAAGGAGCTGGTGCTGGTCACGTCCTGCGCCATCTGGAGCCTCTGTGCGTGAGAGCGAACATGCATCACCCCCACTGGTGTCCCGCCAGCCTTACCTTCCCCACCCGCCCCAAAGGTCCCATGGCCCCCCTCGGGGTTCCGTCCTGACCCCCAGGGCCTTGTCCGTCCTCTATCTTCCGTGTCCCCTCCCACCTATGTGTCAACACCCTCTCGGGGCCCCTTGGCCTACCCCCATCCCTAATACTTTGGTCCTTTCCCCACCCCGCTCCTTCTCCACCTCGAGGTCCACAATCCCTTTCAAGGAGGGGTGCCTAGCCCTGGCCCTGCATGAAAAACCCCTGAGCGATAACCTATGACGATGTAGAATCCTCCCTGCGTTCACCCTCATACCCTCCACCAGCGACTTCAATGTGCGCCTCATTGAGACCCTCTGCTCTGGGACAGGGTTGCACATACTACAAGGTGCATGGGGGTCACTTGGGGGCACGGATGGCTCACTGCGGACGAAGGGTCCCAGTTCGATTCTGGTCAAGGGCACGCACCTCGGCTGCAGGCTTCTCCCCAGTGGGGCGCGTGTAGGAGACAACCAATGCATGTGTTTCTCTCACATTGAGGTTCCTGTCTTTCCCTCTCTCTAAAAATCAATGGAAAAATGTCCTCGGGTGAGGATTAAAAAAAAGTTAAAAAAGCAGGCTCGGATTCAGGGCAGGGGGGTGGGGGGGCTGGGATACTGCCTTTCAGTGTCCCCAGTCTTGTCAGTGCTGAGTCTGCAGGCCATTGGGCCAGGTTCTTAGAAGACAGTTGTCCCATTAGCCACAGAGCAGCCCTTGAAATGCTAGTCTTACTATGACAAAAGGTATATAAAATGTCTGGTTTGTTGAAACAATGACTTAGATATACCAGGTTAAATATACCTTAAAAGTCATCTTGTTTTGCCCTAGCCGGTTTGGCTCAGTGGATAGAGCGTGGCCTGTGGACCGAGGGGGTTCTATTCCCATCAAGGGCACTGGCGCGTGCAGGCTCCATCCCAGCCCTGGTCTGGGCATGTCCAGGAGGCAACCACTCGATGATGTGTCTCTCACATCAATGTTTCTCCAGCTCTCCCCCTCCCAGGCACTCTTTCTAAAAATAAAGAAAAATCAATGGGAAAAATATCCTGGGGTGAGGACTAACAAAGAATATATATACTAGAGGCACAGTACACGAATTTGTGCATGGGTGGGGCCGGGTTGGCCTGCCCTGATCGGGTGGGCATGGGGGGGGGGGAGGAGGAGGGGCCGAAGGCGGCGGTTGGTTGGTTGGCCCTGCCCCCTCCCCCCCAGTCAAACTCCCGGTTGAGGGGGCAATTTGCATATTAGCGTTTTATTATACAGGATATCTAATTTGTTTCGGCTGCAATGTGGCTATTAGAAATGTAGTCACATGTCAGTGTTGGCCTAAAGCAGTGGTTCTCAACCTTCCTAATGCCACCACCCTTTGCTGCAGTTCCTCAGGTTGTGGTGACCCCCAACCATGGAACTATATTCATTGCTACTTCATGACTGTGGTTTTGCTACTGTTGATGAATCGTGGTGTGGATGTCTGTGTTTTCCGATGATCTTAGGCGACCCTGCTAATGGTTCTCAACCTGTGGGTCGCAGGTTGAGAACCGCTGCTGTAGAGCCTGGGACCATTGGAAAACACAGATGTTTGCATTGAGATTCATTAACAGTAGCGGAATTGCAGTTGTGAGGTAGCAACGAAGGTGGTTTTGTGGTTGGGGGTCACCACAACATGAAGAACTGTAGTAAAGGGTCATGGCATTAGGAAGGTTGAGAACCACTGGCCTAGAGCGTCCCTTTCTGTGCCCTGCCCCAACCCCAGGACTCCTGGCTCCCACCCTGGTGGACTGTTCCTGCACAACCCCTCCCCCTCAGTGTATCCAGGGTTCCCCTGGAACATTTCCAAGATGCTCCCCCACCTCGTGCTCCGGGACCCCCTCTCCACGCCAGCTCTCAGTCCACCCCACCCCACTTCCCTCTGTGCCCTCTAGGTCCCACCTCCAAAAAAATAAACCGTTCTGAGAAATGGGGACCCTGGGATACCCAGGGGCCTCCTGGAGATGCTGTACCCCTACACACACACCCCTTCCCCCCATGCACTCAGCCCCCACTTTGCCATGGTTCGGCTTCTGCCCCTCCCCCTTCCAGAGCCATCTTCCCCCAGGCCTCACCCCCGTGTCTCCACAGCTTTGCTTCTGCCCTTCATCAGCACCTACACCAAGTATGCCATCATGATCAACGATGTCACACCCTACAACTACCCACTGCCCGTCCGAGATGATGGGAACATGCCCGACATGCCCAGCCACCCCCAGGACCCTCAGGGCCAAAGCCTGGAGTGGCTGAAGAAACTGTGAACGCCCCCCACTGACAGGGAGGAGGTCACCTCCCCTGTGGCCCCCAATAAAATGTGAAAACCGAAAAAAAAAAGCTTTTGCACAGCAAAAGAAACCATCAACAAAATAACAAGAAAGCCCACTGTATGGGAGAACATATTTGCAAATGTTATCACTGATAAAGGTTTAATCTCCAACATCTACAGGGAACTTATACAACTTAATAAAAGGAAGATAAAGGATCCAATAAAAAAAAATGGGCAACGGACCTAAATAGATACTTTTCGAAAGAAGACAGAAGGAAGGCCAAGAGGCATATGAAAACATGCTCAAAGTCACTAATTATCCAAGATATGCAAATCAAAATGACAATGTGGTACCATCTCACACCTGTCAGAATGGCAATCATCAACAAATCAACAAATGACAAGTGCTGGCGAGGATGCGGAGAAAAAGGAACCCTCGTGCACTGCTGGTGGGAATGCAGACTAGTGCAGCCACTGTGGAGAACAGTATGGAGTTTCCTCAAAAAACTAAAAATGGAACTCCCATTTGACCCAGTAATCCCACTTCTAAGAATATAGCCCAAGAAACTAGAAACACCAATCAGAAAGGATATATGCACCCTATGTTCAAAGCAGCACAATTCACCATAGCTAAGATTTGGAAACAGCCTAAGTGCCCATCAGCAGATGAGTGGATTAAAAAACTGTGGTACATCTACACAATGGAATACTACGCTGCGGTAAAAAAGAAGGAGTTCTTACCATTTGCAACAGCATGGATGGAACTGGAGAGCATTATGCTAAGTGAAATAAGCCAGTCAGAGAAAGATAAATATCACATGGTCTCACTCATTTATGGAATATAATGAACAACATAAACTGATGAACAAAAACAGATCCAGAGACAGAGAAGCATCGATCAGACCATCAAACCTCAGAGGGAAGTTAGGGGAGGGTGGAGGTAAGGAGGAGAGACCAACCAAAGGACTTGTATGCATGCATATTAGCCTAACCAATGGACACAGACAACAGGGGGGGTGAGGGTATGAGTGGGGGGTATGGTAGGGGTAATGGGGGAAAAATAAAAAAAGTAAATGAAAGGCATTTTTCTTGCCAAAAGAAAGTGATATATATGTTTAATATTTTCACAAAAGAAAAATAATTCTTATAATTTCTATTTGTGTAGCCTAAACATTTATAAAATGCCTTTATGTTTATCTATTTTCAGTCTCACAGCAACCCTAAGAAGTAGGTAGGCAGACAGGCAGGCATTATTACCTCCAACTTACAGATGAAGCTCAGAGATTCATATTCAGAGTTAGTAAACATATATTGGGGACCTGTTACATGCCAAGTATATGGATAGGTGCTTTCACATGTTAGAGAAGTGAAGTTAGTTGTCCAAGGGCATCTGGCTGGTAAGTGGCAGAGTCAGTATTCCAACCCAGGTCATCTGACTTCGATGCTCAGCACTCAGCTACTACTATTTTTAGGTCAGTCTAATTCCTCTCCTGGGCCATTTGTATTTGATTGTTCTTTCTCTTTTGTGGAATGAAATATTTTGTTTCCTGTTGAAAATAATTAACGTCTCAAGTGTAGGTGTAAAAGAAAGTAGTTGGTATAGGTTACAAGTCTGTACTTTACATAATGCAGTGGTTCTCAGCCCTGGTTTGGCCCAAGAATAATTAAATCAGAGTTTCTGGGGGGCGGGGGTGGATCCCAGGACAAGTATTTTTTTAAAGCTAGTTCTAAGTTGCAGCCAACGTTGAGAACTACAATGCTCAGAAAGGTCAGTGACCCAACATTATAGCAGAGTCACTCCAACTTTTTAAAAAATATATATTTTATTGATTTTTTACAGAGAGGAAGAGAGAGGGATAGAGAGTCAGAAACATCGATGAGAGAGAAACATCAATCAGCTGCTTCCTGCACACCCCCTACTGGGGATGTGCCTGCAACCAAGGTACATGCCCTTGACCGGAATCGAACCTGGGACCCTTGAGTCCGCAGGCCGACGCTCTATCCACTGAGCCAAACCAGTTTTGGCACACTCCAACTTTCTGAGTCTGGTCCTGGCAAATATCAAGAGCATTCAAGGAAGAAGAGGGAAGAGGAGTAAAGACATACCATAGAAATGCTGTTTGTTCAATCTGATTTTAGCAGTACATACAAACTGAGCAGCAGTGACAGAGGTAAATCATTAGAGATAAAAAAGAAACAGGAAAGAGAAGGACATGGATCCCACTTTGAGGTGGAGATCCATAAGAACAGACACTAAGTCCTTATTCATCCGTCCATCCATCCATCCATCCATCCATCCATCCATCCATCCATCCATCCATAAATCAAGTATTTACTGAGCATCTACTGTGTGTCAGGTGCTATTCTAGTTCCTGGGGATATAGCAGTGAACCAGCCATATACAGACTTTAGAATCATGGAACTTTCATTCTAGTTGTGGGTATAGGAGGATAATTCTGCCACATTATCCTGGGGACCTTGAACTTTTCCACATAGGCCACATAGCTAAGGCTCAACCACAATCTGACTCAAGTTTTAGAGGTATGCCCTGTAATACTTTCTGGAACATGGAACAACATTGTGAGGAGCTGTAATAAGACCATTTCTCATCTACCTTCCTATCGTATGGAAGGTTGCCATGAGGCAGTTTCTCATCTGCCTTCCTGGTTCTGGTGAGGTATAATGCTTTCTATCATTGTGCACACACGTATCCTGCAGTATAAAGGCTTGGCTGTAATTTAGAGTTGGCTCCTCTACAAAAGAGCGACCCACTGATCATGTCATCTGTCATCTGGTCCCAGAAATTCATTGTAATCCTGTGTCACTAGAGACATGGGATGCTGACACCATGAGGATCTTGCTTTGGTACCTGCATAAGTAATAAACTGTATCTATTTGGGCTTGTAGTCTTGTTGGCCAAATCTATGGAAGTATAGTAAGCCAACTTAGCAGCTGCCAATGTACTGCTGCTTAGGGACTGTTTGATAGAGGGACGGTACCAATTAGACAGAAAACCAAAATTATTACAAATTGTGATAAATACAATGAATCCTAAAATATCAGCTCTATGTGAACTTATAAGTCTCCTAAACTTTGGGGAGATGGGACAGGCCTTACATATGATTTCCAATGAAGAAATGTAAAAAAATGAGAAAAATACAATATCACCATTAGACAAATACCTCAATAATAATTGTTGTGGACAATATGGATGCTAATTTAGTGGGTGAAAATTTGAGAAGAAGTGGGATATTTGTGCAGTCTCAAAGTAACTCCCCCAAGATATTTATTAATTACAAGGGGGAAAATAGTAACTTTATAGTGGAGAAACCCAGCCCCCTCTATTCTAGAGGGAACAAATGGGGGTCAGATAATGAATGGAGTCCTGGCCCAGGAGTAGTTTGCCATGGGTCTGATGGGTTTGGACTTAGCTGATAGTCCAGACTGTATTATTGCATTAGAAAAATTTAGCAGATTTCAGAACCCTTACATAGGTTCCTTGACCAGTAGTAGAGTAAGAGCTATCCTATCTAATAAAAGAGTAATATGCAGATTGACCATCACTTCAACACACAAGATGGCCACCACAAGATGGCCAGCAGGGAAAGGCAGTTGGGGGGACCCAGGCCTGCAGGGAGAGCAGTTGGGGGGGGGGACCAGGCCTGCAGGGGAGGGCAGTTAGGGGTGATCAGGCCTGCAGGGGAGGGCAGTTAGGGGTGACCAGGCCTGCAGGGGAGGGCAGTTAGGGGCAAACAGGCTGGCAGGGGAGCAGTTAGGCATCAATCAGGTTGGCAGGGGAGTGGTTAGGTGGTGATCAGACTGGCAGGCAGAAGCGGTTAGGGGCAATCAGGAAGGCAGGCAGGCAGGCGAGCAGTTGGGAGCTAGCAGTCGGACATCCCTTGAGGGGTCACAGATTGGAGAGGGTGCAGGCTGGGCTGAGGGACACCCCCCTCCCCGTGCATGAATTTCGTGCACTGGGCCTCTAGTTGTAGTATGAAAGGCCAAGTAGAAACTTCAGAAACTCCTTACTCCTACCTACTAAGATAGTAAGTAAGTAAAATTTAAAAACTATATTGCATCCCAGAGAGAACTGCAGAATTTAGTGCTCTTGAAGACTTACACAATGCAGTGTCCATCAGGTACCTATTTAATGAAGTCCCACAGATTTTACTAAGTAGTAGTACCAACTGCTGTGTCAGATGAGATAGCTTCACTAGAACAAATTAGCATAGCTATGTCTATGTGGCTATCGATCTAGTAAATGTATTATTTTTCAAAAATATGTGTTTTTATTTACTGATTTTAGAGAGATGGGAAGGAAGAGACAGAAACATCGATTGGCTGTCTCCTGCACGCCCCCTACTGGGGATTGAGCCCACAACCCCAGGCATGTGCCCTGACTGGGAATCAAACCAGTGACCTCTTGGTTCATGGATCAACGCTCAACCGCTCAGCCACCCTGGGAGGGCTGTATTCTATTTTAAGAAATTGATTTTAGGGATAGGAAGGAGGGAGAGAGAGAGAGAGAGAGAGAGAGAGGGAGAGAGAGAGAGAGAGAGAGAGAGAAAACCTGCAACCTGGGTATGTGCCCTGACCGGGAATCAAATCCACCACTTTCTGGTATATGACGACATTTCAGCCAACTGAGCCACACTGGTCAGGGCCTAGTGAATGCACTATTTTCCATACGCATTAGAAGGCAAATCAGAAAGTTTGCATTCACATGGTATGGTCATGAGTACATGTGGTGAATGCTGTAATGTGTCACCCAGATCTCCCTATAGCAATGAAGATGTTATTCCTCCAGCTTCTGGGAGCACATTTAGAATATGGCCCTCAGGTGTCAGCTGTCTTTAGGGATTGCCTTGGCTAAAGAAAACTGTCTCACCCAAGATCATTCCTCCTTGCAAGGTAAACCCACATCTAATGAGTAATTAATGCAGTGGTGTCAAGGTCCAGTCCTCCCTCTTAACCAAATTTGGGACAACCAGCCATTCTAGTTCAAGAGACTACCATGGGGTTGGCTGAGGCCTTTGTTGGGACTGCATCATAGCTTCATTTCTCCCTCTGCCCAATGCTGTTTCCTCCATCTCCTTTTTACAGGTGTTGTTCCCAAGGGCACTCTCTAATAAATATCTGGCACACTAATCTCCATCTCAGAGTCTGTTTTCTTGGGAACCCAGACTCTGTGACAATTTAGTGACAGGAGTGGTCTGAGGAAGCAGGTATTACCATGGGGTTTTGGACCTGGATCACCACTGCCTGGCTGGCACTGAGGACTCCATTGAGGTGGTAGGTAGATATTCCGACACAAGGTAGCAGTGCAGTTAAAACTTTTAATTGGTGGAAGGGAATATATCAGCTATCGGTTGTATCAGACATTTGAGAAATATAGGGAGAATAGTAATCTTTATAAAAATGGAATTTCGTAGTTATAAGTTTGACATTCTGGAAAAAGATAACAAAAAGCTGAAAGTGATAGTTGGCAATTTAAAGTTAAGTGTCAAATCCATCAAACCTTCTTGGTAGCATATAAAGAGGCTCTTTCCTCCTGCAGCAGGATGATAGAGAAAGCAAAGGACCAGGCGCAGGACTTAATTATGAGTAGTCAGTCTCTAAATGTGATTAAAATCCCAACTAAGGCAGGTCTGCTATGCCAAGGTCAGGCCTCTGGTTAGGGAAGAATGATTTTCTGACATACAAGAGAGAGACTTCTGGACCTTGAAAACGAATTCCCAGATTTCCATGAACCCTCTGAGCATGTAGAAGTGGCCTACTCGTTGCTATTAAGAGCTAGCATGCTCCATTAGCTTGAACACAATACAGAGGCCCTCTCCTTTGCAAGGCAGGTGTTTGCCTCCTCGGGACTTGTCCCACCTCTCTGCATTGCTCTTCCTGGACAGTAGGCTAATTAGTGTTACATTTCAATGTAACCCAACTGGGGGGGGTGTTATGCTTGCTAAGATAGGAAAGGTACAATAACTGGATAAAACTGAAGCATCTAGTCAAAATGTACCAGCAGGAGCTGGGATAGTAGGTATAGGCAAGGATTTTGCTGAACCAAGGGAGGTAGAACGCAAATTTGGATAAAAGATAGTTTGTAAATATAGGACTCTTTCCTGGAGTCCAGGATTAAACACCCTGCCAAGGACCCTGGAAGATGGTAAAAACACACTGCTAGGATGGACCCTAGAAGCATGGAAAGCATGTTGGCTAACACTAAGTTGGGTAGAAGTGCCTGAATTGTCCTGACAGACAGTGATTAGAAGGCTCAGAGTGGAGCCTGTTGAGTGAAACTGTTATGTGAGGTCAGAATATCCACTGAAGGATTATGTTCCACATGAGGGCTCATGGAACCTACTGTTTCCCAAGGCCACGATGAATGGGCAGATGAGAGAGCATCGGCATCATTAAGAAATTCATGTGCAGGCCAGGGTGGACAGTAGGAGAGGCAATCACAAAGCTGGGCTCATTAACTAGCAATGGAGATGATGGGAAAACCAAAATAATAGAGGCCAGGTGGTTATGCTCAACTGCCAGAACTAGGTGAATACAATAATCTTAGTATGGACCTAGGTCAGAGAGGCAGCCAAGGGGGCCTGACCCAGTGGGAATTGTGGAGGTGGTTAATAAAATATAATATCCCTTGGTGGCAAAATAGATGGGGAGATAAGGGCACTGGTCAATCTGTAATATTCAAAAACAGTCAGGCTTGAATGATCAGGAGGCTGAGGGTGGTTGCTCCAGTACAAAGTCATTACCTCCTGCTGAGTTTCTGGACATGAGCTAGTTTCCAGACCTGGAGCCCATGGACTACATGGGGTCTAAGTCCCCATGGAAGAAGGACCCTGCAATACCACTGCACGTATATGTAGTAATGATTACTTCAGTTCTTTCCCAAAGTAACCCCTGGTCATTTCATTAGGTAAGTGTGCACTGGAAGAAGGGAACTTAAACATTTTGAGAACTGTTGGACTGATGGGCATGGGGGTACAAAAGGTCTTTTCCTCAAGGTGGGGAGGGGAATACTCGGTAGTGCACTTTATACTCCAGAGGATTTCTGTGGGATCAGACTGAGGTTGACCTCCATTTAAGACCAAATTCTTCCCTAGCTTTCTCCTCTGGCCCTATCCTGCTTGCCTTCCTCCCTTCTCTTGAGAGCACCTCCCCAATAAATCCTGTGCACAAGAATTCTTGTCTCAGACCCTGCTTCTAGCAACCCAAGCCAAGACCAACTATGTCTATTCATACATGAAACATTCATAGTGATCCCCAGCATGGTTGTGTCCTGGTACATTTAACTATTCTCCAAAATGATAGACTTTTGGGTTTATCTAAGTCTTTTTCTATCACCAGGCATACCTCATTTTATTGTGCTTTTCTTTATTGCTCTTCACAGGTGTTGCCTATTTTACAAATGGAAGGCAAGATCCTTCACCAGCACAAAGATTACAGCTTGCCTGATTGTGATACTCACTTTATTATGGTGGTCTGAAACCAAAACCACAGTATCTCTGAGGTATGCCCTTACTCAATTTATTGCAGTGGTCTGGAACTGAACCCGCAATATCTCCAAGGTTATGTCTGTACAAACAATGCTTCAGTGAACATCTATGCATCTGACTCTTTATGTACCATATGTCCTCAAACTTCTTTATATAACTTGTTCTCAGAAATGCTTGTCTAGGATTTCAGATATTCACAGGAGGTCTCTGAATATTAGTTTTGTGGACTGTGGCTATATTACAGGAAATTAATTACCTAAGGTTAATCATAAAAGAGTTCATGAATTATGAAGCTACACAGAGGTATTCACAAAGGGTCATAGATTAGAGAAATGGAAAGAATAAAGGATGGTTGGAGAAATAATTTGAGTCAGTGAGAATAGTCCAGATAAGCTTTGAGAAAGTGGTTAGATTTAAGTAGCATTTATCAGTATTTAAAGTATTAAAGTTAGGTAGGATTAAGTGGCAAACACATATTTGAATGTCCTGGTTAATTAGGAGACTGAAGATATGAGGCAAAGGATATAAAGGACCTTAAAGTACAGTATTGGAAATTACAATAAAAATGGCTGAACTTAAAGTACACCTAGGAATGAACTATTAATGAATACAAATGTCTATGAATCATTTTTCTTAAACTTATTTCCTGTAGTGATTTTCTGAAAGAACATTGTGCTCCTTATAAGCTTATTTTCTTTGTTTTAATCATCATCCCTCCCTTACTTTCTGTCTCCATTGCCAAGACCCAGGAGGCAAATATAGGCATGAGAGCATGTCATGGATCATAACTGGACAAGCTGTGTGACTCAGGAGGTCAAACAAAGATTGGGGCACAGGAATCCTGCTTTGGCTATGCTCTTACACACAGGTCAATGGCTATGTTTTTAATATAGTCATTAATATGACAATGTGCATTTTGTGAGAGTTGCATTCTATATGTTTCTACAGCATGCTGCTTTTACACCCATTATACCACAGTTTTCATTGTGACTTGCATTAATAGTTAAATTATTTACTATTCTTTGGTCACAAAGTAGTGCCTTCTGGGACACTTCTGGTCCATAGATAGGCTTCATTAAGCTAACACATGCTCACATTTAAAATAGTTGCTAATATTTCAAAAATAGGAGGCTTCATATAAAAAGATGGATTCCTGACTTCTGAAAACACAGAATCTGGCATGCAGGGCCCCCATTTTCTCAGAACAACCAACTGGAACTGAACAGTGGCTGCCCTTATCAAATTGACATTGAATCTGAAAGTTGGTTACCATTTTTCATGGAACTGGCATTGTTCTTTTCATAGTGATATTAAAAATACATGAAATATTTTTCTATATCTAGTTTCTATAAAAATTGGTAAAACAAAAGCTAGACTGAGAAGGGAGAGGATGAAGATTTAAAGGATAGAGAGTGGGTTGAAGAATGGGTTAGATTAGGAATGGAGATCTTGGACAAAACCACTGAAATGGTGGCGGGAGAAAGTAGAGGAGGTAGTTGGGTCTCTTATCTCACTAGCCTTCTTGTTATTTTTTATTTATTTTTTCTCTCACCAGTCTTCTCATAGGGAAACCACTTCTAGGGAATATTGTACAGTTTCTCTGCCTTCAGCTGAAATTTTCATTGAGTACCTATACTACACTGGGGATATTGTGGTGAACAAAAGGGACATAGGCCCTGCTCTTCTGGAGCTCACAGTTGAGTTGGGGAGCCAGACAATAAATACTATGAGGGAAAATAAGAGGGTGCTAAGAAAACAAACACTCAAGAAATATTTTCCCTCAAGGTCCATCCATGTTGTTGCAAATGGCAGAATGTTTTTCTTTCTCATGGCCAAATTATATTTCATTATGTACACATCTCACATCTTCTTTATCCATGAGTATATTATGCTAAGTCAGATAAATTAGAAAGAGAAAGTCATATACTGTATGGTCTTACTCATATGTGGAATCTAAAAAACCAAACTCATAAAAACAGCATAAAATGGTGGTTACCAGGGGGTAGGAATGGGGTGTGGAGGGTAGGACAGATGTTGTTCAAGGGTACAAACTTACAATAAGTAGCAAAAAAGCCCTAGAGATCTAATGCACTGTACAGTGAATATAGACAACAATATATTATATTCAAACTTGCCAGGAGACTGGACCTTAATTATCCCAACTGCTAAAAACAAATGATAATAATGCCATGTGATAGGGGTGCTAATTATCACTACAATGGCAACCATATCACAATATTTATATGTAAATGTATCAAGTTAACATGCTGTACACCTTAAATTTACACAATGTTATATGTCAATATATTTCAATTAAAAAAAAGAAAGGAAAAATTTCCTAATCTAGGGTATCAATGAGAAAGCTTTCCTGTATAAGTGACACTTAAATTGGGACTTGATGAGTAAGGTCAGGCAAAGAGGACGAGATAGAACTTTACAGACAGAGGAAACAGCATGTGCAAGTACCAGGCAGGAGTTTGGCACCACTGAACACCAGACCGCAGGTCAAGTGGATGCTGTTAGAGAGTAGGGAGGTGAGTGGCTGGGAATGAGGCTGGAAGGGCCAACAAGGCCACTGTGTAGCCTCAGAGGCTGTGGAAAGGAATCTGGATCTTTAGAGCTGCAATAGTCATCAACAAGTTTTAATCAAAATGTAACTTAATTCAAATTTTGTTTTAACTCTTGTGTCAGTCACCCAATAGTGAATTCTTATCCATAGAAGGCTTATTATCCTCATTATTTTGTATGGTTAAAGCATCTAAAAGTTTTTCCCATAGAGGATTTTTCCCCCCACTTAGAATAATAATTGCAGCACAAATCTCTAACTTCTGTGGACAAAGTTTTTAGGAGATATAAAATAAATCTAGAAAAAAAACCTGCATTCGTTCCTGGCTCACTGGCCATATTGAAAATAATTGGAGTGGTGAGAGGGATATTTTTCAGTTATGGAAATTAATTTTAAAATTTAGAGGAATATCAACAAAATCATTTTATTAATTAAGTCCTGCTCATTTCACCTTGGATATATTTTTCCTATACCTCTCTGCCATTCTGACCTCAGGGTTACTGCCCTCCTTCAGGCCCTTGATACTCACATATGAATTGTGGTCTCCTCACTGTGCTCCCGACCAGTCTTCCAACCATTACATGCATGAGATGGAAACCATCACTGTCATCTTTCTCCTGCTAGCAGGCTGCCTATCCCATCACCATGTAACTCAGCAGCTTAAAAAATCCTAACAGCTCTCCCATTGCCTACAGCAGAATTTCTAAAGTGTGGCCCAGGACTCTGCTCATATATATATTTCGTTTCACATACATCAAACATCTCTGGAAGGATGCACAAAACTGGTAACATTGGTTGCCTGCAGGGAGTGGGAATAAGTGGCTGGGGATGGTGGTGGGAAGGAGATTTTTCCCTTACATAATCGTTTTTTGTTTTTTTTTGGATTGGATTTTTTTTTATTGTTTAAAGTATTACATATAGTAGTACATATATCTCCTTTTTTTCCCCATTGACCTTCCCCCAGCCTCCCCTACCCCCTGTCGTATGCCCTCATCCCATCTACCCCCCAATGTCTTGTGTCCATTGGTTGTGCTTATATGCATGCATACAAGTCCTTTGGTTGATATCTTTCCCTACCTCCCCAACACTCCTCAGCCTTCCTGCTGTAATTTGACAGTCTGTTCGGTGCTTTACTGCCTCTGTATATATCTTTTTATTCATCAGGTTATAATGTTCTTTATTTTCCATAAATGAGTGAGATCATGTGGTATTTTTCTTTCATTGCCTGGCTTATTTCACTTAACAGAATGCTCTCCAGGTCCATCCATGCTGCTGCAAATGGTAAGAATTCCTTCTTTTTATAGCAGCGTAGTATTCCATTGTGTAGATGTACCATGGTTTTCTAATCCACTCATCTGCTGATGGGCATTTAGGCTGTTTCCCAATCTTAGCTATGGTGAATTGTGCTGCTATGAACATAGGAGTGCATATATCCTTTCTGATTGGTGTTTCTAGTTTCTTGGGATATATTCCTAGAAGTGGGATTACTGGGTCAAATGGGAATTCCATTTTCAGTTTTTTGAGGAAACTCCATACTGTTCTCCACAGTGGCTGCACCAGTCTGTATTCCCACCAGCAGTGCACGAGGGTTCCTTTTTCTCTGCATCCTCGCCAGCACTTGTCATTTGTTGATTTGTTGATGATTGCCATTCTGACAGGTGTGAGATGGTACCGCATTGTCATTTTGATTTGCATCTCTCGGATAATTAGTGACTTTGAGCATGTTTTCATATGCCTCTTGGCCTTCCTTCTGTCTTCTTTCGAAAAGATTCTATTTAGGTCCATTGCCCATTTTTTTTATTGGATCATTTATCTTCCTTTTATTAAGTTGTATAAATTCCCTGTAGATGTTGGAGATTAAACCTTTATCAGTGATAACATTTGCAAATATGTTCTCCCATACAGTGGGCTTTATTGTTGTTTTGTTGATGGTTTCTTTTGCCGTACAAAATCTTTTTATTTTTTATTTATTCATTTATTTTTTATTGTTTAAAGTATTACATGTAGTAGTACATATATCTCCATTTATTTCCCATTGACCTTCCCACAGCCTCCCCTACCCCCTGTCGCATGCCCTCATCTCCCCTCCCCGCCCCAGTGTCTTGTGTCCATTGGTATGCTTATATGCATGCATACAAGTCCTTTGGTTGATCTCTTTCCCCCCCTCCCCAACACTCCCCAGCCTTCCTGCTGTAATTTGACAGTCTGTTCCTTGCTTTACTGCCTCTGTGTCTATCATTTTGTTCATCAGGTTATAATGTTCTTTATTTCCCATAAGTGAGTGAGATCATGTGGTATTTTTCTTTCATTGCCTAGCTTATTTCACTTAATATAATGCTCTCCAGGTCCACCCATGCTGCTGCAAATGGTAAAAGTTCCTTCGTCATTTTTTCTTTTTAATATTTTTTTATTGTTTAAAGTATTACATATAGTAGTACATATATCTCCTTTTTCCCCCATTGACCTTCCCCCAGCTTCCCCTACCCCCAGTCACATGCCCTCATCCCCACCCCCAGTTTCTTGTGTCCATTGGTGTGCTTATATGCATGCATACAAGTCCTTTGGTTGATCTCTTTCCCTCACTCCCCAACACTCCCCAGCCTTCCCGCTGTAATTTGACAGTCTGTTCGGTGCTTTACTGCCTCTGTATATATCTTTTTATTCATCAGGTTATAATGTTCTTTATTTTCCATAAATGAGTGAGATCATGTGGTATTTTTCTTTCATTGCCTGGCTTATTTCACTTAACAGAATGCTCTCCAGGTACATCCATGCTGCTGCAAATGGTAAGAATTCCTTCTTTTTAATAGCAGTGTAGTATTCCATTGTGTAGATGTACCATGGTTTTCTAATCCACTCATCTGCTGATAGGCACTTAGGCTGTTTCTCAATCTTAGCTATGGTGAATTGTGCTGCTTTGAACATAGGGTGCATATATCCTTTCTGATTGGTGTTTCTAGTTTCTTGGGATATATTCCTAGAAGTGGGATTACTGGGTCAAATGGCAGTTCCATTTTTAGTTTTTTGAGGAAACTCCATACTGTTCTCCACAGTGGCTGCACCAGTCTGCATTCCCACCAGCAGTGCACGAGGGTACCTTTTTCTCTGAATCCTCGCCAGCACTTGTCATTTGTTGATTTGTTGATGATAGCCATTCTGACAGGTGTGAGATGGTACCGTATTGTCATTTTGATTTGCATCCCTCGGATAATTAGTGACTTTGAGCATGTTTTCATATGCCTCTTGGCCTTCCTTCTGTCTTCTTTTAAAAGATTCTATTTGGTCCGTTGCCCATTTTTTTATTGGATCATTTATCTTCCCTTTATTAAGTTGTATAAGTTGAATGTAGATGTTGGAGATTAAACCCTTATCGGTGATAACATTGGCAAATATGTTCTCCCATTCAGTGGGCTTTATTGTTGTTTTGTTGATGGTTTCTTTTGCTGTGCAGAAGCTTTTTATTTTGATGTAGTCCCACTTGTTTAATTTCTCTTTAGCTTCCATTGCTCTAGGAGCAGTATCAGTGAAGAAGTTCTTTCGGCATATGTCTGAGATTTTGCTGCCTGTGGATTCCTCTAGTATTTTTATGGTTTCCCGTCTTATGATTAAGTCCTGTATCCATTTTGAGTTTATTTTTGCGTATGGTATAAGTTGGTGGTATAGTTTCATTTTTTTGCATGTATCTGTCCAATTTTCCCAACACCATTTGTTGAAGAGACTATCTTGACTCCATTGTATGTTTATGCCTTCTTTGTCAAATATTAATTCAGCATAGTGGTTTGGGTCGATATCTGGATTCTCTATTCTATTCCATTGATCTATATGTCTGTTCTTGTGCCAGTACCAGGCTGTTTTGAGAACAGTGGCTTTGTAATACAGCTTGAAATCTGGTATTGAGATCCCACCTACTTTATTCTTCTTTCTGAGGATTGCTGCAGCTATTCATGGTCTTTTTTTATTCCAGATGGATTTTTGGAGAGTTTTTTCTAGGTCTGTGAAATATGCCATTGGTATTTTAACGGGAAGTGCATTGAATCTATAGATTGCCTTGGGTAGTATGGACATTTTAATGATGTTGATTCTACCAATCCATGAACATGGTATGTTCTTCCATCTGTTTAAGTCTTCCTCTATCTCTTTTTTCAGTGTCCTGTAGTTTTCCGTGTATAGGTCTTTTACTTCCTTAGTTAAGTTTATTCCTAGGTATCTTATTTTTTTTGGTGCGATGGTAAATGGGATTGCTTTTTTAGTCTGTATTTCTGTAAGTTCACTATTGGTGTATAGAAATGCCATACATTCCTTGGCATTAATTTTGTATCCTGCTTCATTGCCGAATTCATTTATTAAGTTTATTAGTTTTTTGATGGAGTCTTTCAGGTTTTTTATGTATAGTATCATGTCATTTGCAAATAAGGACAGCTTTACTTATTCTTTTCCAATTTAGATGCCTTTTATTTCTTCTTCTTTTTTAATTGCAATGGCTAATACTTCCAGTACTGTGTCGAACAGGAGTGGTGACAGTGGGCATCCCTGTCTTGTTCCTGTCCTTAGGGGAAATGGTTTTAGTTTTTGCCCATTGAGTATGATGTTTGCTGTGGGTTTATCATATATGGCTTTTATTATGTTGAGGTATGATCCTTCTATTCCCACCTTGTTGAGAGTTTTTATCAAGAAAGTGTGTTGGATTTTGTCAAATGCTTTTTCTGCATCTATTGATATGACTATGTGATTTTTTTCTCTCAATTTGTTTATGTGATGTATCACGTTTATTGATTTGTCGATATTGTACCATCCTTGCATCCCTGGGACAAATCCTACTTGGTCATGGTGTATGATCTTTCTGATGTACTGCTGGATCCGATTAGCTAGAATTTTGTTGAGGATTTTGGCATCTATGTTCATGAGGGATATTGGCCTGTAATTGTCTTTCTTTTATTTTTTTTCCTTTTAGAGCCAAATTTTTTTATCATTTTTTATCTCTTTTTTTCTGATTTAATAATTTTATATATCTTTTTAAAATTACTTTATTGATTAAGGTATCACATATTTGTCCTCAACCCCCCCCCATTCCCATCCCAAACCCCTCCACATGCATGCCCCCACCCCCCGTTGTCCATGATCACTGGTTAGGCTCGTATGCAAGTGCACAAGTCCTTTGGTTGATCTATCTCCGTTATCCCCACCCTCCCCTACCTTCCCTCTGAGGTCTGACAGTCTGATCAATGCTGTTCTTGTTCTTCAGTCTATGTTGTTCATCTTTTCCCCTAGATGAGTGAGCTCATGTGATACTAGGAATACACTTATAGGAACCAAAAATGAGACAAGCAATAATGGTTATCCTGAGAGGCAAATGAATCAGTCTATAGTTAGTTTCTTTCTGGGCCAACAGTTCTTTTGAGTCTCAATTTCTATGTCCAACAGTTCTTTATATGTACATAACAGCAATGATATTTCAGTTCTGGATGGTGGACAAATGGTGGTAATGCAGGTCCGACCCTCTCTGGTTTGGTCCTGGGCAATCTGCAGTGATGCGCATCTGCTGACTGCTAGTATGGCAAGGCATTGTCAGCGTCTTCCATCCCTGGAGTGTTTCTTTTCTGTCTTCATGGCTGGAGCACTCCTGTCAATTCCTCTCTGTTGCAGGAATCCACATGGTCTCAGAGTTGTTTTCTGAAAATATACAAACATATTCTCGACCAAAAGTTAATAAAGAAATCTTTTCTATAAATTTGACTTGCAATCCTATTTCATTTTTTGCCCAAACAATTTTCCTTTGGCTTGTTTTGACACCATGTATGTTTTACCTGGATGTCTTGCTGTTAGCATTACAAATGAAAGTTAATTTTCTAAAGTAAAAATTTTCTAGATATAATTTATTACAGGATATTTTTCCTTACATGATATTCTTCTACTATCCCCCCTTTTTGGTTTAAATATTAGGAGGCTTTTGGAAATTTTATGCTGTAATCTTGATAGCTTTTACATTTTACTTTTTTACACTAAAATGTGACTGCTTTCGGTTCATTATATGTTACGCAATTTTACCATGAGATGAACTACCAATAAAAATTTTAGTTAACACTTTAGGAACAGCTTTTTTGTCCAGTACAATTGATTTTTCTAGAATATTCGCTTCTTTCGATTGGCCAATTTAAATTAGTCTGAAAACTGGACTACTATTTTACTGTCAAATTTAATACTCTAAGAACCATCTTATTTTACCCTGTAAATATTAGTGGAGAGGATTATTTGCCTTCTTGAGTAGGCCCTGAGCATTACTGGTGCTAGGCTGGATTTAGATATCAAAGACCCCAGTTCCCCGCATCATGGGTGCAATACATCTCCATCAAGTCTTGTTGCAGTGAGAGGGCATCTGCTGTTGGCCAAGTCTCTGTTACCTGGGTCCCTGGGCATGGGAAGCTAAGCAGCCATGGGGGCAGGAGACCTCCCTCAGCAGGGGTGAGGGTTCAGGCCCCTGAAAACTTGGGGGGGGGTGAAGGTCTGTGCCCCACCTCTGTTGACCCCCAAGTTCTCTTCTGATGGCCCCTTTGCGACTGTGCCTGTCTTAGGTTGTTCCTTCCCTGAGGAATCTTACCCGTCTCTGGCTATCCAGCCATCCTCTGGGGCTAAGCAGGGTGATGTGAGGTTTAGTTCTGTCTTCTTGGTCGCCTACGCCCCCATGGCCTCCACGCCCAGCACCTGCCTTGGGATCCCCTCTCCTGCTGGCAGGGTCCCAGCACTGATCACATATCTTGTGGAACCCAGGTTTCTTCTCCAAGGAGGCCCAGCTCACCCCACTGGGCGAGAGACAGATCCATGGTATCAGCCATCACGAGGCTTCAACCTTGGCATGAACAGAAGCTCAGGCAACAGCTGTGGACAATTGGATTGTGAGAAGAGGGTCCCTCTTGGCCAAAAGGGCAAGAGGGTCCAATTTAGAATGCTCAGGTGCCTTCCTAGGGGGCCCTTTACACAGTGGAAGGGATTAAACCCTTTCATGTCCTTTTTAAATTGCTGCCAGACATTCAAAAAATTAGTTTGTAAGTTTGTTTGGGATAATTGTATATTATGCTATTGTAATTCTAAAATATCTAGAGATGTGTTACCTTTGTCTCCAAGCACCAAAAAGATGATTTTTTATTGATCCCCAAGGGTGCGAGGTACTATTATAGGTAATGGGGGTAATACAAATTTGGGAAAAATTATAATGACATTGTAGAATAATATCATGTAAGGATATTCTTTGCTCTAGGCCATGGCACTTCCATTTCAAACTGGCTGCCAGTTTCTTTTTGTATAGACAAGGTCTTAGCTACATTTTCTATACCTCTCCCAGGAGCAAGTAGTGGTAGTCCCTTTCTTTGGTATCCACACAAGCCAAAAACCTCTCTTTAATTTTACATACAAAGGAGCAATGGTTTGATTTGGTGTCATACAAAAGGAAAGCTGGGTGGAGACCCCTGTGTAATTATACTTCCTTGCCCCACCCATCGTCCTCCTGGATGACCAAGGTGTTTGGTATTATTGGTGACTACATTAGGAGGGGGATCAGCCCTCATAAGGGCTCTTACCCATGAAGAGTCAGGAACATAAGTCCAAAATACTTCTCCATTTGCCCCAGGTAATCTTACCGTATAGCTGATGACTGCTAGCATGGCAAGAAAGATGTTCTCAGGCATCCTTGGGGCTCTGGTTATGTCACAATTTCTTTTTTTTTAAATTTTTTATTTTTATTTTTTTTGTGTGTGTCCTTATTCCCCCAATACCCCCCATCCCCAATTCGTGCCCCACCCCCCTGTTGTCTGTGTCCATTGATTAGGCTTATTGCATATACACAAATCCCTTGGTTGATCTTTACTCCTTTCTCCCTTCAACTCCCTCCTTCCCTGAGGTTTGAGGTTCTGATCGATGTTTCTCAGTCTCTGGATCTGTTCTTGTTCATCAGTCTATGCCATTCATTATATTCCACAAATGAGTGAGATCATGTAATATTTATCTTTCTCTGCCTGGCTTATTTCACTTAGCATAATGCTCTACATCTCCATCCATGTTGTTGCAAATGGTAGGAGCTCCTTCTTTTTTACCGCAGCATAGTATTCCATTGTGTAGATATACCAGAGTTTTTTAATCCACTCATCTGCTGATGGGCATTTGGGCTGTTTCCAAATCTTAACTATGGTGAATTGTGCTGCTATGAACATAGGGGTACATATATCCTTTCTGGTTCGTGTTTCTAGTTTCTTGAGATATATTCCTAGGAGTGGGATCACTGGGTCAAATGGGAGTTCTATTTTTAGCTTTTTGAGGAAACTCCATACTGTTCTCCACAGTGGCTGTACCAGTCTGCATTCCCACCAGCAGTACAAAAGAGTTCCTTTTTCTCTGCATCATCGCCAACACTTGTTATTTGTTGATTTGTTGATGATTTGAGTTTATTTTTGTGTATGGTGAAAGTTGGTGATCTAGTTTCATTTTTTTGCATGTATCTGTCCAATTTTCCCAACACCATTTGTTGAAAAGACTGTCTGGACTCCATTGTATGTTCATGCCTCCTTTGTCAAATATTAATTGGGCATAGTGGTTTGAGTCAATTTCTGTGTTCTCTATTCTATTCCATTGATCGATGTGTCTGTCTTGTGCCAGTACCAGGCTGTTTTGAGAACAGTGGCTTTGTAATACAGATTGAAATCTGGTATTGAGATCCCACCTACTTTGTTCTTCTTTCTCAGGATTGATGCAGCTATTCGGGGTCTTTTTTTATTCCAGATGAATTTTTGGAGAGTTCTTTCTAGGTCTGTGAAATATGCCGTTGGTATTTTAATGGGAAGTGCATTGAATTTATAGATTGCTTTGGGTAGTATGGACATTTTGATTATGTTGATTCTACCAATGCATGAAAATGGTATGTTCTTCCATCTGTTTATGTGTTTCTATATCTCTTTTTTCAGTATTGCATAGTTTTCCACATATAGGTCTTTTACCTCCTTAGTTAAGTTTATTCCTAGGTATCTTAATTTTTTTGGTACGATGGTAAATGAGAATGCTTTTTTAGTCTCTCTTTCTGTAAGTTCATTATTGGTGTATAGAAATGCCATAGATTTCTTGGCATTAATTTTGTATCCTGCTACAGTGCTGATTCATTTATTAAGTCTAATAATTTTTTTATGGAGTCTTTAGGATTTTCTATGTACAATATCATGTCATCTGCGAATAGGACAGTTTTACTTCTTCTTTTCCAATTTGGATGCCTTTTATTTCTTCTTCTTGTCTGATCGCAATGGCTAGTACTTCCAGCACTATGTTGAACAGGAGTGGTGAGAGTGGGAATCCCTGTCTTGTTCCTGTCCTTAGGGGAAATGGTTTTAGTTTTTGCCCATTGAGTATGATGTTTGCTGTGGGCTTATCATATATGGCTTTTATTATGTTGAGGTATGATCCTTCTATTCCCACCTTGCTGAGAGTTTTTATCAAGAAAGTGTGTTGGGCCAAAACCGGTTTGGCTCAGTGGATAGAGCGTCGGCCTGCAGACTGAAAGGTCCCAGGTTCGATTCCGGTCAAGGGCATGTACCTTGGTTGCGGGCACATCCCCAGTAGGGGTTGTGCAAGAGGCAGCTGATCGGTGTTTCTCTCTCATCGATGTTTCTAACTCTCTATCCCTCTCTCTT
Organism: Cnephaeus nilssonii; assembly: GCF_951640355.1. NCBI lineage: Eukaryota > Metazoa > Chordata > Mammalia > Chiroptera > Vespertilionidae > Cnephaeus > Cnephaeus nilssonii. The sequence goes on along the minus strand of NC_137071.1, from coordinate 119,312,555 downwards.
CCTCTCTGTAAAAAATCAATAAAATATATTTAAAAAAAAAAAGAAAGTGTGTTGGATTTTGTCAAATGCTTTTTCTGCATCAATTGATATGACTATATGATTTTTATCTCTCAATTTGTTTATGTGATGTATTACATGTATTGATTTGCAAATATTGTACTATCTTTGCATTGCTGGGATAAATCCTACTTGGTCATGGTGTATGATCTTTCTGATGTACTGCTGGATCCGATTAGCTAGAATTTTGTTGAGGATTTTGGCATCTATGTTCATGAGGGATATTGGCCTATAATTCTCTTTCATTGTGTTGTCTTTATCTGGTTTTGGTATTAGGGTGATGCTGGCTTCATAGAAGGAGCCTGGAAGTGTTCCTTCCTCTTGAATTTTTTGGAATAGTCTGAGGAGGATAGGTTTTAGTTCTTCCTTGAAAGTTTGGTAAAACTCTCCTGTGAAGCCGTCTGGCCCCGGGCTTTTGTTTGCTGGAAGCTTTCTGATGACTGCTTCAATTTCTTCCATAGTTATCAGACGATTGAGATTTTTAGAATCTTCCTGAGTAAGTTTTGGAAGGTTGTATTTTTCTAGGAATGTGTCCATTTCCTCTGTGTTGTCCAGTTTGTTAGAATAGAGTTGTTCATAGTATTTTTAACAATCTCTTGTATTTCGTTGGGGTCTGTTGTTATTTCACCTCTTTCATTTCTGATTTTGTTTATTTGGGTCCTCTCTCTCTGCTTCTTGGTGAACCTGGCTAAAGATTGATCAATCTTGTTTATCCTTTCGAACAACCAGCTCTTGGTTTTCTTGATCTTGTGTATTGTTTTGTTTTTTGTTTTTTTTTTGGTCTCTATGTCATTCATTTCTGCTCTGATCTTTATTATATCCTTTCTTCTGCTCACTGTGGGGTTTTCTTGTTGCACTCTTTCTAATTCTTTGAGTTGTTGAGTTAGGTGATTTATTACCATTTTTTCTTGTTTTTTGAGGTAGGCCTGTAGCATTATAAACTTCCCTCTCAGAACTGCTTTCATTGTTTCCCATAAGATTTGCAATGTTGTGTTATTATTGTCATTAGTCTCCAGGATGTTTTTTAATTTCTTCTTTGATCTCATTGATAACCCAATCATTGTTTAGTAGCATGCTATTCAGCCTCCAAGTGTTTTGTTTTTTTGGAATGTTTTTATTGTAGTTTATTTATAATATTATGCCATTGTGGTATGAGAAAATGCTTGATAGGATTTCAATCTTTTTGAATTTGGGTAGACTTTGCTTGTGACCCAATATGTGGTCTATTTTTGAAAATGTCCCATGTGCACTTGGGAAGAACGTATATTCCGTGGCTTTGGGGTGAAATGCTCTGAAGATGTCAATTAGGTCCATCTGATCTAGTGTGTCATTTAGAATTGCTGTTTCTTTGCTGATTTTTTGTCTAGAGGATTTATCCGGTAATGTCAGTGGTATATTAAAGTCCCCTATTATGATTGTATTGTTGTCGATCTCTCCCTTGATATCTTCCAGGAGATTTTTTATGTATTTGGGTGCTCCTGCATTGGGTGCATATATGTTTACCATAGTTATATCTTCTTGTTGAATTGCTCCCTTTAATATTATGTAGTGGCCTTCCTTATCTCTTATTATGGTCTTTGCTTTGAGGTCTATTTTATCTGATATAAGTATCGCAACCCCAGCTTTTTTCTCATTTCCATTTGCCTGGAAAATGTTTTTCCAACCTTTCACTCTCAGTTTGTGTGTATCTTTTGCTCTAAGGTGGGTCTCTTGTAGACAGCAAATATATGGGTCATGTTTTCTAATCCATTCAGCTACCCTATGTCTTTTGATTGGTGCATTTAATCCATTTACGTTTAATGTTATTATTGACAAGTACATGTTTGTTGTCATATTTTTCCTTAGTGTTTGTGTTTCTTCTTGCCTTTCTCTTTCTTCTTTTTACAGCAGTCCCTTTAGCATTTCTTGCATTGCTGGCTTGGTAGTGATAAACTCTCTTAGCCCTTTTTTGTCTGTGAAGCTCCTGATTCCACCTTCAATTTTGAATGATAGCCTTGCTGGGTATAGTATTCTTGGATTCAGACCCTTGCTTTGCATCACTTTGTATATTTCATTCTATTCCCTTCTGGCCTGGTGTGTTTCTGTTGAGAAATCGGTTGATATTCTAATAGGAGATTTCTTGTAGGTAACTTTCTGTCTCTCTCTGGCAGCCTTTAAGATTCTTACTTTGTTGTTGGTGTTTGCCAATTTAATTATGATGTGCCTTGGTATCGGTCTTTTGGGGTTCAACTTGTTTGGGACTCTATGTACTTCTTGGACTTGCATGGTTTTTTTTCTTGCCAATACCAGGAAAGTTTTCTGTCATTATTCCTTCAAACAGGTTTTCTATTCCTAGCTTCTCTTCCTCTCCTTCTGGTATCCCAATTAAGTGAATATTGTTTCATTTTGTGTTGTCCCAAAGCTCCCTTAGGCCCTCCTCTTGCTTTTTAAGTCTTCTTTCCAGTTGCTGCTGTGATTGTGATTTTTTTCCTACTTTGTCTTCTAATTCGCTGATGCGGTCCTCAGCTTCTTCTACTTTTTAAGCCTTCCACTGTGTTCTTTATTGAAGCTATGTTGTTCTTCATCTTCTCTTGGTTCTTTTTCATGCTGGCAACATTCTCATTCAGCTCTTTATAGTTTTCATTGAGTTGTTTGTATTTGTCATTGAGTTGTGTGTATTTGTCATCCATCCGTTTAAACATCCTTATTACCTTTACTCTGAATTCTTTCTCTGATAAACTGCTTGCCTCAATATCATTTAACTCCCTTTCTGGTGATTTCTCTTTTTCTTTCCTCTGGGGATTGCCTTTTTGTCTTCCCATGTTTTTCTCTAATGTTTTAGTTGTCGATCTGCTTGCTTTGCTACCCAGGTTCTTTTGGGGATGGTGCTACTGTTGTAATCTCTCAGTTCTCCTGGGCTTGGTAACTAGTGTAGCTCCCTACTTGAGCTATTTGGGTTCTCTTGATGTAGGCCTGCAAGCTTGAGAGGCACCACTGTGGTGTCTAGAAGTCAGCAGCTATGGAGGGGAGTGTCCCTGTTTTTTGCTGTCTTGCACCCCTATTTGAAATGGCGCGTGTCCAGTGGGGACTCACAGTGGCACCCAGGAACCATCTGTTTGGAGAGCTCACAGTGGCTACCACTAGCGCCCTGTGTGTAGATGGGCTCAGGGTGACTGCCTGTTGGAAATTCGCTTCTGTGGAGGTGTGTTTGCAGGCACAGAGCTCTGATGTGCTCTGAGGGGTCCTGGCACTGAGGTTGAGCAGCTAGAGTGAATGTGGGCCATTATTCAGGAAGAGGGGTTTCAGAATTTCTGCTGTGGGGCAGCGTGACCTTGTCTGAACAGAATCCCACCTAGCAGGGGCTCGAAGCAGCTCCCCAGAGGACCCTGTGGATATATGGTCTCAAGGTGCCTTTCCTTGTCTGTGGCCTTGAGTTTGCCAGCTCTGGAAGTGTGTGTGAACTGGTGGTGTGTTTGCCTGCGCAGAACTCTGACGCACTCTGAGGGGCCCTGGCTCTGAAGTTAACAGCTAGGGTGTATGTGGGAAGTTATTCAGGAGAAAGGAGTTCAGAGTTTCTGCTGTGGGGCAGCACGTTCTTATCTTACAGAATCACACCCAGCAGGGGCTCAAAGCAGCTCCCCAGAGGACCCTGTGTATATATGGGCTCAGGGTGCCTTCCCTTGTCTGTGGCCGTGAGTTTTCCGGCTCTGAAGTATGCGTGAACTGGTGGTGCGTTTGCCTGCACAGAGCTATGAGGCACTCTGAGGGGCCCTGGCACCGAAGTTGCACAGCGGGGGTGTCTGTGGGCAGTTATTTAGGAAGAGGCAGTTCAGAAATTCTACTGCATGGCCGCGCTCCCTTGACTGTGCAGAATAACCCCCTCGGGGGCTCTCAGTGGTTCCCAAGCACTGCCTGGGTAGTGGAGTGCCTGGGTGCCTGTGGGCTGGGAACTCGGCGAGTCCTGAGTTCTGGCGCTGGGGATGGGGAGGTTGTACTTACTGCCTTCAGCAGCGCACTTTTGGAGGTGAAGGTCTCAGAGTCCCTGCCTCTGTAGCTGGGGTGGCAGGTCTTCTACCAGAGTGGCTGTAGTGTCCTGGTTTGCCTCTGAGACCAGACTGGGTGGTGGCAAGGCTAGGATTCTAGTCTCAAGCAGTTCTGTTCTTCAAGATGGCAGGGTCTCTGTGCCGTTGGTGTCCTTCCCGGAGTGTTTGCAGCGGCCGAGGGGCTTTGCCTTCTGAGACTGCCTGGATTGGAAGCCCCCTGGAAGAACTGCAGGGTATAACTGTCCTTATTTCACTCACCCACACTCACCCACACACGTCCACACACACCTCTATCGCTCCTTCACTCTATCACACACTCTCCCTCCCTACCTTCCTGCCGGTCGCCATCTCTAAATCTTGTAATTATCTTTCATTGTGGTGTCTTTATCTGGTTTTGGTATTAGGGTGATGCTGGCTTCATAGAAGGAGCTTGGAAGTGTTCCTTCCTCTTGAATTTTCTGGAATAGTCTGAGGAGGATAGGTTTTAGTTCTTCCTTGAATGTTTGGTAAAACTCCCCTCTGCAGCCGTCTGGCCCCGGGCTTTTGTTTGCTAGAAGCTTTTTGATGACTGCTTCAATTTCTTCCATAGTTATTGGCCTATTGAGATGTTTAGATTCTTCCTGATTGAGTTTTGGAAGGTTGTATTGTTCTAGGAATATCTCCATTTCCTCCAGGTTGTCCAGTTTGTTGGAATAGAGTTGTTCATAGTATTTTTTAACAATCCTTTGTATTTTTGTGGGGTCTGTTGTTATTTCTCCTCCTTCATTTCTGATTTTGTTTATTTGGGTCCTCTCTCTTTGCTTCTTTGTGAGCCTGGCTAGAGGTTCATCAATCTTATTTATCCTTCCAAAGAACTAGCTCTTGGTTTAGTTGATCTTTTGTATTGTTTCTTTGGTCTCTATGTCGTTTATCTCTGCTCTGATCTTTATTATTTCCTTCCTTCTGCTTACACTGGGCTTTTTTTGTTGCTCTCTTTCTAACTCTTTGCATTGTAGGGTTAGGTAATTTATTACCAATGTTTCTTGTTTTTTGCAGTAGGCTTGTAGAGCTATGAACTTCCCTCTCAAGACTGCTTTCACTGTGTCCCATAGATTTTGGATTGTTGTGTTTTCATTGTCATTTGTTGCCAGGATGTTTTTTATTTCTTCCTTGATCTCTCTGGTAACCCAGTCATTATTTAATAGCATGCTGTTTAATCTCTATGTGTTTGATTTTTTTGGATTGTTTTTATTGTAGTTGATTTCCAGTTTTATGCCACTGTGATCTGAGAAGATGCTTGATATGATTTCTATCTTCTTGAATTTGAAGAGACATTGCCTGTGACCCAATATATGGTCTATCTTTGAAAATGACCCATGTGCACTTGAGAAGAATGTATATTCTGTGGCTTTGGGGTGAAATGTTCTGAAGATGTCAATTAATTCCATCTGGTCTAGTGAGACATTTTGGATTGATGTTCGCGGTCAGAGCGGCGGCAGTGCCTGGGTCCCTCCTATCACTGAGGGACCTGGACGGTGGTGGTGCCCCAATCGCGGATGGCGGCGTGGGGCCTGGCAGCTCCCGCCCCATGCTGCTGCCGCTGCCGCTGAGGTCCAAGCCCCCACCCTGAAAGAAGGCGGAAGGAAAACTGGTGCCAGTAGCCAGGTGAAGGAAGGTCTATTGCACGATTCTTCATGTAAAGGGCCTCTAATATATATATATATATATATATATATATATATATATATATATATATATATATTGGAGGCCCAGTGCATGAAATTCACGCATGGGGAGGGGCAGTCCCCTCAATCCAGCCTGGACCCTCTCTAATCCGGGACCCCTCAGGCGATCCGGCCGAAACCAGCAGTCGGACATTCCTCTCACAATCCGGGACTGCTGGCTCCTAACTACTCACATGCCTGCCTGCCTGATTGCCCCTAACTGTCCCCCTGCTAGCCTGATCACCCCTAACTGCCTCTCCCTGACAGCCTGATCTCCCCTAATTGCCCCTCCTGCCGACCTGGTCTCCCCCAACTGTCCCTCTCTGCCATCCTGGTCACCCCCAACTCCCCCCCCACTGGCCTGGTCGCCCCTTAGTGCCCCCCCTGCCGGCCTGGTTGCCCCCAACTTCCCCCCTGGCCAGCCTAGTCACCCCCAACTGCCCCCCCCGCCGGACTGGTCACCCCTCACTGCCCCCATCTGCTGGCTTGATCACACCTAACTTCCCCCCCTACCAGCCTGGTCACCCCTAACTGCACCCCCGCCAGCCTGGTCGCCCCCAACTGCCCCCCCTTGCTGGCCTGGTCGCCCATCACTGCCCCCGTCTGCTGGCCTGGTCACCCCTCACTGCCCCCCTCTGCCGGCCTGGTCGCCCCACACAGCCTGCTGGTCAGCTGTTTGGTCGTCCCTCGCTAACCCTCCTGCTGGCCTACTTGCTCCATGCAGCCTGCTATTCGGTTGTTACTGTGAGGGCGTCGTGACCAATTTGCATATTACCCTTTTATTAGTATATATACATATATGTATATATATATACATATATACACACATATACATACTGTATGTTTTGGCGTATAAGACAACCTTTTAACCCAGGAAAATCTTCTCAAAAGTCAGGGGTCTTATATGCCAGAAAATGCGGTATATACATATATACACATATATACATATAAATATACATATATACATATACATATATATATACACACATATATATACATACACATACACATACATACACACACACACACAAATATATATATATTCACACACACACACATACTAGAGGAGGCCCGGTGCACGAAATTCGTGCATGGGGCAAGGTGTTCCCACAGCCCAGCCTGCACCCTCTCCAATCGGGGCCCCATTGGTGGATGTGTGCTTGCCAGTGTAGGCCCTATAATGGCAGTTGGACATCCCTCTCACAATCCTGGACTGCTGGCTCCTATTCGCTCACCTGCCTGCCTGCCTAGTCACCCCTAATTGCCCCCTGATGATGGCCTGGTCGCCCCTAACTGCCCCCCCTTGCCAACCTGGTTGCTCCCAACTGCCCCCTCCCTGCTAGCCTGGTTGCTCCTAACTTCCCCCCCCCCACCGGCCTGGACACCCCTTACTGCCCCCCCCGACAGCCTGGTTGCCCCCGCCTGCCCCCTGCTGGCCTAATCACGCCTCACTGCCCCCCCTGCCAACCTTATCACCCCCAAATGCACCCCCCAAAACTGGCCTGGCTGCCCCTAACTTCCCCCACCAGATGGCCTGGTTGCCTCTTAATGCCCTCCCCCACTGGCCTGGTCACCCCCAACTGCCCCCCTCTGCCGGCCTGGTTGCCCCTAACTTCCCTCCCTGCCGACCTGGTTGCCTCTTACTGCCCCCCCCCCCCAGCCTGGTCACCTTTTACTGGACCCCTGCCAGCCTGGTTGCCCCCAATTGCCCCCCCTGCCAGCCTGGTTGCCACCAATTGCCCCTCCCCGCCAACCTGGTTGCCCCACACAGCCTGCTGTTCAGTCGTTTGGTCATCCCTCACTAACCCCCCTGTCAGCCTGGTCTTAGGCAGCCATCTTGTGAGGGTGTGAGGGTCAATTTGCATATTACCTCTTTATTATATAGAATAAATATCCTATATAATAAAAGGCTAATATGCAAATCGACCAAATGGGGGAACGACCGATCACTATGATGCACACTGGCTACCAAGGGGCAGACATTCAATGCAAGAGCTTCATCCTGGTGGTCAGTGTGCTCCCACAGAGGGAGAACCGCACAGCCAGAAGCCGGGTTCATGGCTGGCGAGTGCAGTGGTGGTGGCGGGAGCCTTTCCTGCCTCAGCAGCAGTTGGACATCCCCTGAGGGCTCCCGGACTGCAAGAGGGCATAGGCTGGGCTGAGGGACCCCCCCGCCAAGTGTACGATTTTCATGCACTGAGCCTCTAAATACACACACACACACACACACACACACACACACACACACACACACATTTTGGAGAGGAAGGGAACAGGAGAGAGAGATAGAAACATCAATGAGGAGAAACCAAGATGGCGGCATAGGTAAACACCTAAATTGCTGCCTCGCACAACAATTTCAAAACTACAACTAAAAGACAAAAAGGACATCATGCAGAACTACAGGAAAGCTGGCTGAGTGGAAATTCTACAACTAGAAGGAAAGAGAAAAGCACACGGAGAATCAGAGGAGCGGCAAAAGGCTGAGGTACAGAGACATGCGCGCGGGCGGCTGATTGCCTGGCTGGCTTTCTCTAGCGGGAAGGAGACAAAAGCTGCCAACTGCGCTGAACCCTAGTTCCGACTCCACTGAACCCCAGTTCTGGGCGAGACCCTGGGGATCCAGGCTCATACGGGGGGAATCTGGACTCTCAGGCAGAAACTCAGGGGAGCTGCGAAAGGCAGAGGTCTAGAGGAGCGTGCACGAGTGCACGAAGAGAGGACTGACTGCTGAGTTAGCCGCTGGCTTTCTCTAGTGGGAGGGAAACGGAAGCTCCCCACTGCACTGAACTCCAGTTCCGGGCAAGAATCTGGGAATCCAGATTCATTGGGGGAGTAACTGGACTGTCTGGCAGCGGACAAAACTCGAGGGAGGCTTACTCTTAGAGGCGCTTGCAGCGATTACTGAAAGACACTGAGACCCAGGGGCCTCATAGGGCAGGGATAACGGGAAGCCAGGACTGTCTGTTCAGCCCTGAGACTCCGCCCCATCCAAGCTGAGCACAGAGGCTTTTGCAATTTTGCAAGTCTTGTCTCATAAGACTGTCTCCATCACAGAAGTTCTCCCGGCGTAGACACAGCTGATCCTCACAGCCAATTGGCCTGGAGGTCAATTCCTCCCAGTGATACCAACAACAATTAAGACTTAACTACAACAAGGCTGTACACACAGTCCACAAAGGGGTGCACCAAGAGTGTCCACCTCAGGTTACTGGGGAGGCCGAGCCACGGGCCATATAGGACACCTAGCACACAAAGCTACCCTATCAACTCAGGGAAGCAGCAAAAATGTGGAGACAAAGAAACAGATCACAAACGAAAGAAATGGAGGGAAACAAACGACTGGATATAGAGTTCAAAACCACGGTTATAAGGTTTTTCAAGAATTTTCTAGAAAAGGCCGATAAATTTAGCAAGACCCTCGAGGATATGAAAAAGGACCAACTAGAAATTAAACATACACTGACTGAAATAAAAAATATTATACAGAGATCCAACAGCAGACTAGAAGATCACAAGAATCAAGTTAAAGATTTGGAATACAAAGAGGCAAAAAACACTCAAGCGGGAAAGCAAAAAGAAAAAAGAATCCAAAAATATGAAGATAGTGTAGGGAGCCTCTGGGACAACTTCAAGCGTACCAAAATCAGAATTATGGGGGTGCCAGAAGAAGAGAGAGAGCAAGATACTGAAAACCTATTTGAAGAAATAATGACTGAAAACTTCCCCCACCTGGTGAAAGAAAGACTTACAAGTTCAGGAAGCCCACAGAAGCCAAACAAAAGGAATCCAAAGGGGACGACACCAAGACACATCATAATTAAAAGGCCAAGGGCAAAAGAAAAAGAGAGAATCTTACAAGCAGCAAGAGAAAAACAGTTAGTTACCTACAAGGGAGCACCCATACGATTGTCAGCTGATTTCTCAACAGAAACTATGCAGGCCAGACAGGAGTGGCAAGAAATATTCAAAGTGATGAATAGCAAGAACCTACAAACAAGATTACTCTACCCAGCAAAACTATCATTCAGAATTGAAGGTCAGATAAAGAGCTTCACAGATAAGAATAAGCTAAAGGAGTTCATCACTACCAAACCAGTATTCTATGAAATGCTGAAAGGTATTCTTTAAGAAGAGGAGGAAGAAGAAAAAGGGAAAGATAAAATTATTAACAACAAATACCTCTCTATCAACAAGTGAATCTAAAAATCAAGTGAATAAAAAATCTGATGAACAGAATAAACTGGTGAATATAATAAATCAGGGGCATAGAAATGGAGTGGACTGAAAATTCTCAGGGGGAAAGGGATGTGGGTGGTGCGGGAAGAGACAGGACAAAAATCGTACACCTATGGATGAGGACAGTGGAGGGGAGGTAAGGGCAGAGGGTGGGGTGTGATCCGGGTGGAGTGGAGCTATGGGGCGAAAAAGGAGAAACAATTTTAATAATCTGAACAATAAATATTTATTAAATTAAAAAAAAAGAACTTTAAGCAATGTAGAAAATGTTAACATTTGGGATAGCTGGTTGATGCATGTATATGAATTTTTGGTCTTATTCTTGCAACTTTTCTATAAGTATGAAATTGTCAAAATAAAAAGTTACATCAAAAAAAAAGAAACATCAATGATGAGAGAGAATCATTGATTGGCTTCCTCCTGCACACCCCACACTGGGGAATCAAGCCTGCAACCCGGGCATGTGCCCTGACCTGGAATCGAGCCATGACCTCCTGGTTCATAGGATGACAGCTCAACCACTGAGCCATGCTAGCTGGGCAAGATTAACATTTTAAGAGGTATTGTCCTTTCTGAATGGTCTGTTTCTGTGGACAGGGACTGGACCACCTACTGTTCAGATGTTGTGGCAGATGTAACTAGAACATCTAAAGGGAATTGAATTAGTTGACAATTGGAGAAGTTCAAGTCATTTTGTCTTGGTCAACAGAGCCATAGGAAGTGCTGAAGGAAGGAAGTACAACTAGCAGCTAATGGAGGAGAAACACAAATTGAAGCAGAATTCCTCTCATTTGTCAACCTTCCTACCAAAGGGTTTCCTGATGAAACTCATCTGAACTTAGTTTCTTTACTTGAATAAGTCAGGGGTTTAGAATTCAGGCATCTGGTTGCGAGGAGGTTCCTGTAGCTCCCACTGGAAGGTGCCAGCCAGAGCTCTTCTGTGAGTGCAATAATTACCAAGTTATTATTGAAATGGGCTTTGAAAGAAAACTTGTTTAAAGGGTTATATCCTGGGAATTTTCACTCCTCCAATGTTATTAAAACCCAGTTGCTGTTTTCTCAAGCAAATGTTAGCGGAAATGAAATATAAACAGACATTAATTTATTCTCTCTGACTTTTGATTTGCATTAGGGACCAGTTATACTGTGTACCTTTTAAAGCTCTGAAAAAGTTAACATTTTTTCTTTTGATATTGACAATGAACTCTAAAACTCATGTTTCTAGGAGAGAGCTTTGATGTGACCAGCCTCTGTTTGCTTGTTTGTTTATACAAATGGTATATTCTTAAATATGTCTTTTTGGGCAGCAAATAGCCACCAAATAGCTATGAAAAAGGATGCAAAAACTTCCATTGGTGAATCCCCACTTCTTTAGCCATTTTTCTCCATTCTCCTACTCCAGATTGTACTGATCACTCCCATTGTAGTGTAGTGTACCTACTCCACTTTTCCTTCTCTCTTTCAAGAACTTTAGCTCCATCAAAATGTCCTCCCTCAGGGCCTTCTACTCTACCCTCTGGTTTTGTTCAAGCATTCTCTTTCTTTCATTCTGGACTGGAACTAACTACTCCTTACTGTTTCTCACATAACTTGGGTTTCAGCCTTGCTATACCTTATACTGTGCCAGAGGAAACAATAAGTATTTGTTGAATCAATGAATAGGTAAGTGAATGGATTTGAGGAATTCTGATAATCAAACAGCATGTCAGATCTTTTATTTTATTTTTAAAAAATATATTTTATTGATTTTTTACAGAGAGGAAGGGAGAGAGATAGAGAGTTAGAAACATCCATGAGAGAGAAACATCGATCAGCTGCCTCCTGCACGCCCCCCACTGGGGATGCGCCCGCAACCAAGGCACGTGCCCTTGACCGGAATCGAACCTGGGACCTTTCAGTCCGCAGACCGATGCTCTATCCACTGAACCAAACCGGTTTTGGCTATTTTATTTTTTACTTCTAAATTATTTTAGTAAGAAAGATTTCAAATATACAAAAAAGTAGAGGGTGTAGTATAAGGAACCTGATTTAGTCATCACCCAACTTCAATAGTTATCAACATATAGCACTTTTCTTTCATTTTTACCCACTCTACCTTTTGCCAGGCTTTTTAACTGAATGTAGTTCAGACAAGCAAGTGCATAATGGAAACATTTAAGTAAAGAGCCACTATATGTATCTGTTCTTCATCATCTGAATTCATTGAGACTTCCTACTCAACCCCTCTGTTACTCTTTGTTTTTAAGTTTCCTGGTTTCTGGTTTTGGCTCCTGTTTTTCACTTCTACCAGTTCTTAATCTGGGTGCACAAGTTCCTAAGGTATCCATGAAAAATATATGTCAATTATATCTCAATTAAAAAAAATAAATGGGTCTCTACAGAAATGTCTTACAAAGGATGGTCTTCTCTCAGTTGTGTTTCATTTTGTTTTTCCCCACTCCTTAAAAATCAGTTCCATGAGGAAAGGCAGATGATGTCATGTGTGAGCTGCACATGGGGCCAACTCCATACATATGTGAGGGCATCCCATGTATGTGCACATGTGTGTGTTGATGTGGAGATGGGGTATGCTTCTCCTCACTTCATTCACTGCCCTGGTTTCCTGTCTATGCAGTTAGGGACTTAATTTAAAATATTTATTTTATAGGGCTGCCTTTTTCTAAGACTTGCTTCAACATTCTAATAAAACCTCAGTTAAGTGCTTCCCCCAAATAAAGGGGTCAATACATTTATATTGGAAAAAATACAAATTTGTTTTCACTAACTTAAAACTGAAATTGAATATTTCCTATCATGAATGTAAGCAACAAACCACAGTAATATTCACAGTATCTGCAACTTTGAAACTAGTAGAAATCCTTTCATATAAAATAACAGAAGTTGTAGAAATTTCAAAATACCTCTTATGTTCATCACTGCTTTGAAATCATGGTACTTATTATATCCACAACTAGATCTTGTTACTTTAATCCTATATAATAAAAGACTAATGCAGAACGACCGGTCGTATGATGTGCATTGACCACCAGGGATGTTCAATGCAGGAGCTTCTCCCTGGTGGTCAGTGCGCTCCCACAGGGGGAGCGCCTCTCAGCCAGAAGCCGGGTGAGTGCAGCCACAGTGGCGGGACCCTTTCCCACCTCCATGGCAGTTGGACATCCCCCAAGGGCTCCAAGACTGGAAGAGGGTGCAGGCCGGGCTGAGGCCCCCCACCCCAAGTGCACGAATTTTGTGCACTGGGCCTCTGGTTTGTTAATAAAGAAACATATTACTAAGTCATGTATGAAATATTATAGAATTGTATAGCAGTATATTTGGTTTCCTTTGTAATCCATTGTGTTTGATTTTATATATTGAAAAATATTACTATGAAAAGGAATCAATATTTCACCAAGCTGTCAAAGGGTCTATGGCTAAGAAATGATCAGGAAACCCAAGCCTAGACACTTTAATTAATAACATATTTGAGCTCCTTATTGTAACTTGGACTTGTTGTCTTCCTCCCTGCCATCATTCTCTCTCCCCACAGCACTAAACTGTTGCTTGTTTTCTGGCTAATATACAGCAAAGAAGCACCTCTCTTCCAAATTATGCCTATAGGGCTAACTGCCCAGGGCCTCCTTCTTTACTCACTACCTTTTCTGGGCAACCCCAGAAATTGGATTTGGCCAGTTCTCATTTACTAGCAATAGGAGGGCCTGATGAATGACTTTAATATTTCTTAGTTTTCTACTGCTCAAGTAATTCTCATAATTCAGCTGGTTTCACCTTATAATCTATGTTAGTCCCTGAATATTGAGTAAATATTGAATCTCTGACTCTTCTGGGGTTTTGCAAGCATCTCAGCCCTTGGAATTGTAAAATAAGAAGCAGGTTGGGTGCTGTGCCCCTCCACACTTTTCTTTTATCAATGTTTCCCCTACCCCAACTTTTCTATATATTCTCTGCCTCCTTCCCCTTCACACTCAAAGGCAGTTTCATTCATTTTGGGCCATGTTTGTGCTATGTGGAAACAGAATCTGATGGCCTCTGCACTGAATTTATAAGCATGAGCTGTGGGGGCACTGTTCAGGTTGAAAGGGGAGACCATCCTAGTTGTGTAATAAGTCTCTTATACCACAGGTTTTGTCTCACTCTTTGCCTCAGCTCCACCTAGATGCACCCATTTTCTCTACCTATTATCACTCTTAGCCTTTAGGACACTGACCTGACCTGGACAACTAGCATTTGGGTTTTGTGGCTTTGGAGGCGAGGCTCCTATAGCAGTTACTAACACCCAAGGAACATGTTTCATATAATATGCAATTTCCAATATCCAATATCCAGTTTCAGGGATATCTGTGTTCCATTTCTAAAGTCCCTGTGCCTGTAATGAAGTGTCCTTTAAATTCTTTTATAATGACTGCTGGATGCTGCTATTTTTATAGATAATTTGCAGAGAAGAAATGATTGACATTCTGATTCTTCCGTTCTCCGGCTAACAGTTCCATCAGTTTCCTAGGTAACTTCTCTCCTTAAAAGGGAATGTTCTTAAAAGAATCTATTCATTGTGGTTTATAATGTCAAAATACCTTAAACTTTCAGTTCTTTTCAGGCCTTTACATACAAAACCAGGCATGAGAATTCTATAAAAATCTGAGGCAGACAGCTCAGGGTTAACTTAAGCCCTCCCTAACCCACTTCATGTGTTAGCTTCTGCATCTTTCCCATTTTCACTTTATATCTTGGTTCTACATTTCTGCTAACCCCTCAGACTTGGTGATCTATATTTTGGGTTCTATACCAACTTGCATCTTAGCTTCCTCAGGATTCTGCATTTGGAAGCTGCTCGTTGGCTCCATGCATTGTAACCCTGGGCAACACTTTGGCTCCACCCACAGTCCTTCACCCACAGTCCTTGGAACATCCTCTTCCCCTGCCTAACACAAATGCTGAGTTTATTACTTTCCAGGCCTACAGAGTCACAGATTATGCATTCCATCCCGTAGCTCAGTAAAGCAGCATCTGATGAGAATGGGACAAAAGTTGAACTAGCACACTGAACTACCACCATCTTTGTGCAAAAGTAAGATTGAAGTTGCCATACTATTCTCAGGCCCCCTGTCAATATGCCCTTGGGCTGCTTCTGCTTCTGTTATGGCTTCTCACTTCCAATATAAGTATTAACACAGATAAAACAATTTTTTCCCATTGTGGTTAAATATATGTGATATAAAATTTGCCATTTTAACCATTTTGAGTGTACAGTTCAATGGCATTAATTACATTAACAATGTTGTGCAACCATCATCTCTTTCTATTTCTAAAATGTTTTCATCACCCCAAACAGAAACTGTACTGATTAAGCAATGCATCCCCATTCTTTTCTCCCTTCCATCCATGGGCCATGGTAACCTCTAATATATTTTCTGTCTCTATGAATTTGCCTATTCAAGATATTTCATATAAGTGGAATCTATATATATAAAAGGCTAATATGCTGTGTCCCTCCCTCCGTCTGACCGGTCAGTGCACTGACCACCAGGGGGCAGATGGTTAATGCAGGAGCTGCTGAGCTGCAGTGAATTGGCAGTGGCAGTTCTTGGGTGATGCACACTGAAACCAGAGAGGAGGGGGCTTGATTCCTTCCAGGGCCACATGATTCTACCTTCGGCCGTGGGTTATGTTGTTGCTGGGGCACCATCGGCCCAAATCTGGTTTATTGCACACTTGCATTTGTGTTCCACACCCTGTACGACAGCAACTTTGCAGAGTGCCCTCTTGCACTCTGGGACTCCTCGGGGGGATGTTGGAGAGCTGATTTTGGCCCAATCCCCGCAGGCCAGGCCAAGGGACCCCCACCTGACAGAGGGACCCCCGCTCACTCTGCAGACACCTTTCATGCCACGGTGCCACCCCAGGTGTGGCTGGCTGGGGAGGGACCGCGGGAGGTGGGCTCCAGGGCATGTCCGGCCCATCTTGCCCAGTCCCGCCCCACTGGCCACCTTTTAATTAATTTCCTTTCAATGTGCACGAATCTGTGCACTGGATCACTAGTCATATAATACTTGTTCTTTGTGCCTGGCTTATTTCACTCAGCAAATTTTCAAACTTGGTTTATGTTGTGTCATGTATCAGTATTTCATTCTTTTTTATGGCTGAATAATATTCCATTGTGTAGATATACATTTGTTTATCCATTCATCTGTTGATAGACACTTGGATTGTTTCTGCCTTTTGGCTATTGTGAGTAATGTTGATCTAACACTAATGAAGGGGTTCAGAATAGGCCTCCCAAGACATGCCACTTTGGCATGTGGATCATTTTGAGCTGAAGGCAATCAAGACCCTGCAGCCTCAAGATAAACTTTTACCTATCCCTTAAAGACTTTAAATTGGGAAACTTGTCTATGATAAGAGTTATTACCAGAAGTAACTTTGGGCAGGGCAAACTTCTAATTACTGAGTATCTGCTCCTCTTATCAGCCTGGGAATGATCTTCCTCTCTACTAAAGCCCCAAGGCATTTTACTCATCCTTAGCTTAGAATGCCATATATACCTCATTTTTCCTTTCTATGAACCTCTCATGTATGTGGAATCTCTGATTCTCTCATGTATGTGAGGTTCCCAGACATACATATGTAATTAAGTTTACTTATTTTCTCTTGTTAATCTGTCTCATATCTATTTGATTATTAGACCAGCAAAAGGAACCTAGGAGGGTAGTGGAAAGTTTCTTCCTCCCCACACTGGTATACAAATATCTGTTTGAGTCCCTAGTTTCAGATTTTTTTTTTGGGTATATACCCAGAAGTGGAATTGCTGGATCATATAGTAATTTTATGTTTAACTTTTTGTGGAACTGCCAAACTGTTTTCCATAGTGATAGCACCATTTTACATTCCCATCAGTAATGTGTGAGGTTTCCAATTTCTCCACATGCTCACCAACTTGTTATTTTCTGATTTAAAAAAAAATTATTAGAGCCATTCTATTAGGAGTAAAGTAGTATTTCTTTATGATTTTGCTTTATGTTTCCCTAATGACTAATGATGTGGGGCATCTTTTCATGTGCTTATTGGACATTTGCATATCTTCTTTGGTGAAATAGCTATTCAAGTCTTTTGCCCATATAAAAATTGGATGGTTTGTCTTTTAATTTTATTTATTTATTTATTTATTTATTTATTTATTTATTTACTTAATTGTTTAAAGTATTACAAATAGTAGTATATATGTCTCCTTCCCCCCCCCCCCCATTGACCTTCCCCCGGCCTCCCCTACCCCCCGGCACATGCCCTCCCCCTCCCCAGTGTCTTGTGTCCATTGGTTATGCTTATATGCATGCATACAAGTCCTTCGGTTGATCTCTTACCTGCCCCCCAACACTCCCCAGCCTTCCTGCTGTAATTTAACAGTCTGTTCCATGCTTCTCTGCTTCTGTAGCTACCTTTTTGTTCATCAGATTATAATGTTCTTTATTATCCATAAATGAGTGAGATCATGTGGTATTTTTCTTTCACTGCCTGGCTTATTTCACTTAGCATAATGCTCTCCAGTTTCATCCATGCTGCTGCAAATGGTAAGAATTCCTTCTTTTTAAAAAAAAATTTTTATTGAGGTATTATATGTGTACATATCTTACCATTACGCCCCCCACCCCACACCCACACATGCCCTCACCCCCCAGAGTTTTGCGTCCATTGTTTATGCTTATATGCATGCATACAAGTCCTTTGTTTGATTTCTTATCTCCCCCCCTCTCCCTAACTTTCCCCCTGTAATTTGAAAGTCTGTTTGTTGCTTTACTGTTTCTGTATCTATCTTTTTGTTCATCAGTTTATAATGTTCTTTATTATCCATAAATGAGTGAGATCATGTGGTATTTTTCTTTCATTGACTGGCTTATTTCACTTAGTATAATATTCTCCAGTTCCATCCAGGTTGCTGCAAATGATGAGAATTCCTTCTTTTTTATGACAGCATAGTATTCCATTGTGTAGATGTACCACAGTTTTCTGATCCAGTCATCTGCTGATGGGCACCTAGGTTGTTTCCAAATATTAGCTATTGTAAATTGTGCTGCTATGAAAATAGGGGTGCATATATCCTTTCTGATTGGTGTTTCTGTTTTCTTTGGATATATTCCCAGAAGTGGTATTACTGGGTCAAATGGCAGTTCCATTTTTAAATTTTTGAGGAAACTCCATACCATTCTCCATAGTGGCTGCACCAGTCTGCATTCCCACCAGCAGTGAAGAAGGGTTCCTTTTTCTCCGCATCCTCACCAGAGCTTGTCGTTTGTTGATGATTGTCATTCTGACAGGTGTGAAGTGGTACTTCATTGTTGTTTTGATTTGCATCTCTCAGATGATTAGTGACTTTGATCATGTTTTCATATGTCTCTTGGCTTTAGGAATGTCCTCTTTCAAAAACTATCTATTTAGGTCCTTTGCCCATTTTTTGATTAGGTTGTTTATCTTTCTTTTGTTAAGTTGTATGAGTTCCCTGTAAATTTTGGAGATTAAACCCTTATCGGAGATAACATTGGCAAATATGTTCTCCCATGCAATGGGCTTTCTTGTTGTTTTGTTGATGGTTTCTCTTGCTGTGCCAAAGCTTTTTATTTTGATATAATCCCATTTGTTTATTTTATCCTTAGTCTCTCTTGCCCTAGGATTTGTGTATGTAAAGATATTGCTATGACATATGTCTGCAATTTTTCTGCCTATGGAGTCTTGTAGGATTTTTATTGTTTCCCGTCTTACGTTCAAGTCCTTTAGCCATTTTGAGTTTGTTTTTGTGTATGGTGTAAGTTGGTGATCTAGTTTCATTTTTTTTGCATGTGTCTGACCAAAATTCCCAGCACCATTTATTAAAGAGGCTGTTTTGACTCCATTGTATGCTCTTGCCTCCTTTGTCAAATATTAATTGAGTATAATGGCTTGGGTCCATTTCTGGGTCCTCTATTCTGTTCCATTGATCTATATGTCTGTTCTTGTGCCAGTACCAGGCAGTTTTGAGAACCGTGGCTTGGTAATATAGTTTGGTGTTGTGATCCCTCCAATGTTGTTCTTCTTTTTCAGGATAGCTGTGGCTATACTGGGTCTTTTTTTGATTCCAGATGAATTTTTGGAGAGTTTGTTCTAGATCTTTGAAATATGCCATTGGTATTTTAATAGGTATTGCATTGAATCTATAAATTCTTTAGGTAGTATGGACATTTTAATGATGTTGATTCTACCAATTCATGAACATGGTATGTTCTTCCATTTGTTTATGTCTTCCTCTATGTCTTTTTAAAATGTCCTCTGGTTTTCTGTGTAAAGGTCTTTTACATCCTTGGTTAAGTTTTCCCCTAGGTATCTTAATTTTTTTGGTTGCAATGGTAAATAAGATTTTTTTTTCATTTCTATTTCTGTGACTTCATTATTGGTGTATAAAAAGGCCATAGATTTCTGGGCATTAATTTTGTATCCTGCTACATTGCTAAATTCTTTTATTAGGTCTAGTAGTTTTTTGATGGAGTCTTTGGGGTTTTCTATGTATAGTATCATGTCATCTGTGAATAAGGACAGTTTTACTTCTTCTTTTCCAATTTGGATGCCTTTTATTTCTCCTTCTTGTATGATTGCTATGGCTAGTATTTCTAACACTATGTCGATCAGGAGTGGTGAAAGTGGGCATCCTTGTCTTGTTCCTGTTCTTAGGGTAAATGAGTTTAGTTTTTGCCCATTGAATATGATGTTGGCTGTGGGTTTGTCATATATGGCTTTTATTATGTTGAGGTATAATCCCTCTATTCCCACTTTGCTGAGAGTTTTTATCAAGAAAGGGTTTTGGCTTTTGTCAAATGCTTTTTCTGCATCAATTGGTATGATTATGTGATTTTTGTTTCTCAGTTTGTTTATATGATGTATCACATTTGATTTGCGGATATTGTACCATCCTTGCATCCCCAGAATAAATCCCACTTGGTCATGGTGTATGATTTTTCTGATGTACTGCTGGATCCAATTTGTTCGAATTTTGTTGAGGATTTTAGTATCTATGTTCATCAGGGATATTGGCCTGTAATTCTCTTTCTTTGTGGTGTCTTTATCTGATTTTGGTATAAGGGTGATGCTGGCTTCACAGAAAGAGCTTGGAAGTGTGCCTTCCTCTTGAATTTTTTGGAATAGTCTGAGGAGGATAGGTTTTAGTTCTTCTTTGAATGCTTGGTAGAACTCTCCTGTAAAGCTGTCTGGACCGGGGCTTTTGTTTGCTGGAAGATTTTTGATCACCGTTTCAATTTCTTCAGTAGATATCGACCTATTCAGGTTTTTTTATTCTTTTTGGTTGAATTTTGGGAGCTTGTGTTTTTCTAGGAATATGTCCATTTCATCTAGGTTGTCCATTTTTGTTGGAATAGAGTTGTTCATAGTATTTTTTCATAATCGTTTGTATTTATGTGGGATCGGTTGTTATTTCACTTTTTTAATTTCTGATTTTGTTTATTTGGGTCCTCTCTCTTTGCTTCTTGGTGAGCCTGGCTAGAGGTTCATCAATCTTTTTTATCATTTCAAAGAACCAGCTCTTGGTTTTGTTGATCTTTTGTATTGTTTTTTTTTTTTTTTGTCTCTATGTCATCATCTCCACTCTGATCTTTATTATTTCCTTCCTTCTCCTTCGTTGGGCTTTTCTTGTTGCTCTCTTTCTAACTCTTTGAGTTGTAGGGTTAGGTAATTTATTACCATTGTTTCTTGTTTTATGCTGTAGGCTTGTAGAGCTATGAACTTCCTTCTCAAGAATGCTTTCATTGTGTCCCATAGATTTTGGATTGTTTTGTTTTCATTGTCATTTGTTGCCATGATGCTTTTTATTTCTTCTTTGATCTCTCTGGTAACCCAGTCATTGTTTAATAGCATGCTATTTAGTCTCCAGGTATTTGATATTTTTATTGTAGTTGATTTCTAGTTTTATGCCATTCTGATCTGAGAAGATGCTTGATATGATTTCTAACTTCTTCATTTGAAGAGACTTTGCCTGTGACCCAATATATGGTCTATCTTTGAAAATGACCCATGTGCACTTGAGACGAATGTATATTCTGTGGCTTTGGGGTGAAATGTTCTGAAGATGTTAATTAATTCCATCTGATCTAGTGAGTCATTTGGGATTGATATTTCTTTGCTGATTTTTTGTTTAGAGGATTTGTCCAATGGTGATAGTGAGGTATTAAAGTCCCCTACTATGACTGTATTGCTGTCAATCTCTCCCTTGATATCCTCCAGAAGTTTTTTAATGTATTTGGCTGTTCCTGTGTTGGGTGCATATATGTTTACCAGTGTTATTTCTTCTTGTTGGATTTCTCCCTTTAGTATTATGAAGTGGCCTTCCTTATCTCTTGTTATGTCCTTCACTTTGAGATCTAATTTGTCAGATATAAGTATTGCTACCCCAGCTTTTTTTTCATTTCCATTCACCTGAAAAACTTTTTTCCATCCCTTCACCATCAGTCTGCGTGAGTCATTTTTTCTGAGGTGGGTTTCTTATAGACAGCAGATATATGTGTCATGTTTTCCTATCCACTCAGCTACCCTATGTCTTTTAATTGGAGGCATTTAATCCATTTACATTTAAAGCTATTATTGATAGGTATTTGTTTGTTGCCATTTTTATTCTTTACTTCTGTGTTCCTTCTTCGCTTCCTATTTCTTCTTTTTACAGCAGACCCTTTAGCATTTTTTTGCATTGCTTGTTTGGTGGTAATAAACTCCCTTGGTCCTTTTTTGTCTGTGAAGCTCCTGATTTCATCTTCAATTTTGAATGATAGCCTTTCTGGGTACAGTATTCTTGGATTCAGACCCTTCCTTTGCATGACTTTATATATTTCATTCCATTCCCTTCTTGCCTGATGTGTTTCTGTTGAGAAATTAGTTGCTAGTTTGATGGGGGTTCCTTTGTAGGTAACGTTCTGTCTCTCTCTGGCTGCTTTTAATGTTCTTGCTTTATTGTTGGTGTTTGCCAATTTAATTACAATGTGCCTTGGCATTGGTCTTTTGGGGTTCATTTTGCTTGGGACTCGGTGAGCTTCTTGGATATGTGTGAGTTTTTTCTTCCTTATATCAAGGAAGTTTTCTGTCATTATTTCTTCAAACAGGTTTTCTATTCCTTGCTCAGTTTCCTCTCCTTCTGGTACCCCTATTATGCGGATGTTGTTTTGTATTGTGTTGTCCCAAAGTTCCCTTAGGCGCTCCTCCTGTTTTTTAAGTTTTTTTTTTTTACTAGATGCTGCTCTGATTGGCTATTTTTTTCTACCTTGTCTTCTAGTTTACTGATTTTTTCCTCTGCTTCTTCTAGTCTACTGTTGATGCTTTGTATTGAGTTCTTTATATCAGCGATGTCATTTCTCATTTCTTCTTGGTTCTTCTTCATTTCCTCTTGGTTCTTACACATATTGTTGAATTTGTCTTCCATTCTTTTCAGTGACCTCATGACCATTTCTCTGAATTCTTTCTTTGACATATTGCTTGCCTCCATTTCCTTTACTACCTTTTCTGGTGATGCCTGCTTTTCTTTCATATGTGGGTTGTTTCTTTGTCTCCCCATGATCTCTCTTCTCTGGTTATCTGGTTATGTAGTTCTCTCTCTCCTTTTCCTAGGCGAAATCTGACCTTTCCGTGAGAGGGTGCAGAGCTCATCCGAGTCCATGTATTTGTGCTGCTTTAGGTTCAGTGTTTCTGGGTTTGCCGGATGGTTTGTCTTTTTGTTGTTGAGTTGTAGGAGTTGTTTATATATTTTGGATATTAAATCCTTCTCAGGTATATGATTTGCAAGTATATCCTCCTATACTGTGGGTTGTCTTTTCACTTTTTTGGATAATGTGCCTTGATGAACATAAGTTTTTAATTTTGATGAAATGCAATTATATTTTGTTGCCTGTGCTTTTGGTGTGAAAATTATGAAACTATGCCAAAATAAAAGGTAATGGAGATGTTCCTCTATGATTTCTTCTAAAAATTTATGTTTTTTACTTATTTTGAGTTAATTTTAGTATATGGTATAAATTAAGGTCTTGAGTCATAAGTTCTCTTGGCTCTTCCTCCAAATTTGACTTAATACCATTGTTTCTATCTTTAAACAAAAAATATATGCACATTTGAATTGGTTATGCAGCTAGGACCTGGGCCCTATCAAGTCTCTGAAACCATGAATAAGAGTAATTTAACCTATGTGCTCTCTGCCAGAGTTTCAGAGGATGATATCAGACATAAACAGAGTACCAGGCAATTGGTCACCAAGTCTAAGAGCACGATGTTTTCTTTTATGTTAATCCTCATTGGAGGATATTTTTTCCATTGGTTTTTAGAGAGGGTATAAGGGAAGATGGAGGAGGAGGGAGGTGAGATAGAGAGAGAAACATTGATATGAGAGAGACACATCAATTGGTTTCCTCCTGCATGCACCCCAACAGGAGCCAGGGATTGAATTTGCAACCCAGGTTCGTGCTCTTGACAGAAAATCGAATGTGTGACCCTCTGGTGTGCAGGCTGATGCTCTAAAGCACTGAGCAATGCCGGCCAGGGCAGGATGTTTCCTTATAATGTAGGAGAATCATGTGCTTATCATATGCCTAATTGAATATAAAAGGATAAAAAGTAGAATATATATAATATAACAATACATTGTATAAAAATATAAAAGGATATTGTAATCAATATTCAGAAGAATTTCAGAATCATGGGCTGCCCAGAAAAGAGCTGTAAGAACTGAGATCTGGCTCTCTCCACATTAATCAGATGATCCAATCTTTGCTGCTTGTTAATACTTGATCATATAAAGTGTGTATCCTGTAGTTTAAGAGAAAGGATAGTATAAAGTACATATATTAACCCTTTAAAGAGTGAAGACTACTACGCAGAAGATAAAACAGATGACAGGCCACTGTAGGGGATCACTTTGGGCAGGAAACACATTTAGTGCTGCTTGGTGTTCACACCATGCTTCTGGCAGTTTATTGTGACAACAGAGAAGACAGGCCATCTGTAAGGAGTAAGGAGTTTGCATCTAATGTGAGAGAAAGTGACTCTGGAATGAAAGCCTTGCTATGTCCCTACTTATACTGTAGATGACAGCATCTCTCTCTCTCTCTCTCTCTCTCTCTCTCTCTCTCTCTCTCTCTCTCTCTGTTCCTCTACTGTCTAATGCTGTGACATCTGCTAAGGGAGGCTGAGAATCACTTATATTCTCTGCTTGTGAAATTCAATAAAATTTCACCAAGCATCTACTCTGATCCAGGTTTTCCACTAGATTGGGGATTGAAAAGTGGAAAAAGTCTTGGTTCTTATTCTGGGAGCATTCTCATCACAGTCTTGTTTCATTGCTGCCTTGCTTTATCACTTTATGGAAACTTGAGTGCTTCAGTCTGTATTGGTTTCTGGGTACACTTGAAGGAGCCTACATGTCAAGGAAACTCAGGATTTTATGCTCATGTTTCCATAGAGGAAATGGGCTTTTCGGATGCGTGTGAGAAAGGTATAAATTTGAATGAGGGAAACAGTATGGTTCCACAAGAAAATCTTCCCTCTGCCAACCACTATATGGCTGTATCTTCTTAGATTGTTGGGGTTTGAAAAATGTATTAATATAACAACAACAATAAAACAGTTAACACTTAGTGAGCATTTACTGTTGTCAGGCACTGTACTAAGCATTTTACATGTATGAATTCATTAAATCTTTGACTCAATCTTATGAAGAGGGTGCTATTATCACCCCCAATCTTACAGATGAGTAAACAGAGGCATAAACTGATATGCTGTTTTGCTGTCTATACTATAGATGTTTCTTTTCAAGGGGTGCCAGTCCAGTCGAGTTCTGCCTGAATTGGGTTGCATTTATAGCCTAAAATTCTCTGGCTACCATGTTGATCCTATTGGCATGGATGATGTCCTGAAGGAAGTTTGAACCCTTCTAGGAGAGCATGCCTCTTCTGCCTTCACCTGGCACTGCCTCTGCCAAAAGGGGCCATGAAAAGCCTTAGAAACACGTTGGTAAATTTTAAAATATGACCAGGAAGGTGAAGTGAATGTCATATCTTGGGAGAACTACCTGAACTCACAATTGTTATAACTGACTTGGTATCAATTGAGAGATTCATGACATGAGAATTTTAAAGTCATGGGTTCTAAATGTAAAGCCTGATTAACCAAGCAAATTTTCACCTAATTGTGCTTTGGAATTTCTTATTTCAATCAGATTTTTCTGACTAATGAAGTTGTTAACTCTTAATGTTGAGTATTTTTCATGTAGTCATGACAGTGTAACCTATATAGCTATTGGCCAAAGATACCTTGAAAGCTTTTGGGGTGTGTGTGGGGGTGTTGAGTAACGAATCATAACATTCCTGGGATGGAACATTTCCTATTTATCTTCCTCATTCCTCTTTTCTTTCTTCTCTTTTCTTTACTATAAAAACTCTCAGTCCAATGTTCTCACTAAAATACATAATCTACCTTGCAAGTAAAGACAAAATCTCTTTCAATAGCTCCCAATTGCCCCTTCAGTTGCAATATGAGCTAGTTTTGCAAATTGTGCCAATTATATACAAAACACCAGGTAAACTACATTTTTAAAATTTATTTATTTATTTTATTATTATTTTTCTTTTTTAATTTTTTATTAAGGTATTATATGTGTACATATCTTACCTTTGCCCCCCCCCCCACTCCCATACATGACCTCACCCCCAGAGTTTTGTGTCCATTGGTTATGCTTATATGCATGCATACAAGTCCTTCGGTTGATCTCTTATCTCCCCCACCTCTCACTAACCTTCCCGCTGTAATTTGACCTTCTGTTTGATGCTTTACTTTCTCTGTATCTATCTTTTTGTTCAACAGCTTATAATTTTCTTTATTATCCATAGATGAGTGAGATCATGTGGTATTTTTCTTTCATGGACTGGCTTATTTCACTTAGCATGATGTTCTCCAATTCCATCCAGGTTGCTGCAAATGGTAGAAATTCCTTCTTTTTTATGGCAGCATAGTATTCCATTGTGTAGATGTACCATAGTTTTCTGATCCAGTCATCTGCTGACGGGCACCTAGGCTGTTTCCAAATCTTTGCTATTGTAAATTGTGCTGCTATGAATATAAGGGTGCATATATCCTTTCTTATTGGTGTTTCCAGTTTCTTAGGATATATTCCTATGAGTGGGATTACTGGGTCAAATGGGAGTTCCATTTTCAGTTTTTTAAAAAAACTCCGTACTGTTCTCCACAGTGGCTGCACCAGTCTACATTCCCACCAGCAGTGCACTAGTGTTCTTTTTTCTCCGCTTCCTCGCCAACACTTGTCATTTGTTGGTTTGTTGATGATAGCACATTCTGACCGGTGTGAGATGGTACCACATTGTCATTTTGATTTGCATCTCTTGGATAATTAGTGACTTTGAGCATGTTTTCATGTGTCTCTTGGCCTTTCTTCTGTCTTCTGCAGAAAAGATTCTATTTAGGTCCGTTGCCCATTTTTTTTATTGGATCATTTATCTTCCTTTTATTAAGTTGTATAAGCTGCCTGTAGATGTTGGAGATTAAACCTTTATCAGTGATACCATTTTCAAATATGCTCTCCCATACAGTGGGATTTCTTGTTGTTTTGTTGATAGTTTCTTTTGCCGTAAAAAAGCTTTTTATTTTGATGTAGTTTCATTTGTTTATTTTCTTATTAGCTTCCATTGCCCTAGGGGCAGTATCAGTGAAGAAGTTCTTTCGGCATATGTCAGATTTTGCTGCCTATGGATTCCTCTAGTATTGTTATGGTTTCCCGTCTTATGTTTAAGTCCTGTATCCATTTTGAGTTTATTTTTGTGTATGGTGTAAGTTGGTGATCTAGTTTCATTTTTTTGCATGTATCTGTCCAGTGTTCACAACACCATTTATTGAAGAGACTGTTTTGACTTCATTGTATGTTCATGCCTCCTTTGTCAAATATATATATATATATATATTTAATTTCTTTATTGATTAAGGTGTCACATATTTGTCCTCATCCCCCCATTCCCATCCCCCACCCCTCCCCACGGATGCCCCCACCCCCTGTTGTCCTTAACCATTGGTTAGGCTCATATGCATGCACACAAGTCCCTTGGTTGATCTCTCCCCCCTACCCCCACCCTCTCCTACCCTCCCTCTGAGGCCCGACAGTCTGATCGATGCCTCCTTGTTTCTGGGTCTGTTCTTGTTCATCAGTCTATGTTGTTCATCATTTCCCCTAGATGAGTGAGATCATGTGTTATTAGAAATATACTTATAAGAACCGAATGTGAGACGAGCAATAATAGTTATGCTGACAGGCAAATGAATCAGTCTGTAGTAAGTTTCTTTCTGGACCAACAGTTCTTTTGAGATCCAATTTCAATGTCCACCAGTTCCTTATGTATACATGTCGGCACAACCTTTTCAGCTCTGGATGGTGGACAAATGTTGGTAATGCAGGTCCGATTCCCTCTGGTTTGGTCTCGCCCGGACGCAGGGGCGCGGCTTCACCCGGACCCAGGGGCGCGTGGCCTCTCCCAGACCCAGGGGTGTGGCCACAACCGGACCCGGGACCCCGCCTCACCCGGATCCAGTGGTGCACGGCCTCACCCGGACCCGGGATCCAGCTTCACCCAGACCCGGGACCCAGCCTCACCCGGATCCAGGGGCGCACGGCCTCACCCAGACCCAGGGGCGTGTGGCCTCACCCGGACCCAGGTGTGTGCAGCCTCACCCGGTCCTGGGATCCAGCCTCATCCGGACCCAGGGGCGCGTGGCCTCACCCGGACCCAGGGGCGCACGGCCTCTCCCGGACAAAGGGGCACGGCCTCACCCGGACCCGGGACCCAGCCTCACCAGGACCCAGGGGCGTGGCCTCACCCGGACCCGGGACCCAGCCTCACCCGGATCCAGGGGTGCACGGCCTATCCCGGACCCGGGATCTAGCTTCACCCGGACCCGGGACCCAGCCTCACCCTGATCCAGGGGTGCACAGCCTCACCCGGACCCGGGACCCAGCCTCACCCGGATCCAGGGGCGCACGGCCTCACCCGGACCCAGGATCCAGCTTCACCCGGACCCAGGGGCGCGTGGCCTCACCCGGACCCAGGTGTGTGCGGCCTCACCCGGTCCCGGGATCCAGCCTCACCCAGACCCAGGGGCGCGGCCTCACCTGGACCCGGGACCAAGCCTCACCCAGATCCAGGGGCGCACGGCCTCACCCAGACCCGGGATCCAGCTTCACCCGGACCCGGGACCCAGCCTCACCCGGATCCAGGGGCGCACGGCCTCACCCGGACCCGGGACCCAGCCTCACCCGGATCCAGGGGCGCACGGCCTCACCTGGACCCGGGATCCAGCTTCACCCGGACCCAGGGGCGCGTGGCCTCACCCAGACCCAGGTGTGTGCGGCCTCACCCGGTCCCGGGATCCAGCCTCACCCGGACCTAGGGGAGCGTGGCCTCTCCCAGATCCAGGGGCGCGGCCTCACCCGTACCTGGGACCCAGCCTCACCCGGATAAAGGGGCGCACGGCCTCACCCGGTCCCGGGATCCAGCTTCACCCGGACCCGGGACCCAGCCTCACCCGGATCCAGGGGCGCACGGCCACACCCGGATCCGGGACTCAGCCTCACCCGGATCGAGGGGTGCACGGCCTCACCCGGACCTGGGATCCCGCTTCACCTGGACCCAGGTGCACGTGGCCTCACCCGGACCCACGTGTTTGCGGCCTCACCCCGTCCCGGGATCCAGCCTCACCCAGACCCAGGGCGTGTGGCCTCACCCGGATCCAGGGGCGCATGGCCTCTCCCGGACCCAGAGGCGCAGCCTCACCTGTACCCGGGACCCGGCCTCACCTGGATCCAGGGGCACACGGCCTCACCCGGATCCAGGGGCACACGACCTCACCCGGACCCGAGATCCAGCTTCACCCGGACCCAGGGGCGCGTGGCCTCACCCGGACTCGGGACCCAGCCTCACCTGGATCCAGGGGTGCATGGCCTCACCCGGACCCGGGATCCAGCTACACCCGGACCCAGGGGCGCGTGGCCTTACCCAGACCCAGGGGTGCGTGGCCTCACCCGGACCCAAGGGCGTGGCCTCACCTGGACCCGGGACCCAGCCTCACCTGGATCCAGGGGCGCACGGCCTCACCCAGACCCGGGATCCAGCTTCACCCGGACCCAGGGGCGCGTGACTTCACCCGGACCCTGGGGCGCGTGGCCTCTCCCGGACCCGGGACCCAGGGGCGCATGGCCTCACCCAGACCCGGGATCCAGCTTCACCTGGACACAGGGGTACGTGGCCTCACCCGGACCCCAGGGCACGTGGCCACACCCGGTCCCGGGACCCAGCTTCACCCGGACCCAGGGGCACGTGCCCCACCCGGATCCTGGGGAGTACAACTTCATCCGGACCCGGGATCCAGCCTCACCCGGATCCAGGGGCGCACGGCCTCACCCGGACCCAGGATCCAGCTACACCCGGACCCAGAGTCGCGTGGCCTCACCCGGACCCAGGGGCGCGGCCTCAACCGGACCCTGGACCCAGCCTCACCCGGATCCAGGGGCGCAGCCTCATCCAGACCTGGGACCCAGTGCGGCCTCGTCTTCTTGATCCCAATTCCTGTTGGTCAATTCCCTCTCAGCAATTCCCATGGCCATTTTCTCAAAGCTCCGGGGCGGCTGCCATGGAACTCGCTGGGTGGTGGGCTCGGCGAAGCTCCAGTGTGCCCGGTGCGCTGCGGCAGGCTGGTCTGAGGTCACTGCGGCGGCACTCGGGTCTGTAGCAGAGACCAGTCGCCGGGCGAGTGCACCTGGATCCGGGACCCAGCGGGGCCTTGTCTTCCTGATCCCATCTCCCATCAGTCAATTCCTTCACAGCAATTCCTCCGGCCATTGTTCTGGATGGTGTCTGCTCTGTTTTCCAGTTGTAGTTTCAAAATTGTTGTGGTAGGCAACAATCAGGCGTCTGACCTATGCCGCCATCTTGGTCCTCCAGAAGATTCTTAAGCAACCTTACAAATGTGGTTCTGAACACTGTGTCGTCCATCAGTTTACCTTCCTTCATCCCTTCTATTCGTGACCTGCTTCGGTGTCTTCACCTTTTGGCTGCCTCCCTATAGTTCAGCTTCCCTAATCTCCCTAGGTGGTTGCTCTTGATACCCCCCTTTGTGGGCTGAGTGCAAAGTCTTGGTGTTGTTAAGCCTTGATTGCCATTGGTACACTGGGAGGACTTGACCTCCAGTCCAATTGGCTGTGAGGATCAGCTGTGTCTATGCCGGGAGACAGCCTTATTCAACTAGACTTGCAAAATTGTAAAAGCCTCTGTGCTCAGCTTGGATGGGGCGGAGTTACAGGGTGGAGCCTACAGCCTTGGCTTCCCGTCAGCCCCGCCCTATGAGGTTCCTGTGTCTCAGTGTCCCTCTGTACTCCCTGCAAACACCTCTGAGAGAAAAGCGCCCTGGAGTTTTGCCCGCTGCCAAACAGTCTAGTCTCTCCCCCAATGAATCTGGATTCCCAGATTCTCGCCCAGAACTGTGTTTCAGTGTAGTCGGAACGGGGGCTCAGCGCAGTCTGGTGCTTTTGTCTCCTTCCCACCAGGGCAATCCAGTGGCACAGTCAACAGGCCATCCTCTGCGCGCATTCCCGTGCGTGCCTCTGGTGCTCTGCCTTTTGCTGCTTCTCTGCATTTCCGCCTTACAGCCCAGATTCCCCCAGTATGAGCCTGGCTTCCCAGGGTCTTGCCCGGTACTGGGGTTCAGTGCAGTTGGAACTGGGGTTCAGCACGGTCCGGAGCTATTGTCGCCTTCCCACTAGGGCAATTCAGCGGCACAGGCAACAGTCCGTCCTCTGCGCGCATTCATGTGCGCACCTCCGGAGCTCTGCCTTTCGCCGCTCCTCTGTGCCTCCGCCCCACAGCCCAGATTCCCCCAGCATGAGCCTGGCTTCCCAGGGTTTCGCCCGGAACTGGGGTTCAGTGCAGTCAGAGCTGGGGTTCAGCGCAATCTGGAGCTTTTATCTCCTTCCTGCTAGAGAACGCCGGCCAGGCCGTCAGCCGCCCCTTCCTCTCCGGCTCCGTCCTCCCCGCACGCGTGTCTCCGCCTGTGTCTCCATACCTCAGGCTTTTATGGCTCCTCTGATTTTCCTTGTGGTTTTCTCTTTCCTTCTAGTTGTGGGCATTTCAGTCAGCCAGCTTTCCTGTGGTTCTGGATGATGTCCGTTTTGAACTTCAGTTGTATTTTTGAAATTGTTGTGTCAGGCTGTAGGTTAGGTGTTTAACCTATGCCGCCATCTTGGTTTCTCCCCTTTGTCAAATATTAATTGAGCATATTGGTTTGGGTTGATATCTGGATTCTCTATTCTATTCCATTGATCTATGTGTCTGTTCTTGTGCCAGTACCATGCTGTTTTGAGAACAGTGGCTTTGTAATACAGCTTGAGGTCTGGTTTTGAGATCCCTCCTACTTTATTCTTCTTTCTTAGGATTGCTGCGGCTATTCGGGGTCTTTTTTTATTACAGATGAATTTTTGGACAGTTTTTTCTAAATCTGTGAAATATGCCGTTAGTTTTTAATGGGGAGTGCATTGAATCTATAGATTGCTTTGGATACTATGGACATTTTAATGATGTTGATTCTACCAATTCATGAACATGGTATGTTCTTCCATCTATTTACGTCTTCCTCTATCTCTGTTTTCAGTGTCCTGTAGTTTTCCGTGTATAGGTCTTTTACCTCCTTAGTTAAGTTTATTTCTAGGTATCTTAATTTTTTTGGGCGATGGTAAATGGGATTGCTTTTTTAGTCTGTATTTCTGTAAGTTCACTATTGGTGTATAGAAAGGCCATAGACTTCTTGGCGTTAATTTTGTATCCTGCTACATTGCTGAATTCATTTATTTAGTCTATTAATTTTTTGATGGAGACTTTCGGGTATTTTATGTACAGTATCATGTCATCTGCAAATAAGGATAGCTTTACTTCTTTTCCAATTTGGATGCCTTTTATTTCTTCTTTTTGTATGATCGCAGTGGCTAATATTTTCAGTACCATGTCAAACAGGAGTGGTGAGAGTGGGCATCCCTGTCTTGTTCCTGTTCTTAGGGGAAATGGTTTTAGTTTTTGCCCATTGAGTATGATGTTTGCTGTGGGTTTATCATATATAGCTTTTATTATGTTGAGGTATGATCCTTCTATTCCCACCTTGTTGAGAGTTTTTATCAAGAAAGAGTGTTGGATTTTGTCAAATGCTTTTTCTGCATCAATTGATATGACTATGTGATTTTTATCTCTCACTTTGTTGATGTGATGTATCACGTTTATTGATTTACGGATATTGTACCATCCCTGCATCCCTGGGATAAATCCTACTTGGCCATGGTTTATGATCTTGCTGGACCCGATTTGCTAGAATTTTGTTGAGGATTTTGGCATCTATGTTCATGAGGGATATTGGCATGTAATTCTCTTTCATTGTGTTGTCTTTATCTGGTTTTGGTATTAGGATGCTGCTGGCTTCATAGAAGGAGCTTGGAAGTGTTTCCTCCTCTTGAATTTTTTGGAATAGTCTGAGGAGGATAGGTTTTAGTTCTCACTTGAATGTTTGGTAAAACTCTCCTGTGAAGCCGTCAGGCCCCAGGCTTTTGTTTGCCGGAAGCTTTTTGATGACTGCTTCAATTTCTTCCATAGTTACTGGGTTATTGAGCTGTTGAGATTCTTCCTGATTGAGTTTTGGAAGGTTATATTTTTCTCCGACTATGTCTATTTCCTCCAGGTTGTCCAGTTTGTTGGAATAGAGTTGTTCATAGTATTTCTAAACAATCCTTTGTATTTCAGCGGGGTCTGTTGTTATTTCACCTCTTTCATTTCTGATTTTGTTTATTTGGGTCCTCTCTCTTTGTTTCTTGGTGAGTCTGGCTAAAGATTCGTCAATCTTATTTATCCTTTCAAAGAACCAGCTCTTGGTTTTGTTGGTCTTTTGTATTGTGTCTTTTGTATTGTTTCTTTGGTCTCTATGTCTTTTATCTCTGCTCTGATCTTTATTATTTCCTTCCTTCTGCTTACACTGGGCTTTTCTTGTTGCTTTCTTTCTAACTCTTTGAGTTGTAGGGTTAGGTAATTTATTACCATTGTTTCTTGTTTTTTTGTAGTAGGCTTGCAGAGCTATGAACTTCCCTTTCAAGACTGCTTTCGCTGTGTCCCATAGATTTTGGATTGTTGTGTTTTCATTGTCATTTGTTGCCATGATGTTTTTTATTTCTTTCTTGATGTCTCTGGTAACCCAGTCATTGTTTAATAGCATGCTGTTTAGTCTCCATGTGTTTGATTTCTTTGGATTGTTTTTATTGTAGTTGATTTCTAGTTTTATGCCACAGTGATCTGAGAAGATGCTTGATATGATTTCTATCTTCTTGAATTTGAAGAGACTTTGCCTATGTCCTAACATATGGTCTATTTTTGAAAATGACCCATGTGCACTTGAGAAGAATGTATATTCTGTGCCTTTGGGGTGAAATGTTCTGAAGATGTCAATTAATTCCATCTGGTCATGTGAGTCATTTAGGATCGATGTTTCCTTGCTGATTTTTTGTTTAGAGGATTTGTCCAGTGGTGATGATGGTGTATTAAAGACTCCTACTATGATTGTATTGATGATAATCTCTCCCTTGATATCGTCCAGGAGTTTTTTAAAAATGTATTTGTGTGCTCCTGTATTGGGTGTGTATATGTTTACCAGGGTTATTTCTTCTTGTTGGATTGCTCCCTTTAGTATTATGAAGTGGCCTTCCTTATCTCTTTTTATGTCCTTCACTTTGAGATCTAATTTGTCAGATATAAGTATTGCTACCCCAGCTTTTTTTTTTTCATTTCCATTCGCCTGGAAAACCTTTTCCATCCCTTCACCCTCAGTCTGTGTGTGTCTTTTTTCCTTTCCTTTTTTTCCCACTTTTTTATTTATTTAGGTATTATATGTGTACATATCTTACCATTGTCCCCCCACCCCACACCCACACTTGCCCTCCTCCCCCAAGAGATTTTGTCCATTGGTTATGCTTATATGCATGCATACAAGTCCGTCGGTTGATCTCTTATCTCCCCCACCTCTCCCTAACCTTCCCTCTGTAATTTGACAGTCTGTTTGATGCTTTACTGTCTCTGTATCTATCTTTTTGTTCATCAGTTTATAATGTTCTTTATTATCCATAAATGAGTGAGACCATGTGGTATTTTTCTTTCATTGACTGGTTTATTTCACTTAGCATAATGTTCTCCAATTCCATCCAGGTTGCTGCAAAAGATTAGAATTCCGTCTTTTTTATGCCACCATAGTATTCCATTGTGTAGATGTACCACAGTTTTCTGATCCAGTCATCTACTGATGGGCACCTAGGTTGTTTCCAAATCTTAGCTATTGTAAATTGTGCTGCTATGAACATAAGAGTGCATATAACCATTCTGATAGGTGTTTCTAGTTTCTTCGGATATATTCCCAGGAGTGGGATTACTGGGTAAAATGGGAGTTCTATTTTCAGTTTTTTGAAAAAACTCTGTACTGTTCTCCACAGTGGCTGCACCAGTCTGCATTCCCACCAGCAGTGCACAAGGGTTCCTTTTTCTCTGCATCCTCTCCAGCACTTGCAGTTTGTTGATTTGTGTGTTTTTTTTTTCAATTTTTTTATTAAGGTATTATATGTGTACATATCTTACCATTGCCCTCCCCACACCCCACTCCCATATATGCCCCCACCCCCCAGAGTTTTGCATCCATTGGTTATGCTTATATGCATGCATACAAGTCCTTTGATTGATCTCTTATCTCCCCCACCTCTCCCTAACCTTCCCCTTGTAATTTGACAGTCTGTTTGATGCTTTACTGTCTCTGTATCTATCTTTTTGTTCAAGTTTATAATGTTCTTTATTATCCATAAATGAGTGAGATCATGTGGTATTTTTCTTTCATTGACTGACTTATTTCACTTAACATAATGTTCTCCAATTCCTCCCAGGTTGCTGCAAATGATGAGAATTCCTTCTTTTTTATGGCAGCATAGTATTCCATTGTGTAGATGTACCACAGTTTTCTGATCCAGTCATCTGCTGACGGGCACCTAGGCTGTTTCCAAATCTTAGCTATGGTGAATTGCGCTGCTATGAACATAGGGGTGCATATATCCTTTCTAATTGGTGTTTCTAGTTTCTTCGGATATATTCCCAGGAGTGGGATTACTGGATCAAATGGGAGTTCCATTTTCAGTTTTTTGAGGAAACTCCATACTGTTCTCCACAGTGGCTGCACCAGTCTGCAATCCCACCAGCAGTGCACGAGGGTTCCTTTTTCTCCGCATCCTCGCCAACACTCGTCGTTTGTTGATTTGTTGATGATAGCCATTCTGACAGGTGTGAGATGGTACCGCATTGTTGTTTTTATTTGCATCTCTTGGATAATTAGTGACTTTGAGCATGTGTTCATGTGTCTCTTGGCCTTCCTTCTGTCTGCTTTTAAAAAGATTCTATTTAGGTCTGTTGCCCATTTTTTTATTGGATCATTTATTTTCCTTTTATTAAGTTGCATAAGCTGCCTGTAGATGTTGGAGATTAAACCTTTATCGGTGATAGCATTTGCAAATATGTTCTTCCATAGAGTGGGCTTTCTTGTTGTTTTGTTTATGGTTTCTTTTGCTGTAAAAAAGCTTTTTGTTTTGATGTAGTCCCATTTGTTAATTTTCTGTTTAGCTTCCATTGCCCTAGGGGCAGTGTCAGTGAAGAAGTTCTTTGGGCATATGTCTGAGATTTTGTTGCCTGCGGATTCCTCGAGTATTTTTATGGTTTCCCATCTAATGTTTAAGTCCTGTATCCATTTTGAGTTTATTTTTGTGTATGGTGTAAGTTGGTGATCTAGTTTCATTTTTTTGCATGTATCTGTCCAATTTTCCCAACACCATTTATTGAAAAGACTGTCTTGACTCCATTGTATGTTCATGCCTCCTTTGTCAAATATTAATTGAGCATAGTGGTTTGGGTCAATATCGGTATTCTCTATTCTGTTCCATTGATCTATATGTCTGTTCTTGTGCTAGTACCAGGCTGTTTTGAGAACAGTGGCTTTGTAATACAGCTTGAGGTCTGGTATTGAGATTCCTTCTACTTTATTCTTCTTTCTTAGGATTGCTGTGGCTATTCGGGGTCTGTTTTTATTCCAGATGAATTTTTGGAGAGTTCTTTCTAGGTCTGTGAAATATGCCGTTGGTATTTTGATGGGGAGTGCATTGAATCTATAGATTGCTTTGGGTGGTATGGACATTTTAATGATGTTGATTCTACCAATCCATGAACATGGTATGTTCTTCCATCTGTTTACGTCTTCCTCTATCTCTTTTTTCAGTGTCCTTTAGTTTTCCCTGTATAGGTCTTTTACCTCCTTAGTTAAGTTTATTCCGAGTTATCTTAGTTTTTTTTGGTGTGATGGTAAATGGGATTGCTTTTTTAGTCTCTCTTTCTGTAAGCTCACTATTGGTGTATAGAAAGGCCATAGATTTATTGGCATTAATTTTGTATCCTGCTACATTGCCAAATTCATTTATTAAGTCTATTAGTTTTTTTGATGGAGTCTTTGGGTTTTTTATGTACAATATCATGTCATCTGCAAATAAGGACAGCTTTACTTCTTCTTTTCCAATTTGGATGCCTCCTATTTCTTCTTGTCTAATTGAAATGGCTAATACTTCCAGTATTATGTCAAACAGGAGTGGTGAGAGAGGGCATCCCTGTCTTGTTCCTGTTCTTAGGGAAATGGTTTTAGTTTTTGCCCATTGAGTATGATGTTTGCTGTGGGTTTATCATATATAGCTTTTATTATGTTGAGGTATGATCCTTCTATTCCCACCTTGTTGAGAGTTTTTTCAAGAAAGGGTGTTGGATTTTGTCAAATGCTTTTTCTGCATCTATTGATATGACTATGTGATTTTTATCTCTCAATTTGTTTATGTGATTTTTCACGTTTATTGATTTGCGGATATTGTACCATCCTTGCATTCCTGGGATAAATCCTACTTGGTCATGGTGTATGATCTTTCTGATGTACTGCTGGAGCCGATTTGCTAGAATTTTGTTGAGGATTTTGGCATCTATGTTCATGAGGGATATTGGTCTGTAATTCTCTTTCATTGTGTTGTCTTTATCTGTTTTTGGTATTAGGGTGATGCTGGCTTCATAGAAGGAGCCTGGAAGTGTTCCTTCCTCTTGAATTTTTTCGAATAGTCTGAGGAGGATAGGTTTTAGTTCTTCCTTGAATGTTTGGTAAAACTCTTCTGTGAAGCCGTCAGGCCCCGGGCTTTTGTTTGCTGGAAGCTGTTTGATGACTGCTTCAATTTCGTCCATAGTTACTGGCCTATTGAGCTGTTTAGATTTTTCCTGATTGAGTTTTGGAAAGTTGTATTTTTCTAGGAATATGTCCATTTCCTCCAGGTTGTCCAGTTTGTTGGAATAGAGTTGTTTGTAGTATTTTGTAACAATCCTTTGTATCTCAGCGGCGTCTGTTGTTATTTCACCTCTTTCATTTCTGATTTTGTTTATTTGGGTCCTCTCTCTTTGCTTCTTGGTGAGCCTGGCTAGAGTTCCATCAATATTGTTTATCCTTACAAAGAACGAGCTCTTGGTTTTGTTGATCTTTTGTATTGTTTTTTTTGGTCTCTATGTCATTTATCTCCGCTCTGATCTTTGTTATTTCATTCCTTCTGGTTACACTGCGCTTTTCTTGCTGCTCTTTTTCTAGCTCTTTGAGTTGTAGGGTTAGGTAATTTTTTACCATTGTTGTTTTTTTTTTTTTTTTGCAATATGCTTGTAGAGCTATGAACTTCCCTCTCAAGACTGCTTTCGCTGTGTCCCATAGATTTTGGATTGTTGTGTTTTCATTGTCATTTGTTGCCATGATGTTTTTTATTTCTTCCTTGATGTCTTTGGTAACCCAGTCATTGTTTATAGCATGCTGTTTAGTCTCCATGTGTTTGATTTTTGGATTGTTTTTATTGTAGTTGATTTCCAGTTTTATGCCGCTATGATCTGAGAAGATACTTGATATGATTTCTATCTTCTTAAGTTTGGAGAGACTTTGCCTATGTCCTAACATATGGTCTATCTTTGAAAATGACCCATGTGCACGTGAGAAGAATGTATATTCTGTGCCTTTGGGGTGAAATGTTCTGAAGATGTCAATTAATTCCATCTGGTCTAGTGAGTCATTTAGGATTGATGTTTCTTTGCTGATTTTTTGTTTAGAGGATTTATCTATTGATGTCAGTGGGGTATTAACGTCTCCTACTATGATTATATTGCTGTCATTCTCTCCCTTGATATCTTCCAGTAGTTTTTTTTTTTTATGTATTTGGGTGCTCCTGTATTGGGTGCGTATATGTTTACAAGAGTTATTTCTTCTTGTTGGATTGCTCCCTTTAGTATTATGAAGTGGCCTTCATTATCTCTTGTTATGTCCTTCACTTTGAGATCTAATTTGTCGGATATAAGTATTGCTACCCCAGCTTTTTTTTCATTTCCATTCGCCTGGAAAACCTTTTTCCATCCCTTCATTCTCAGTCTGTATGCGTCTTTTTTTCTGAGGTGGGTTTCCTGTAGACAGCAGATATATGGGTTTTGTTTTCTTAACCCATCAGTTACCCTGTATCTTCTGATTGGGGCGTTCAATTCATTTACATTTAAAGTTATTATTGATAGGTACTTATTTGTCGTCATTTTTATTGTATACCCCTGTGTTCCTTCTTTGCTCCTTTCTTTCTTTCTTTCTTTCTTTCTTTCTTTCTTTCTTTCTTCTTTCTTTCTTTCTTCCTTTCTTTTCTTTTCTTTTTTTTTTGTTTACACCAGATCCTTTAGCATTTCTTGCATTGCTGGTTTGGTGGTGATAAACTCCCTTAGTCCTTTTTTGTCTGTGAAGCTCCTGATTTCACCTTCAATTTTGATTGATAGCCTTGCTGGGTACAGTATTCTTGGATTCAGACCCTTACTTTGCATGACTTTGTATATTTCATTCCATTCCCTCTGGCCTGATGAGTTTCTGTTGAGAAATCAGTTGCTAGTCTGATGGGGGTTCCTTTGTATGTAACTTTCTGTCTCTCTCTGGCCGCTTTTAAGATTTTTATTTTGTCGTTGGTGTTTGCCAATTTAACTATAATGTGCCTTGATGTTGGTCTTTTGGGGTTCATTTTGCTTGGGACTCTGTGAGCTTCTTGGATTTGTGTGGGTTTTTCTTCCCTATATCAGGGAAAATTTCTGTTATTATTTCTTCAAACAGGTTTTCTATTCCTTGCTCAGTTTCCATTCCTTCTGGTACCCCTGTTATTCAGATGTTGTTTTGTTTCGTGTTGTCCCGAAGTTCCCTTAGGCTCTCCTCATGCTTTCTAATTTTTTTTTCTAGAAGCTGTTCTATTTGGGTATTTTTTCCATCTTGTCTTCTAGCTCACTTATTCACTTATGCGGTCCTCTGTTTCTTCTAGTCTACTCTTGATGCTTTCTATTGAGTTTTTTATAGCAGCGATGTCATTTCTCATTTCTTCTTGGTTCTTCATTTCCTTTTGGTTCTTACTGATATTGTCGAATTTGTCTTCCATTCTTTTCAGCCACCTTATGACCATTTCTCTGAATTCTTTCTCTGCTAGGTTGCTTGCCTCGTATTCGTTTACTTCCTTTTCTGGTGATGCCTTCTTTTCTTTCCTATGGGGGCTGTTTCTTTGTCTCCCCATGTTCTCTCTTTTCCGGATGTCTGGTTATATAGTTCTCTCTCTCCTTATCCCCGCGAAATCTGATCTTTTCTTGGTGCAGTGAAGAGTTCCTTTGAGTCCGTGTGTTTGCGCAGATTGGGGGCCGGTGTTCCAGTGCTCACAGCTGTTCAGTGTTTGCTGTTGTCGCGGAAAGTCAGGCCTCCAATAAAACCCTCCTTTCCTTGCAAGATGGTGAGTTTTCCTGTGTGTGTCTTTTTTTCTGAGGTGGGTTTCTTGCAGACAGCAGATATATGGGCCTTGTTTTCTTATCCAATCTGTTACCCTATGTATTTTGATTGGGGCATTTAAACCATTTACATTTAAAGTTATTATTGATAGGTACTTATTTGTCACCATTTTTATTCTATACTACTGTGTTTCTTCTTCACTTTCTAGTTTTTTTTTTGTTTTTTGTTTGTTTGTTTTTGTTTTTTTACAGCAGACCCTTTAGCATTTCTTGCATTGCTGGTTTGGTGGTGATAAATTCCCTTAGCCCTTTTTTGTCTGTGAAGCTTCTGATTTCACTTTCAATTTTGATTGATAACCTTGCTGGGTACAGTATTCTTGGATTGAGACCATTCCCTTGCATGACTTTGTATATTTCATTCCATTCCCTTCTGGCCTGACGAGTTTCTGTTGAGAAATCAGTTGCTAGTCTGATGGGGGTTCCTTTGTATGTAAATTTCTGTCTCTCTTTGGCAGCTTTTAAGATTCTTACTTTGTCGTTGGTGTTTGCCAATTTAATTATAATGTGCCTTGGCATCGGTCTTTTGGGGTTCATTTTGCTTGTGACTCTGTAAGCTTCTTGGATTTGTGTGGTTTTTTTCTTCCCTATATCAGGAAAGTTTTCTGTCATTATTTCTTCAAACAGGTTTTCTATTCCTTGCTCAGTTTCCTTTCCTTCTGGAACTCCTATTATGGGGATGTTGTTTTGTTTTGTGTTGTCCCAAAGTTCCCTTAGGCTCTCTTCCTGCCTTTTCATTTTCTTTTCTAGAAGCTGCTCTACTTGGGTATTTTTTTCCATCTTGTCTTCTAGCTCACTTATGCAGTCCTCTGCTTCTTCTAGTCTACTCTTGATGCTTTCTATTGAGTTCTTTACAGCAGCGATGTCATTTTTCATTTCTTCCTGGTTCTTCTTCATTTCCTCTTGGTTCTTACTCATATTGTTGAATTTGTCTTCCATTCTTTTCAGCCACCTTATGAACATTTCTCTGAATTCTTTCTCTGATAGGTTGCTCGCCTCTAATTCGTTTACTTCCTTTTCTGGTGATGCCTGCTTTTCTTTCTTATGTGGGCTGTTTCTTTGTCTCCTCTTGGTGTCTCTTCTCCAGATGTCTGGTTATGTAGTTCTCTCTCTCCTGCATTGATTTAAAGGCACAAAATACAACACAACCAGGTACAACACACAAGGCACTGAACAGCGATGTATTCCACGATATTAATAATCTCCAATAAAGATGACCACCAGAGAAAGGTAAATTAGGGGATAGGAGAGAAAGAAGAGTAAAAAGAAAGTAAGAAAAAAAGGAGTGTCGAAAATGAAATTGGGGAAATGAGAAAAAAGAATAAGAGAGACTAGAAGGAGACTAAGAAAGAAAAGAGGAACAAACTATATATATGGGGAGAAAACTCCTATAGAACAACCACTGATCACAGCAAATGCCAGCAACAAGTACCTGGTGATTAATACAACCCACAATACCAACTAATATCAAGCGAGT
The DNA here is from genome assembly GCF_951640355.1 of Cnephaeus nilssonii. Lineage (NCBI taxonomy): Eukaryota > Metazoa > Chordata > Mammalia > Chiroptera > Vespertilionidae > Cnephaeus > Cnephaeus nilssonii. The sequence continues at coordinate 119,271,043 of NC_137071.1, read as the reverse complement.
TAAGGGATAACAGAAGTAAAAAACAAACAAAAACACACCAAAGAAACAAAAAAGAATAAGCAAAACAATCTCACAAAAAAGCATAAAAATTCAATATAATCAACATGCAAGCAAACAACAACTAAAGGACAGAGAGAAAAACATTTTTTGTTTTAGTTAAGACTGAAGAGAGAGGTGTGTATGGACTGGGAGCAGGGGATTGGAGATTAGATATATAGGTAGGGTGAAATTTTAGCTGGGGGTAAACAGAAAGAACAGGGAAAATCTAGAGCAGGAAAGGGTTAAGATAAACAGGACACCAAAAGGGGAAAGGTTAGGCAGAGAGTGATGGCATAAAGGTAGAGTTGAGGTAGAATAAAACGATGGTGAAGGAAAGGCAAAAATAGACTATAGAACACTAATCCCAAAGTAAAATAAAGAGAAAATAAAATGACGCTTTTTAAAAAAAATAATAAAAAAGACCCAAAAATAAATATAACAAAAAAGATAAAATAGTAGTAGTAATAATGTTGATTGCAAATAAAAATGTAATAATTAAAAAGGTAAAATCAAGTGAGGAAAAAAGAAAAAAATAGTTTCTTAAGTAAATGATGCAAAAAATGAAAATTTATTAAAATTAAAAAAAAGTGCAGTAGTTAAGGTCATTCACTTCCTCTGTTGTTCTGTTTGACATGCCTGTTTCCCAGTCCAGAAAGTGTTGCAGTTCCCTTTGTTTCACTGCTCCTCAGTGTTGTAATTCAGTCTTGATTTTTAAGCAGGGGGTGTCTTAATTTCTGGTGTTCCTTTATTTTTTATTAGACTAGGGTCAATTTGTGATTCAGCCTCTGGGTGGCACTGTTTCTGGGTTGACTTCCAGGACTCTAAGGCCTCTCTAGCCTTTTTTCCTCTATGGCACTCAGTACCGATTTGCAGAGGCTGGTGGGCAAGTTCAAGCCGACTGCACACCCCTGAAACTCCCAGTCTATCCCTCCGCATCAGATCAAAACCAGTTGCTCTTTAGAGATTCTCCCCTGTTAGCAGCTCTGAGGCCCCCTTCCACAATCACGGATCACACCACCCCCAACAGCCACAGACCTCTCCAGGCTCAGACCTCCCTGGTCATCCAGCTCCCACCGTGTGTGCGTGCGCGTGCCTGCGCGTGCGTTTCTGTCTCCGGCAGGGACTAGAACCTCACCCTATCCCTGGAGAAATCTGACCTTTCCGTGGTGGAGTGAAGAGTGCCTTTGAGTCCAAGCATTCGTGCCTCCTGGGATCGGTGCTCTGGGGCAAACAGTTGTTGGGCAGTCGCCGCAGTTGTTGATTTTCAGGCCTCGGACAAAGTCCACCTTCCCTTTAAAGATGGCAAGATTTCGCTGTCCATGCCCGTAGCTCCAGGAGGGGACCCAGCCGCCGTGGGGGCTGCCCTGTCAGGGGAACCCTGTCCAGCAGTCCCCCACCTTCTCCTGGCGTTCAGCTGTCCCTCAGCTTGCTAACAAACACTCCCAGTGCGACCCTCAGCTGTTCTCTCTTTCTGCTCCAGGACCAGGCTGGGAACACATCTGCCTACTCTGCCGCCATTTTCTCCTCCCCTCCAGGTAAACTACATTTAAGGGGAAACATAAAAAGTAATTTTATTAAGTCCCTGATGCTGATAATATAATAATGGTCAACAAATATGTATATTTCTCTCATATGCAAAGTTCTCTGCTAGATGATACAGTTTAAGAGATAAAAGAAGAATAAGACCCAATTTCCACCAGAGGCTTAATCTCAAGTCCTCATAGTCTTCTTTACAAAGTCTCTTGAAATGCATGTGTCACTCAGTTCTCACTGCCGAGGTGGTATTATGGGCTGCTATTCCACCGGCTTAAGCTGCCCATTGTCTCCTGGCCTGCATTCATCTCATTTCAACCTTTCTTGTACACCCAGATTAATCTTCATAAAGTCCTATATCCCAAATTGTACTTTGAGGAACATTATCTCTGATATATGTCCCCTGTTAAAAAGAGGGTTCTGTGCTAATGCAAGTTTAGGGAGCAGGGGCCATTCAGATTCCTCTTGAAGATTCACAATGTACATGCTAGCATACTAAGAGTTGGAGAAGTCTTGCAATAAAGAAACACCTTTGCCCTAGCCAGTTTGGCTCAGTAGATAGAGCATTGGCCCATGGGTTGAAGGGTCAATTCTGGGCATGTACCTCAGTTGTGGGCTTTCCACAGTCAGGGCGCATGCTGGAGGCAACCAGTTGATGTGTCTCTCTCACATCTATGTTTTTCTCTCTCTCCCTCCATCCCATTCTTTCTGAAAATCAATGGAAAAAATATCCTCAGGTGAGGATTAACAACAAGAAAGATAATAAAAATAAAATTACTTAAAAAATAAAAGAAACATCTTTTGCTTTCTTTAACCCAGTGTTTCCTAAACTTAACTGACCACAGAACTTCTTTTTAATGTAACATCAATTAATATTATATACATTTTAAAAAATGCTGCAATAAAACATCATTTTAATCATGCCACTTCCCCAATTTTAAAATCTCCAGTGGTTCTCCTTTTTTCCCATGGGAGGAAGGATACTCACCTTATCAGCCTTATTTTAAGGACTTTTGCAACCTGAACCTAACTTAATCAGGCCCAGTTTCATCTCCCACTGCTTCCCTAACTGGACCATTCTGCTTATCATTCTGTGCTCATTAGCTACTAGTATTAAAGGCCAGATGAGGAGATAGGCAAAAAATGGTTGCCCACAGAGATCTAAGGCTTTTATTAGTGGTCATTTGTGAATAGGTTACACTTGGAAGGCCCAGTAGCTGGAACCTGGGAATGGGGCAACCCAAGCAAAATAAAGTGGAGGTATAGTTCAGAGTGAATATGTGTGGTAGAGAGTGAAAATAGCTTAGAACTTGAGAAGCACCTAGTGCAAATAAAGCCTGATAGAGAAATGAACGTCAGGACAGGGCAGATTAAAAAAAAAAGGAAAGAAGCAATGGTGAAATTCATGAGCACAGGTTTAACAAAATGTTTTTATCTGATGTTTAAGGAGAGAGGGAAAGGGAAAGAGAGGAAGAGAGAGTGAGATGGAGAGAGGAAGAAAGGGAAAGGGAGAGAGGGAGAGGGAGGGAGAGAAGGAAAGTGGGAGGGAGACAGGGTGGGAGATGAGGGAGGGAGGGAGAGGTAAAGGAAGAAAAAAAGAGGGAGGGAGGGAGAGGGAGAAGCAGAGGGCTAGGAACAGAAAGCGAGACAGAGGATTAGGAGAGAGGGATATATCGGGAGAGAGGGAGAAATTGAGGAGAGGTAGAGCAAGAAGGAGAGTGAGAGAGGGAGAAAGAGAGGGAGAAAAAGAGAGATGGCGAGGGAAAGGAGAAAGTCAAGAGGAAGCGGGCCAGGGAAAGAGAGGGAAAGGATTAAGGAGAGATGGAGAAGGAAAGGGAGACAGGGAGAAGGGGAGAGGGAGGGTAAAAAAGGAAGGATAGAGGGGGAGGGAGAGTGAGAGAGGGAGAAAGAGAGGGAAGGAGAGGGAGAAGGATAGGGAGAGGGAATAAGAGAAAGGGAGAGATGGAGTGAATGGAAGATAGAGAAACTGGGAGAGGGGAGAAAGTGAAGGAGGGGAAGAAATAGAGGAAGAGGATGAGAGAGAAAAGAAGAGGGAGAAAGAAAAAAGGGAGGGAGAAAATATTGAGAATGGGAGAGGGAGGGAGAAGTAGAGGAAGGAAGGGAGTGGGATACAGAAGGGAAGAGGGAATGGTAGGTGGAAAAGGAGTGAGTGGAAGAGAAAGGGAAAGGGAGCAGGAGAGGGAAGGAAAGAGGGAGAGAGGGAGAGGGCAAAGGAGAATAAGGAAAGAAGGGGGAGAAGGAGATAAAATGAAAGAGAGTAAGAGGGAGAGGGAGAGAGTGAAGGGGAGAGGCCGCTGAAGGGGAAGAGGGAGAGGGAGACTAAGGGTAAGGAAAAGTAAGGAAAGGAGAGGGAAAGTGAAAGGGAGTAAGTGGGAGAGGGGTGAGGCAGAGGGAGGAGAGAAAGGGAAAGAGTGAGAGGCAGAGGGAAATAGGGAGAGTTAGAGGGAGGCAAAAGGGAGTGATAGAGGGAGAGATAAGGGTAAAGGTAGAGAGGGAGAAAGAGGCAGAGAGAAGTAAGAGAGGAAAAGAGAGAAGAAGGAAACAAAGAGGGAGAAATAGAGATACTGAAAGGGAGAGGGAGAGGGGAAGGGGGAGAGAAAGTGGAAGAAAGGGAGAGAGAGAGGGGGAGGAGAGTGGGTGAGGGGTGAATGTGAGAAAGAGATGATAGAAGGAGGTATAGGCTGAGAGAGGAATTGGAGGGGAGACAGAGGGAATGGGAGGGTGAGAGGGAAAAAGAGGAAGAAAGAAGGCAGGGGAGGGAGAGAGAGGATGAGAGGGAGAGAAAAAGGAGACTGAGAGGGACAGGGAGAAAAGCAAGTAGGAATAGGGAGAGTTAGAGGAAGATTGTTGGAGATAAATGGGAGGGAAGTGAAAGGTGGGAGGGAGGGGGAGGTAAAGAGGTAAAGAAAGAGGGAGGAAGGAAGAAAAAAATAAGAGAGCGGGAGAGATAGTGTGAAAGAGCGGGACACTGGGAGAAGAACAAAGAGCCAGAGAAGATGAGAGAGGGAAAGTGAAAAAGAGAGAAGAGGGAAAGTCAGAAAGACCAACAGAGAGGATGAAAGAGAGGCTGAGCTAAAGATGGACGGAGAGAGAGGGAGATGTCAGAAGAGAGAGAAAGAGAGGGAAATAATGGAAGAAAGAGAGGTGGAGAGGGAGAGGTAAAGGGAGCCAGAGAGTGGGAGAGGCAGAAGGGGAAGGAGTGTATGGAAGAGATATGAGAGTAGTAGAGAAATTGAAAGTGATGGAGAGGAAGGAGACGGGGGTCAGCAAAAAAGAGAGGGAGAGAGAGAGAGAGATGGAATGGGATTTGGACAGAAAAGGTAAGAGAAAGGGAGAGGGAGGGAAGGAGGGACAGGGCGAGAAAGAACAGAGTGGGAGGCAGAGGGAGAGATGTAAAGGAGGTGGGAGGTGGAGTGGTAGAGAGTGAAAGAGAAAGGAAGAGACAGGAAAAGGGACAAGGAGAAAGAAAGAGGGAGAGAAAGATGGAGAGAGTGAGGTGTAGGGGGAGAGTAAATCAAAGAGAGGAGATAGAGAGGGGAAACAGGTGATGGATAGGGAGAGTGATGGAGATAGTGAGGGAAAGGGAGAGAAATAAATGTTAGGGAGAGAGAAAACAGAGTGAGTCCAGGGGGAGATGAAGGTTAGGGAGAGGCAGTGTGAGAGAAAGTGAAAGAGGGAGATGGGGATAGTTTGGGAAAGGGAGAAAGAACGGGGGAAGAATAGAGTGAGGGAGAGGAACAGGGACAGAGAGTAGAAGAGGGAGGGAGACAGGCAGTGAGAAAAGGAAATGTTTATTAGAGGGAAGAAAATACAAAGAGAAAGGGGGAGGGAGGGAGAGAAAGAGAGAGAGAGAGAGAGAGAGAGAGAGAGAGAGAGAGAGAGAGAGAACCAGAGAATTTGAGAGGAATAGGACAGAGTTAGGGAGAAACAAAGAGGAAGAATGAAAGAATGAGAGGCAGTGGTAGAAAGAGAGCTAATAAGAGAGTGAGAGGGAGTGAGAAGAGAGTGAAAGATAAAAGGGTGAGGAAGTAGGATAGAAAGAAGGAGGTTAAGGAAGAGAGAGGGAGGTAGAGCGAGGAAGGGGATGGAAAGTGAGGGAGAGAAATGGAAAGACAGTGGGATATGGTGAATGAGAGAAAGATAGGGAAGCGAGATAAGAAAAATGATAGAGGTAGAGGTAGAGAGGGACAAGAAGATGGAATGAGAGGGAAAGGACAAAACAGGAAGAGAGTAAAGGAAGAAGGAGACAGAAGGAGAAGGCCTTAGTGGTGGGGAGAGAGAGGGAGAGAGTAAGAGGAGGAGGGATAGAGAGAGAGAGAGAGAGAGAGAGAGAGAGAGAGAGAAAGAGGGAGGCAGAAGGGGAGAGAGGGACAAGGAGATGGAAAGAAGAGAGGGAAGATGGAGTGGGAGGGAGGGATAAATAGAAGAGGAGAGAGTGAAAGATGGAGATTGAAGGATAGGGAGAAGGAAAGAGATGGAGAGAAAGGGAGAGCGATAGAAAGTGAGGGAGGTAGTGTGGGAATATATAGAGAGTGGGAGAGAATGGAAGATAAAAGGTGAGAGAAAGAATGAGATAGGGAGAGAAAGAGAGGGTGAGGCAGAGGAAGCAGGATAATGGTTGAGGAAGAGGGACCAGAAGAAGGGAGAGACAGAAAGAAAGTGTGGGAGAGAGATGGAAAGGGAAATTCAGAATGCTGGGGGGAGATGAATGGAAGAATATGACAGAGGAGAGGGAGAGGCCATGTGAATGGAAAATGAGAAGAGAGGGAGAGGGAGGAAGAGGTAGAGAGAACAGGAGAGTGAGATAGAGGGGGAGGAAAAGAGGCAATTTGAGAGGTAGAGGGATAGGGAGGAATAGAGGGAAAGGGAGAGAGGAAAAGATAGAGTGTGAGAGAGAAAGGGATTGGGATACAGAAGAATAAAGGGAGAGAGAGGGAGAGGGAGGCAGAGAAAAAGAGGGAGAGGAGAGTGAGGAAAATGAAGGGAGAGAAAGAGCAGGAGTATGAGATGATGAGGTAGATGTGTTACTGGCTAGAGGAGGAGACTAGGTTCTTGTCTTATTGAAGGAAATATTTCAATTGGGAGACAAATTGCAGCAAGGAACGCAAGAATTTATTGGGTGCAGCAAAAGCACACCTATATGGGCATTTATTAAAGCTGGGGGAAGTGAAACAAGGAAGAGCCTAGCATAGAAGAAGCAACAGGAGAGCCTAGGCTGGGCTTCTTTGGCTCACTGGAAGTCAGAGAAAACGGGACCTTGGAGAGAGGTTCAGGGGGTCTATAAATGCTAGTGAAGGAAAAGTTACTGTGGGGAGTGAGGTCCTTCTTTTTCCAGTTTTGTTTCTTGCTAGGCACCTGGGGCTTTCTGCTCTGGTGACCTTTTCTACCTGACCCATTGCCCTTGTTCTTCTCTATGTTGTCTAACTGCCTATTAGAGATCAAGTGGAAAACCAGGAGAAAGAGAGGGGAGGGAGGAGAAGGAGAGGAGAGGAGAGGAAAAGGGAGAGAGGGAGGGAGAGAGAGAGAGAGAGAGAGAGAGAGGCAGTGGGAGAGAGGAGCAGAGTGTCAGAAGGAGTGGGAAAGGGCAGAGAGGGAGAAGGTTAGAGGGGGAGAGAGAAAAGAAGAGAGGAAGTGTCAGTGAGGAGAGAGAGGAAGAGATGGACAAAGAAATGGAGAGGGGAAGAAAGAGAAAGAGGGAAAAGGAGAGGGAGTGATTGAAGAAGGGAGAGATGAAGAGAGCAATAGAAAGATAGGAAGAAATAGAAAAGGAGAGGATTAGGGAGAGGGAGAGAAGATCAGAGAAAGGGAAAGAGACTGGGAAAGAAACACTGAGCGGGCTAGGAAGTGGGATAGTGAATGAATCTGGAGAGTGAGAGAGGGAGGGAGAGATAAAGTGGAAGAAAGAGAAAGAGCAAGTTAGAAGGAGAGAGAGTGAGTGGGAGGGGAACATGTAGAAGGAGAGGTAGTGAGGTAGAGAGGAAAGGGATATGTTAGAGAGGAAAACAAAGGGAGAGAAATAATGAGAATGTTAGACTGAGAGGGACAGAGGGAAGGAGAGGAGAGGGAGAAGGAAGAGAGAAATGGATAGGAAGGCAGAGAGAGTCGGAGAGATAGTCAGAAAGGGAAAGAGAGTGAGGTAGAAGGAGAGGAAAAGGGAGAGAGAGAGAGAGAGAGAGAGAGAGAGAGAGAGAGAGAGAGAGAGGAGACAGAGTGAGAGCTAGAGAAAAGGAGAGAGTGGGAAGGATAGAGAGGGGGAGAAATGTAGGAGAGGAACAAAGAGGGGGTGAGAGGGAGAAGTAGAGGAAGAGAAAGAGAGAGGAGACTAAGACAGAAAGAGATGGCGAAGTTCAGAGAGAGAGTGAGATGAAATAAGATGAAGAGAATTGGTATAGATAGGGATAGGGATATGATGGAGGTTGACAGAGAAAGAGAGAGGCCTAGGGATACAGGGAGAGAGAAGGAGAAGGAGGAGGAGGAGGAGCAGAGACGGAGAGAGATGGAGAGGAAAGGAAAGAGTGGGCACAGGAGATAGAGGGAGAAATAGAGGGAGAGAATGTGTGAGAGAGGGAGAGAGGAGAGGAAAATATAAAGGGTGGAGAGAGAGAGAAAGAGAAGGGGCAGGTGGAGAGGGATAGAGGAGGAGAGAGTGATGTTATATGGATATGATATGGGACACACGGGGTCCAATGCCGCCTGTCACTACTTGAGCCAAATTAAGCAGAGACAGTGTTGAATTAAATATGAGCATTTATTCCAATAATGCTGGCAGTATCTGGAGAGCAGGTGTTCACCTGGAAATTCTGTTCTGATCCCCCTGGACAGTTGTGATAGCTATGTGCAGCTGAGAGCTGCAAGTATAACATGGAAAGGGGAGGGGAGGGTCTGCAGTCTGGCCTTTAGGAGCTCAAAGTCTGGTAACAAGGTGGCTAATCTTCTATGGTGTTACAAATATCTCAGTCTGTTCCTGAGACTGGAGAATGGTCAGTGTTCCTGAGGCCAACTCCCAGAGAGGGTCAGGGTCTAGTTACAGCAGCCACAGAAAAGCTGTAACCAAGTGTTCCATCCTTGGTCTGTTCTCAAAATGTATTTCTTTTTTTATCTTTTTACAGCCTTGTCTCATCCTCCAGTTTCTCAGGATCTGTAAGAAAACCTCTTATTTATAGTTAGCAATGTGAATAATTATTAAACATCTGTGGCTCTATTCTTATTACATGCCTTTCCCCCCTAGCAGATGGATAGTGATAGGGAGAGATAGATGGGGAGAGTGAGGGAGAAGGAATTGGAGAGAAAGAAAGTGAAAGGGGAAGATGGAGGAGAGAGGGAGAAGGAGAGAAGGGGATGAAGAGGGCGAAGAGATTCAGAGACATAGGGTAAGAGAGGGAGAGTGAGGGAGAGGGAGAGGGATAGGGAGAGGGAGAAGGAGAGGGAGAGGGAAAGGGAGAAGGAGAGGGAGAGAGTAGAGAGAGTGGGATAGTGAGAGTTCGAGGGAGGAGTATGAGGCAGAAAGAGTGAGGGTGGAGAGGAATAGGTAGAATTACAGAGAGAGGGCATGTGATGGATAAGGAGAGGAGGACAGGGAGAGAGGGAAATATGGAGGTAGAGGAAGAGGGAGAGAAGGAGAGAGGCAGAGTAGGAGACAGAGAAAGTGATATTGGAAGACCTTTCCTTGTACACAGTCAGAGGGAGAGAAAGAGAGAGATGGGGAGGGGGATGAGGAGGTGAGAGATGAAAGAGGGAGTGTGTGTGTGTGTGTGTGTGTGTGTGTGTGTGAGAGAGAGAGAGAGAGAGAGAGAGAGAGAGAGAGAGAGAGAGAGATTCTACAAGGCTGATCATTGTTTATTTTTGCCCTTTATTTTCCTAAACAGCCCCAATTATGAAAGGTAGCAGCTTGGCATTAAAGTGCATTAATTCTGGTTCTTGATTTTGCTACCCCTGAAATATTCTGTGAAACACACTAACTCATTGAATGACTGACTAACTGACTGAGTCACTCACTCACTCAGGGTTGCATAGATACTTCCATGCCATTGAGTATTTTGGAGAAGAGGAGACACATGAAGGAAGACAAGGGGGTGTATAAGATCCCAATATATGGACTGTATTTTTATTTAAATAAATTCTTTATTGTTTAAAATATTACATGTGTCTTCTTTTTCCGCGAATTGACCTCTCCCCGATGACTTCCACCCCCAGCACATGCCCTCACCCGCTACTATCTGTGGCCATTGGGTATGCTTATATGCATGCATACAAGTCCTTTAGTTGACCTCTCCCCCTTACCCCCACCCTCCCCTGCCTTCCCTCTGAGGTTTTGATGGTCCGTTTGATGTTTGTATGTCTCTGGATCTATTTTTGTTCATCAGTTTACATTGTTCATTATATTCCACAAATGAGTGAGATCATGTGATATTTATATTTCTCCAACTGCCTTATTTTCTTAGCATAATGCTCTCCAGGTCCATCCATGCTCTTGCAAATGGTAATAGTTCTTTTTTGTGTGTGGTTGATCTCTACCCCTTACCCCCACCCTCCCCTACCTTCCCTCTGAGGTTTGAAGGTCTGATTGATGCTTCTCTGTCTCTGGATCTGTTCCCCCCCGCCCTGTATTGATTAAGGTATTACAAATGTGTCCTTATGCCCCCATTGTCCTCCCACCCCCCAATCCTGCCCACACCCTCACCCCCTGTTGTCTGCAGCCATTGCTTATGCTTATATGCATGCATACAAGTCCTTTGGTTGATCTCTCTCTCTTACCCCCACCCTCCCCTACCTTTCCTCTGAGGTTTGAGCATCTGTTCGATGTTTCTCTGTCTCTGGATCAGTTTTGTTCATCAGTTTATGTTGTTCATTATATTCCACAAATGAGTGAGATCATGTGGTATTTATCTTTCTCTGACTGGCTTATTTCACTTAGCATAAAGCTCTCCAGGTCCATCCATGCTGTTGCAAATGATAAGAGTTCCTTCTTTTTGTATAGCAGCATAGTATTCCATTGTGTAGATGTACCACAGCTTTTTAATCCACTCATCTGCTAATGGGCACTTAGGCTGTTTCCAAATCTTAGCTATTATAAATTGTGCTGCTATGAACATAGGGGTGTATATATCCTTTCTGACTGGTGGGATTACTGGGTTAAATGGGAGTTCCATTTTTGATTTTTTGAGGAAACACCATACTGTCTTTCACAGTGGCTGCACCAGTTTTTATTCCCACCAGCAGTGCACCAGGGTTCCTTTTTCTCTACATCCTCGCCAGCACTTGTCATTTGTTGGTTTGTTGATGATTGCCATTCTGACAGGTGCGATATGGTACCTCATTGTCGTTTTGATTTGCATCTCTAGGATGATTAGTGACTTTGAGCATGCTTTCATATGTCTCTCGGCCTTCTGTATGTCCACTTTCAAAAAGTGTCTATTTCGGTCCTTTGCCCATTATTTGATTGGATTGTTTATCTTCCTTTTGTTAAGATGTATGAGTTCCCTATAAAAATTGGAGATTAGACCCTTATCGGAGATAACATTGGCAAATATGTTCTCCCATTCAGTGGGCTTTCTTGTTGTTTTGTTGATGGTTTCTTTTGCTGTTGTTCATAGTATTTTGTAACAATCCTTTGTATTTCTATGGGGTCTGTTGTTATTTCTCCTCTTTCATTTATGATTTTGTTTATTTGAGTCCTCTCTCTTTGCTTCTTGGTGAGCCTGGCTAGAGGTTCATCAATCTTGTTTATTCTTTCATAGAACCAGCTCTTGGTTTTATTGATCTTATTTATTTATTTATTTATTTATTTATTTATTTATTTATTTATTTCTATGTCATTTATTTCCGCTCTGATCTTTATCATTCATTCCTTCTGCTCACTCTGGACTTTTCTTGTTTCCCTCTTTCTAATTATTTAAGTTGCAGAGTTAGATGATTTATTACCAGTTTTCCTTTTCTTTTCTTTTCTTTTCTTTTCTTTTCTTTTCTTTTCTTTTCTTTTCTTTTCTTTTCTTTTCTTTTCTTTTCTTCTTTCTTTTCTTTTCTTTTCTTTTCTTTTCTTTTCTTTTCTTTTCTTTTCTTTTCTTTTCTTTTCTCTCTCTCTCTCTCTCTCTCTCTCTCTCTCTCTCTCTCTCTTTCTTTCTTTCTTTCTTTCTTTCTTTTTTGAGGAAGGCTTGCAGTGCTATGAACTTCACTCTCAGGACTGCTTTCACTGTGTCCCATAGATTTTACATTGTTGTGTTTTTGTTGTCATTTATTTCCAGGATGTTTTTTATTTCTTCTTTGAACCCTTTGGTAATCCAATCATTGTTTAATAACATGCTATTTAGCATAAAAGTATTTGAATTTTTGTGGTTGTTTTTATTGTAGTTTCTTTCTAATATTATGCCACTGTGCTCTGAGAAGATTCTTGATATGATTTCAATCTTCTTGAATTTGAAGAGACTTTGCTTGTGTCCCAATATGTGGTTTATCTTTGAAAATGTCTCATGTGCACTTGAGAAGAATATATATTCTGTAGCTTTCAGGTGAAATGTTCTGAAGTTTTCAATTAATTTCATCTGATCTAGTGAGTCATTTAGAATTGCTGTTTCTTTGGTGATTTTTGTCTAGAGGATTTATGCAGTGATGTCAATGGTGTATGAAAGTCCCTTACTATGATTGTATTTCTGTTGATCTCTCCCTTGATATCTTCTAGAAGTTTTTTTTTTTTTAATGTATTTGGGTGCTCCTGCATTGGGTGTGTATATGTTTACCAGAGTTATATCTTCTTGTTGTATCAATCCCTTTAGTATTATGAAGTGGCCTTCCTTATCTCAATGGCCTTCACTTTGAGGTCTATTTTGTCAGATATAAGTATTGCTACCCCAGCTTTATTTTCCATTTGCTTGAGAAATACTTTTTCATCCCTTCACTTTCTGTGTGAGTCCCTTGTTCTGAGGTGGGTCTCTTGTAGACACCATATTTATGGGTCATGTTTTCTTATCCATTCAGCTACTCTATGTCTTTTGATTGGAGCATTTAGTCCATTTATGTTTAATGTTATTATTGATAGGTACTTGTTTGTAGCCATTTTTATTCTTTTTGTGTGTGTTCCTTCTTCCCTTTCTATTTCTTCTTTTTACACCAGTCCCTTTAGCATTTCTTGCATTGCTGGCTTGGTAGTGATAAACTCCCTTAGCATTTTTTCTTTGTCTACAAAGCTCCTGTTTTCCCCTTCAATTTTGAATGATAGCTTTGCTGGATATTGTATTCTTGGATTAAATCACTTGCTTTGCATCACTTTGTATACTTCATTCCATTCCCTTCTGGCCTATGTGTTTCTGTTGAGAAATCATTTTATAATCTAATGGGAGATACCTTGTAGGTAACTCTTACAACCTTTAACCATTTGCACTCACTTGCTTTTTTCTCGATTCCTTTATTCTACTCGGGATTTAATTTTTTAAATAACCCAGATTTTACAAAGCGCGGCAGTAGAATAAAAAACTGGAGTTTCTTTTCATACAAACTTATGTATTTGGATTGTTTTATATTTCAAATTATTGATACATTCAAAGAGTAATTTTAATCTCTATAATTTTTCATGGTGTGATTTTTTTGAAACATTCACCCACATGAAGACCTGGTTTACATTCACATGTTTCGCAAATATAAATAATCTCTCTTCTTCCTCCTTTGATTTTTCTGTTAGAACAAACAACACAATCTTTGTGTTTTTTGTTAGGGTGAGGTGTGATTATATGGAGCTTTCCATCTAAACGTTGCTCTAAGTTAGTGGATAATAATCTACCCCTGGAAGTTAGTGTACCATCTCTGAATTCTCCAACAAGATCATGTACTAGTTTCCTAATAAATTTCACATGCGTTATCGGTTTTTCATTTTTTCTTTTTTGGCATTCTTTGTACAATATATAGGAATTTATAACACTGACCTCAAGCCCCCAGAAAAACAATTTACGCCACCATTTTAGAGTCTTCCTCATAAAAGAGTATGTGCCTGTGTAGTGATCAGCTATATCAACACCCCCCCCCCCCCATAAACTTTGTATAGTTGGTCACGACCTTGGGTTTGAGAACTATTTCCTTCCCACCACCACACACTCTCCTTTCCACAGACTCAGTCTCTGAAGTGTCTCATGTACTGAGCATTGTGACTATCCTCTTGTATTTCCACGCAAGAAGCATTACATTTTCATCCCTGAAAGCCACTATCTCTCCTTTCATTAGCTTTGGATGTTTGATAACAGGTAGATTATCTTTCCTATTGGGCATTATTGTCCCTGTCAATTGTTTTTTCCTTGAACAATTCCTTTGCAAGAGTGACACTAGTGTAATACCTGTCAGTGAAGAAATGATAACCTTGAGAACCAGGTACTGAGTTCTTCAATCTTTCATGAAGCTCTAAAACTATTCTGCTAGTAAAAGGGAGATCAGGTCTCACCAACGTTTCAGATGTTATTCCTCCATAATAAGGGACAAATGAATGTACGTAACCACATTTTGAATCTGAGAGGACATATAAACGAATACCCCATTTTGTTGGCTTTTTAGGATTATATGTGATGAAGTGTATCTTTCCCTTGAAACCAACAACAGCCTCATTAACAGCAATCTCTCTTCCAGGACAGAATCTCTCCCTAAATTTCATTTCAAGGTATGACAAGAAGCAGTTTACCTTCTCGGTTCTTGTTCTCAAATCTTTACTTGACTTTTGGTCATTTTTCAAGTGTAACATCCAAAATATTTGCAAGAATCTTTCTCTTTTGAAAACAGATAGAAAAAATGGTATATGAGACTCAAAATCCATGGACCAATAACTCTGCAAGTTGGGGTGATTCAATACACCCATATTTAGTATTACACCAAGAAAAGCCTTCATTTCCTCTATGGTCACATTTTTCCAATTATTCCAAGTGGATCACTGGAATAGTTCTTTCTGGCTAATTTTATGCCTAGCATACTCATTTGTCTCATCCGTTATATTTTTTATCAACGTCTCAGTAAAAAACAACTGAAAAAAGTCTATTGGTGTGGCACATCCAGAAAGAACTTGAGGTCCAACATGTAACTGACCAGTGGAGAAAGGGATTCTGCTAGGCTCTTTGTCATTCACAGATGTAGATGTCCACTTTTCTTTTTCCTGTTTTCCCCTAGAAACGTACCTTTCACTGGGTCTTATACCCGAATTCTCAATGATATCACCTATATCTCCATCACTCTCACTCGAATAAACAATTGTGCGTCTTCGTTTTGCCTTTATGAATTCAATGTCACTGTCACTGTCAGTACTTTCAGCCAGATCTTTGGGCAAAGCAAGGGACTTTTTCCTTTCTGTAGTTCCACTAGGACCAGCGATTTGTTCATCATCTCCACTCGCATCCTCGGAGAACTCACTTTCATCACTATTACATTTTTCACTTTTTTATTCATTTTCGAAGTGAAATTCATCTTCGCTGCTTTCTATGTCTTTGGAAAACTTATCCATCCTGAGGAGGGAGAAATTCACTCAGAATGTGCGACTGCTAGGGGGCAAACCAATCATCCAACTAAACCCTGTGTCATGACAACATCTGTGATATGCTAACAGAAACCTAAACAAACCTAGGAGACGAAAAGATAAGGAAGGTTCTTTACCAAGGGAAGATTATGCAAGCTCAAAAAGGAATAATGCAACAACTCATGCCTTGGACCCTCCTACTCAAGATTGCTGCCTATGCAAAAGATAAGCTTAGGTGGTGGCATCAGTTGAGACGGCATTTACATTTTACTTGTCCTTTCATGCTAATGAAAACAAGAAAAGATACTGGAAAAATAGACAAAAATCCCCCTTCCCCCCGCGGTGAAACTACGTGTCGAGTGTGGCTTGACATACGAGCTGCTACCGATGCTAACCGTGTCGAGTCACACTCGACATCCGAGTGCAAAAGGTTAAGATGATCTCTTTGTCATTAATGTTTGCCATTGTAATTACAACGTGTCTTGTTGAAGGTGTTTTGGGTTCATTTTGTTTGGGACTCACTGTGCTTGTGTGACTTTTCTCTTCCCTAAATCAGGGAAGTTTTTTTTCATTATTTCTTCAAATATGTTTTCTAATACTTGCTCCTCTTCTTGTCCTTCTGGCACCCCTATTATATGTATGTTACTTCATTACATGTTGTCCAAACGTTTCCTTAGGCTCTCCTCCTGCTTTCTATTTTTTTTTTCTCCTATTGCTGTTTTGATTTGGTTTGTTTTTCTTCCCTATCTTCTAAATTGCTAATTTGGTCCTCAGCTTCTTCTAGTCTACTATTGAAACCTTCTATTGTGTTTTTTATTGTAACTATATCATTTCCTCTTGATTCTTACATAAGTTGTTGATTTTGTCAACCATCTGGTTTATGAACTGTATGACCCTTACTGTGAATTCTTTTTCTGACATATTGCATGCCTCCATTTCATTTAATTCATTTTCTGACAATTCCTTCTTTTCTTTCCTTTGGGGTTGTTACTTTGTCTCCCCATTTTTGCTCTCACTGAAGGGTCCAGACTCTGAGTCACGCAGGGCCTGTGGCTGAAGTGGCAGGCTGGTGGGAGGGTTGCATACTCTGAGAATCACCACAGGGCCCAGGTGCTGGGTAGCATGGTGCCTGTGGCTGAAGCAGCAGGCTTGGCAGGAGGGTTGCACACTCTGAGACTCACTGGAGGGCCCAGGTGCCAGGTAGTGCAGACCCTGTTGCTGAAGTGGCGGGCTTGGCAGGTCCATAAATATATTTTAAATGTTCGTTAGATGAAGGATATTGCTAAAAGATCAACAGTGAGGATTAAATAATATCCACAGGTGATAACTGAAGGGCCTAAGTCCCTGTAGAGTCAGAAGTAAATGGAATCTAGAAAGTCACCAAGAATGTTGACAAGAATTTAGATAGAGAGGACAACTAAGCCTGGAGGCAAATACTGCCCCAAGCCGAATTTCTACTACCACCTCCAGGTTTTGAATGGGGTGCAGATCTTAGATACTCTCAGAACATGCCTCCTATTCCTTTTTTTGTAACCAGGCTCAGGGGATCTAGCCCTTCTCTCTTCTAGCCTCAGAATCCTCTCCTTTCCTTCTACTCTTGGACCTCCCCCCCCCACTCTTAGGCAATTCATAGCTGTGAAGCCTAAATGAGATAATAATACATATCATGCCTTACAAACAGAAAGCATTCTCTAATAATTACTTATTTTTGTTATTATGGAATTAGGGCCCCAAACTAGAGAGAGTTTAGAGCTGAAGGCCAGGAAACAGACTATCAGGATTTAGAAATCTGCCAGGTAGGAAGCTAGGTAGGCTTGAACCTAATCTCTTTGGGCATTCTTCCAAGAAGCATTTTAGTTGCCCAATTGACATCCTGAAATCTAGGCCACCTTCTACCACAACACCTTTGTCTTTTTCTAGACAACTAGTTATTTTGCAATTAACAATAGGTTAATTGCTTGTAAATATTTACTTGACAGAGCCAAGATTTAAACTTGCTCCAAGGGAAGTATCTTGGGTCAGAAGCCTGCATTGTGTAGTTGGTTGCAAAATGGGAATTAGATCGAGAGGGGATCCATCTCTATTAATCTCCACTTTGGTATAGTGATAGACTTGTGAAAGGGGTAAGAACTTAATCGTTCAGTGTCATCAGGAAGTCAATTATTTTAATCTCTCTTCAATAATTAGCTATTAATTAGCTGGGACTAAAGAGGAGAATAATTGGAGATGGATTTGCTCAGACTATCTTATGCCTCGTGGAGCAAATATTCTTGGCTATTAATGAGATCTTAGATAAAAGGAAGTAGGCACAAAGGGAGGCAACCAGCTAGAGGTGATACCTGGCTAAGAGCAATATGATGGGTTAGTTGGACTCAAAGTATTTTGCATCTTCTCCCAGCCTTTTTAGTAATCTTTCCCCCAGGCCTCTACATAGCAGTCCCAACCCTGGGGCTACCCCACTATAGACAGAAAGTTTCATATGTAATGATTAAGAATATGGATTTGGGCCCCAGCCAGTGTGCTTAGTGGTTAGAGCTTTGTCCCTGTCAGATTGCAGCCAATCAATGTGTCTCTCTCACATTGATGTTTCTCTCTCTCTTTCTCTTTCCTTCCCTCCTCCCTCTCTCCCTCCCTCCCTCCCTTCCACTCTCTCTAAAAATCAATGGAAAAATATCCTTGGGTGAGTATTAAAAAAAAACAAACAAAAAGAATATGGCTTTGGAGTCAGATCTGAGCTAGAATCCCAGCATGGCCACTAACCACCTGAGTGACCATGAGTAAGTTAATTAATCTCTGTTTCCTCAGCTGCAAAATGGCAATGATAATAATACCACATGATTGTTTAGAAATTATTTGAAATTAATGCAATAAAGCCCTTAGCACAATGCCTGACAAATGAAAAAGTATTTATCAGTGAATACTTCTTTTCTTTCATGCTTTCTCACACCAGGAATCTTTTGTGATGGAAAAATCCAAGCTGCTCTGATGTTTTACACATACTTCTTACAATAAAACTGCTACCAGTGAAGGCTTGATGAACCCTTGGGCCCTGCTTATGGCTGTGGCCTGGCAGCCCCTCTATCTTTGACAAGTCCTTCTCTACCCTTTCCAATATTGTGTAATGGTTTTAAGTGTGGGTTCTGGAGTTAGACAGATCTAGGCTGAAATCCAAGCTCAATTACTTCCTGGCTGTGTAATTTTGGGCAAATCATTAACCCTTTTATACCTCAATTTCTTCATCTGTAAAATAGCATAAGAATATTAAGTTAACTCAAAGGATTATTGGAAGGATTCAATGAGCTCATGCATGTGAAGCACTCAGAACAATGTCTGGCATGTGATAAGTGCTCAAAAAGTGTTGGCTATATTATTATCTAATTATTCTCTCCACCCTGGCTCCCATTCACTCAGGGACCTTAGGAATGACAAGAGTTCATCTGACAAAATCATATAAGTGGAGACTCAGTGGTTTAAGAGTCCCTTCCTCTACCACCATGAGACCAAAGGCACCATTAACCCATGACAGATTATAGATTCTAAGTGGTGTCAATTTATTTATTTATTTTTAAATATGTTTTTTTTTTTAAATTGACTTTTAGAGAGGAAGGGAGAGGGAGATAGAAACATCAATGATGACAGAGAATCATTGATTATCTGCCTCCTGCACACCCCACACTGAGGATTGAGCCCGCAACCCGGGCATGTGCCCTGACAAGGAATCAAACTGTGGCCTCCTGGTTCATGGGTTGGTGCTCAACCACTGAGAAACACTGGCTGGGCTAAGCTGTGCCATTTTAAAACATGTCCCCCTCTTTTTTGTTAATCTTCACCCAAGGATATTTTTCCATTGATTTTTAGAGAGAGTGGAAGTGAGGGGGAGAGACACAGAGAGAAACATCGATGTGAGAGAGACACATGGATTGGTTGCCTCCTTCATGCACTCCAACTGGGCTGGGGATGAAGCCTGCAACCGAGGTACTGTGCCCTTGACCGGAATCAAACCCAGGACCCTTCCGTCTGTGGGCTGATGCTCTATCCACTGAGCAAAACAGGCTAGGGCTAGCCCCAAAATTTTTGACACTCATATTGAGAGGTGATGTCTAGTCCCCTCTTTTTGAATCTGGGTTCTGTGAAGGCTTGACAAATAGAATATGGTAGAAATGACACTGTGACAGTTTCTGGGGCTATGACTCAAGAAACTGGCAGCTTCCTTCCTGTCTCTGTGGGTGTTTACTCTTAGAACCTGGCCATATGCTGTGAGGAAGGCCCATCATCCCATGAAGAGGCCCCTATGGAGTGAAGTGAAGCTCTTGGCCCTCAGCCCTTGCTGAGCTCTCAGTTTATAGCTAGTACCAACTTGCCAGTCAATGTGAGTGAGCCATCTTAGACATACTAGTAGATCTTCTAGCTTCCAGTTGAGCCATCCCAGCTGACACCAATGAAGAAAAGATCAGGCCACCTTGCCAAACCTTGCCCATTGGTGTGAGCAGGATCCATGTTGTTTTAAGCTACTATATTTGGGGTGATTTGTTACATTGCAATAGATGATCAGAACACAGATTATGGGCAGCTGGCCAATAGGTGGGGGAGATCTTTTGGAGCAGGCTATTCCGTGTATTGACAAGTACATCATACAAGTGGTCTTATCCACATGTAGGGCTGGCCTTTGGCTGAATTATGGAATGAACTTGTTTTGAGATATGGTTATTAAGTCTAATGCTTTAGTCTTAAATAAATCACAAAGGCCTCCTACCTCCCTCTGCTTGGGTTCTCAAACAGATCATGGTCCTGAGAGCATGTGGCTTGATCATCTTCCGAAGATTCCTCATTCCTAAGATGAAAAATATTGCAGTTGAGTTTCTACTGCTGCAGGCATCAGATGGAATTAATCACTGGAGTCCTCCTAAAGGCCATGTGGAACCAGGAGAAAATGAATTGGAAACAACCCTGTGGAAGACTTAGGAGGAAGCAGGCCTAAAAGCAAGCCAGCTGACCATGATTGGGGGATTCAGAAAGGAGCTCAATTATGTGGCCAGGGAGAAGCCTAAAACAGTCATCTACTGGTTGGCAGAGGTGAAGGACTATGATGTGGAGATCCACCTCTCCCAAGCTTACTGCTGGCTCAGGCTGGATAAGGCCTGATGATTGGTACAATTCAAGGAGATGAAGGCAGTGCTCCAAGGACACCAATTTTTCTGCTCCATAGTGGCCTGAGCTTACTGAAACAGAGTCATTCACCTCAGTAGGATCCTTGAGGGCCATCTGAGATGAATCCATCTTCAGCTCCGGGGAAGGTTGTGCTGGTCTTTGGCTCATCATTGCAAAGAGCAGATAAGTTAGTAAGAGGGGAGCAAATAAAAATCTTAGCTGGGCGGAAAGGAAGGCAAAGGAGGAGTTAAAAAACTACATCCTTGTACTTAATAAACCCCAAGCAGCTTATCTATCTTTAAAAAAACAAACAAGCAAACAAAAATAAACCACAAACACAAAATGTTTTTGATCAAAATTGTTGAACAGTATTATACTAAATATTGATTCCATCCCTGCCAAATCTATTGCTCCCCAATACCCCATATCTCAGAAATGATCATGTTTCATCCAGTTACTCAAGGAAAACATGTAGGGGTCATCTATGAATCTTCCCTTTCTCTGACTCCTCACATCCAGTTCATTAGAAAGTTCTGTTGGGTCTATCTTCAAAATATCCTAAATTTGTTCTCTTCTCCATCCCTACTGTCACTCCTCTAGTCCAAACTATCCTTTTGTTTTATTTGGACAATTTAAAGTAGACATAAACTTATGTGCCTTCTCACATTATTTTCCAAGATACTTCCCATTTCCATATTATGCTGCTACCATTCCATTTTTGGCATCCGCATGAGCTTTCAGAGCTACAAAGTAGTCTGAGTTGAAACTCTGTACCTGCATGACCTTCATGTTTCATAAATTATGACCATGACTACCAAGTTATCACTCCACTTCCACACTTGGATAAAATGCCATACCATGGGCATGGGATCTGGCTTTGTGAGAAGCTGCCAAGGGACCAAATGATGCAACCTGGAGGTAAAGGTTAGTCAGTATCTTGGGGTATGAAATTTAGTGGAAATGAGGAGGCATGAGGGAGCCAGGCAGATAACTTTCTTCCTTCCTTAACTCTGAAATGTTGTGTTTTCCTTTCAACCACTCTGAGAAAACCTGGAAAATGACCTTCAGTTTAATTCAGCCAAAAGCCAGTGAAGTAATGCATTCATGCACTACATTGTTTTATATCTTCCTTTGCCTTGTTGCCTTAGGTTTGCACAACTCCCAAATGGTTAGTATGTGAATTTTTTAAAATATGGTTTATTGATTTTTTTTTACAGAGAGGAAGGGAGAGGGATAGAGAGTTCGAAACATCGATGAGAGAGAAACATCGATCAGCTGCCTCCTGCACACCCCCTACTTGGGATGTGCCCACAACCAAGGTACATGCCCTTGACTGGAATCGAACCTGGGACCTTTCAGTCCACAGGCCGATGCTCTATCCACTGAGCCAAACCAGTATGTGAATTTTTAACTCAAGCTCTGTTTTAAGAGACCCTGGCTAAGACATTTGATATTAGAAGTGGTTCTAGAAAATAGACTTCCAGGGTGGGGTTCTAGATTTGGATTGTTTACTTGTCTATGAGCATTAAGGACCCTATTGGTGGTACTAAGTATGTGGAAATAACTCCTGACATGAAATGGCATTGCAATTACTTGAGCTTCCATCTGTGGTATGTGGTATTGTATTGGTGTGATATGGAACTGCAGGGAAACATATGGGGAGGTCAAATGGCTGTGGCACTTAATCAATATACAATGTTATTTATAAGGATCTTGAAATAGAATGGTTGCTTTTGACTGCAGTGGAAACTCTGGCTCTATGGAAGATTTGAAGGAGATCCTTATCTCCTGTAGTTGCAGGATAGACTGTACTAAAAATCAGGCTCAGGATCTGATAATAGGGGTGGCACATATGAAAAAAAAAGACTAAATGTACAACCTTGTCAGGCCCATTTTTCCAAAATCAGATAGGGGACGAGTGGAATGAGATGAGGAATGAATCTTTGGGTGGATGAATACAAGTATTGTAAATCCTCTAATTTCCTTGAATTTTTCTTTCTGGCAGAAGCTACCACCTTTCTCTTGACAGAGGAGAATAGTTTCCAATTTCATGTTATGATTTCACCTGAAGCAGCTGCCTTACAAAAAGACATTTTTTCTCAAGATGCACCCCATCATTTTCATTACCTCCTGGTCAATAACCAGAAACTCATCTCAGCACAGCTTGGATAGAGAAGTATATATACACTTTGCTCCAAAATTTTTTATGCTTATTAATAGGAAGACTTGAAAGCAGTTTACAATCTCAAAAACACCATTTATGTGCAAGAAGTAAGATATACACCAAAGTCTATACTGCATGATTCCATTTAAATGACTTCCAGGAACAGACAATACAAGTCTACGGAGAAAGAAATCAGAAAGTGGTTGCCTCTGGGTGGACATCAAGGGATTAACTGGATAGGGCAGGATGGAAATTTCTGGGGTGGTGAAAATGTTGCATATGTTGTTTTGAGTGGTAGTTACATGGGTATGTATATATAACTGTCAAAAGTAAGGTCTCTGTTTTTTGTATGTAAATTATATGTAAATTAAAAGTTAACAAGGAATTCACCTTTATTTGGCAAGGACATGCTCACTGTCTTATCTCAGGTATTTTAACTCTCATACTTTCCATAATAATATCGTATGTAGGAAGCTTAAACATCTTTATACTCTACAGAATATTACACTGGCCCACCTTATTGATGAATATATTTACATTGTGAATTTCTACAGGTTTGGGAATTGGGTGCAGAACATCCTTTCTAAGGTAGAGGACAAAATACTGTATTTTATGCCACTAAGAAAGTGATTCAGCATTCTTATATCTTTTAGGATTTTGGATACAATACATGGGAATACTGCTCTGACCAGTTTCAAGTGAGGACCAGGGCAAGAGAGGGCAGCAGGGCTAGACCACAAGCCGATCTGCCTCCTGGACCATATGATGATATTTCAGATCCAATGGTGGTAGAATAAGTCTCTGGCAAACCCCTAGGAAAGTCACAGTGAGGATAGATATCTGAGGTTCTGGAGAAAAGCCATGCCCTTGGAGGCAGAGAATTATTCTTTTAAAAACATCATCTGGTGTGCTAGTAGAGACTGAGTACCTGATCATAGGGCACGGTACCTAAGGCTGAATGACAATATTGTCCCAAACTTAGTGGATTAAAGCACTACACATTTCTTATCTGTTTCCATGGGTCAGGAATCTGGTCCTGGCTTAGCTGAGTCCTCTGTTCAGGGTCTCACAAGACTGCAGTCAAAGTATTGGCTAGGGCAGTGGTCGGCAAACCGCGGCTCGCGAGCCACATGCAGCTCTTTGGCCCCTTGAGTGTTGTAATGCAACTTCTTCAAAATAGACTCGCCCAGGCCGAAAACCGACTTCTGAGCATGGGCCACGAAGTTTCAATCGCACTGTATGTGCGCGCCCGCACGTGGTATTTTGTGGAAGAGTCATACTCAAGGGGCCAAAGAGCCGCATGTGGCTCGCGAGCCACGGTTTGCCAACCACTGGGCTAGGGTACCTTATTTTCTGGAGCTCAGGGTCTGCTTTCAAGATCACATGGCAGAATCCAGTTCCTTTCAGTTGTAGGACTGAGGTCCCTGTTTTCTTGCTGGTTGTTGACCAGGGACCTCTCTTAGTCTCAGGGACTGATTGACTGTAGTTCCTTGCCATGTGGCACTGTCACAGGTCCTCTTACATTGTTGAAGTTTAGTTCTTTTATTTAAAAAATATTTTGATTGATTTTTAGAGAGAGAGGAAGGGAGAGGAGGAGAGAGAAACATCAATGTGAGAGTGGAACATTGATTGGTTGCCTCCTGCATGCCCCCTACTGGGGATAGTGACGGCAACCTAGGCATGTGCCCTGACTGGGAATGGAACCAGCAACCGTTTGGTGCATGGGACAATGCCCAACCAACTGAGCCACACCGGCCAGGGCTTTTATTTTTATTTTTTGATATACACATACATTGTAGAATAATTACCAAGATCAAGATAACACATCTGTCATCTCACATACTTAATATAGTCAACTCTTTTTTGTGTGAGAACACTTAAGATCTACTCTCAGCAACTTTTATGTACATAATACCATATTACTAACTAGCATCACTATGTAGTTTAGTTCTTCAAGGCCATCAGGAGAAGCTTTCACTCCAGTCTGCCTAGATGGAGTCTTAGATAATATAATGTAATCACCACAGTGACTATCCCATCACTTTTTGCCATATTCTGTTGGCTAGAAGCAAGTCACAGCTTCCACCTAAACTCAGGGGAGGGAATTATATAAACATATGACTCAGTGGGGATCATCTTAGGATGTTTCCACTAGAAGCACCAAGTGTCTATGAATATGAGCTCCTTACAATAAATTGGGTGTTATTTGACATACCAAGTTATAAGGGTGGGCACAAACATCAATGATGTATTGTGTGATGGAAGTGGTACACTTAGGATTTGGCTCAAGCAGGTCCAATAAGCATGAACAAAGTGTAGGTCAGATGGTCCAGACAGGTGTCACTTGATTCTGCCATACTATTGCCCCTCTTTCAATCCATACCTATGTTGCCTTATGTTGGGGTGGGGATCTGCTGCTATCAAATGACAGGCATAAAGGTTTCTGCCCTGATTCACAGATGAGTGGCTGCCACTATGACTCGCACTATGTGGAAATGAATTTCTCTCCCATTATAGTCCCATCAGCAGTAGCTCTGAAGGACAGTGGGGAAGGAAGTAATCCCAGTGGGTAGACTTCCCTTCACTGAAGCTAATTTAGCATCTGCCACAGCTGAGTGCCCAACTTGACAGCAGTGTTCCATACAGCACCATTCTTCAGTGAGACCCTCCAGCTACCTAGTGTCAGGTCAATTACTTGAATCCCTTCTATCCTGAAGGCAGCAGTAATTTCTTCCTCAGCAGAATGGTTATGTACTCAGAATGGATTTGCCTTCTCTCTCACTAGCACCACTGTCTGAGGGCTTACAAAATGCCTGACTGAACAACAGAATAGGTGGTTGAAGGCTCAGCTCAGATTCCAGGAGGATTAAATCTTGTAGGGTTGGGTGCTATATATCATATATACTAAGATGTGGTATATGCCTTGATCCAATGATTGGTATACAGTACTGCATCTCTTATAGTTGGAATATGCAGATCCAGGAATCTGAGTCAGGAAACTTGGAAAAATCCTGTAAACACTACAGGAGGTGGGAATCTCCTTCCCACTTTGCTGGGATAATAGCAGTGATAGCAGTAGAAGCGTTGTTTGTGTTAATGGCAGCCATGGCTGCTGTCAAATGAAGAATATCTTTGGCAGAGCTGCTAAAACTTAATGACAGATGAGGGGAGTAGAAAATTCAAGTAAATATAAAGAATTTTGGGATCTAGGGTGTAGTGATGTTCTGGAATCAGAGAGACCTAACTTTAAATCTTGGCTTTACAACTTATCTGCATGACGTCAGGCAATAGCTTTATCTTCTGAACATCACTTCCCATTTAGAGATGATAAAAGTACCCACCCCTGAGAGTTAATGTGAGAATTAATTAATATTTTTAGTAATGTTTGTAAAAGAACAGTGCCTGGCAAAGATTAAATCTATATATATAAAGAGCCAGAGTCCGTAATATCCACAATGACCGAAGGTTCGACCTAACACCCAGGCTGCGCACACAGCAGGCTCTGGTGGGAGGAGGCTCTGGTGGAGACGGGGCTAGGGGAGGTGGGCCAACACTCACACTCACTCACAGCTGCACACGCACAGACACACATAGCACCCACCAGCTCACAGCCTTTTCTCCCTTTCTTTTCCTCCCTCCCAGCTCGCTCTCGGAGCCTCTCTCAGAATGAGGCCGCAGGGCGGGCAGAGGGTGGAGCTGTCCCAACTGACCCCACCCCCTCCCAGCCAGGAAAGAGGAAGAGGGAGAGAGGGAGGCAGGGAGGCCTGGAGGACTGCTGAGAAAGACAAAGAGAGACAGAGACTGGGAGAGACTGGGATGGAGAGATGGAAATAAAATAGCAATATTAAAATATTTTCTCTTATTAATTTCCTTTTAATGTGCATGAATTTTGTGCATCAGGCCACTAGTGTTCAATAAAATAATGTGTGCAACGAACATACTTCTTTCTCATTTTAGGACAGATATGGTATGACTATAAAAGCAATGAGGTAGAACTGTCACAGAAGCTTCTTGAAGGAGCTTCTTTGATGGTGCCCTCATCAGTGCTTATCCCAAAGATAGATTTATCTTGACACTAATGGAGCTTGAGCTCCAGGGTCCTGTATTTGCACTAGCCCCATCCAAAGCTCTGGGAATGGCTCTAGTAATGTCCTCATATAACCATAATTTTTCAACTCTATTCTAAAGTTTGTTTTAATACAATTGCTTTAAAATTCCTGTAAAATAATCAGCTGATTTTTTTTTTCTTTTTGATTTCTGCATTTTGTTTCTGGTGTTCAATAAGAAAGGAACTTTCAGTCAACTAATTGTAATACTTTTCTTCAAATGATATATTGCCTTTATTTCCGCATTTTGAGTAGCACTGCTCTGGCCTCATGCACAATTGTCATTTGGGGACTTCTCTTTGCATCTCTTCTATCACCTGTTTCCTGCATTTCATATGTTCTGCTCAAGAAGTTTCCTAAGAAAAGATGCATTGGAAGTAAATTCTTTGAGAATTTGAATATCTGAAAATGTCTTTATTCTTCTCTAGAACCTTGTATTGTTTGGCTATCTATTTCTAGGTTAGAAAAAAAAACTTGCAGTGTTGCTGTTGAGGAATTGAATGTGATTCTGATTTACAATGAGTATTCTTTTTTTGTTGTTGTTGTTAATCTCCACCCAAGGATATTTTTTTCCATTGATTTTTAGAGAAAGTAGAAGGGAGGGGTTGGGGGAGAGAGGAAGAGATGGAGAGGGGGGGGAGAGAGAGAGAGAGAGAGAGAGAGAGAGAGAGAGAGAGAGAGAGGAAGAGAGAAAGAGAGAGGAAGAGAGAGAGGTGAGAGAGACACATTGATTGGTTGCCTCCAGCATGTGCCTGGACCAGGGCCAGGGATCAAGCAACTGATGTATGTGCCCTTGACCAGAATCAAACCTGAGATCCTTTAGTCCACAGGCTGACACTCTATGCACTGAGCCAAACTAGCTAGAGCCCAGTGAATATTCTTGATCCCTGTATGTGTCCTGTTATGATCCGCCTCTAGAGGCTTATTATAACTTATCTTTACTTCTGATTTTTAGAAGATTTAGTGATGATAAACCTTACTGGGGATATTTTCTCATTCATTGGGCTGGGCACTCAGGGGGCCCTTCTATCTGGATATTTATGTCCTTCAGTTTTGAGGAATAATCTTGTCTTGCTTTTTCCATATTTTCTTTTTCTCCTGTTATCTCTTTCTAGTACACCTATTAGTCAGATATTGAATATTCTATACTGGTACACTGATTTTATTCTGTTTTCTATTCACCATAGTTGATGAAATCACCTTTGGCTTTCGATCGCGGGGGAGCTGGCTCTCTGTCCACTGGTGCACCAGGCCTTTCGAAAGCCTCCAGCGCGGCGGAGGCTTTCGAAAGGCCTGGTGCCGGAGTGGACAGACAGCCAGTTCCCCCGCTTTCGCTCCCCACTTTTGATAGTCCACAGCAGGATGTGGGCTCGCTGCCCCAGAGGCCCCTTCTGTGCTGCAGCACAGCCATGGCACAGACGCTGAGCTCGCGCTGCTGCTGGCAATGCGAGCTCAGCGTCCCGCCGGCCCAATCAGCCACCCCGGCTACCTCGAGTCCCGCCCCCTGCGCCTCCCGCTGGCCCAATTGTGGGCATAGTGGAGTGATGGTAATTTACATATTACCCTTTTATTATGTAGGATTCTCTGAAAATAATCAATTGATTTTTTTCTTTTTCATTTCTTCATTTTTTTTTTTTTGCATTTTGTTTCTGGTGTTCAATAAGAAAGGATCACTTAAAAGTCTGTTTATAGAACAGTTAGGCTCCAAATTCTTATCCCCATTCATGCAGTCAAGATGCCAAATCAAACAGGAGGGGGGAAGAATAATGTGGAAAACTGGAGCAGAGAAGCTCTGAGCTCTGGCACTCTAGGCACAGAGTAGAGCAGTGATGCATGAAACCAAAAAATGAGGAAAAATAATTGAAAATCTGCTTCTGGATTGATATAGTCCTAGCCAGCCCACTTCTCCTGCCCAACATTAGAATCCAAGCAATCAGGCTTACCCAGTTCCCCTAAAAGCAGTTGATTAAAGAAACTTTCTCTGGAGAAACTGAACAGCCCTGTGATGTTAACATTTAGGGGAACCTAGAAAAGAAATGCCAGAAGGCTATATGCTTGTTCTAATATGCATCTCACCAATTGACAAAACCTGCTGCTACACAGAGTTTCCATTCAGCATTTAGAAGTTCAATTTAAAATTAAATGAGCAGCCAAGGATCACTAGTTATTTGAAAAGGGCATCCAAAATGCAAGACAGAGACAAAATGAGCAGAAGAGAAGCAAATCAACAGAACAAGAAATAGTTCACAAACTTAAGAAAGCTTCAAAGAGAATGTAAAATTCTTAGAGTGGGAAAATACTAAATCCACTAGACTAGAACAGGATGTTATATAAAAGGAACAGAGAACAAGTGACTTTGGCACTCATTCTAGAACACAACTTTGGTTTTTGACTTCCAGTATGTACCATGTGGTGGAAACTAAGAGTGCATAGTTGTGAGTCTGAGTACCATACTGAAAATAAAGTAAGTAGCCAAAATGTGTACTGAATACTATATGAAAATACATGTCTGTGTTTTCTCATTTTATAAAACAATTCATGTTGTTTCATTTTCTTTAAATTATGTAAGAAAAGGTATAAATTGTCAGCCAACACAGAGCTTAGGACATTCTCACCTCTCTTCTGAGCATGCATCTAGTCTTGGGCATGTGTATGGCCTTCTATATTCCCAGGAATATGTGGAAGCTTTCAGAGCCCTTATTCCCTAAAGCAGTGGTCGACAAACTCATTAGTCAACAGAGCCAAATATCCACAGTACAACTATTGAAATTTCTTTTGAGAGCCAATTTTTTTAAACTTAAACTTCTTCTAACGCCACTTCTTCAAAATAGACTCGCCCAGGTCATGGTATTTTGTGGAAGAGCCACACTCAAGGGGCCAAAGAGCTGCATCTCATTGCCCAGCCTTTCCTACTGAGATTTTTAGTTAGTGTGTTATTTGTTTCAACTGTTATCCCCAGGTGGCAGCAACTAATATGTTTGCTTTCAAATGTGTTTGACAACCCTCTCAGTAGCTGCCGCAGCCCTGGAAGAGTTCTGAGATAGGCTCAATAAAGGCAAGCCCTTTGAATTGGTCTTTCAGGGAGTCACAAGGCAAGTTAAAGAAAGAACAAAACCAAAAAACCAGACAATTATTTGAGAATAAGGTCTGTTCTGCTCCCTCTGGTACTGGGCACTGGGTACTGGGTACTTGTACCAGGAATGTGGGCTACTGTCTTTCAAAGGCCTCTGATGAACTGGGGAGCAGGGAATGGGTCCAGGGTAAGTTAAGATGCTGCAAAGCTCTCTTGTCAAAGTACAGCTGCTTTTTCTTGATTAAACATGCTCCTGTTTCTGCAAGCTTTTGATTAGTATACAGAGTTCTGAAAAATTAATTCTGATGGGTTTTGCTAGTTTGTTTATTGCTCTTGTGGAGGGATGGACTTTTGGAGTTCCCTACTTCAGCATTTTTGCAGATGTCACTTGGATTCTTTTGTTGACAGTTTTGGGGGAATTTTTTTAGAATGCCCCATCATTGATATTTGGCTTATGTTTTTCCTTCATGATTATGCTTGGGTTATGGGATTTTGGAGGAGCACCACAGAAGTGAAGTGCCATTCTCACCACATTATATGACAGGTACATACTATCTTTTTACTACAGTTAAAAAGAGTGGAAGCAGAATGTAGTCGTTTGGAGGTTGGACTTTTAATTTAATTTTAATTTAAAATTTTTTTATTGATTTCAGACAGGAAGGGAGAGGGAGAGAAAGAAACATCAATGATGAGAGAGAATCATTGATCAGCTGCCTCCTGTATGCCCCCTACTGGGGATCGAGCTGCAACCCGGGCATGTGCCCCTACTGGGAGTCCAACTGTGACCTCCTGGTTCATAGGTCCACGCTCAACCACTGAACCATGCCAGCCGGGCCTAGAGGTTGGAATTTAAAATCAAATGTATCTGAATTCAAATCCTGGCTCCTCCAATTGCTTGCATGAATGATGGAACTTTTTTAAGCCTCAGTTTTCTTATCTGTAAATCAGGAGTAATAATAGTAGCTACTTTATAAGGTTACTGTGGAAAATCAAATAAGAAAATGCATGTGAAGTAAGTAACATGATGTCTAGCACATAGTAAGTGCTAAATATATGTGAACTAGTAGAATAAGAGGATGTATGTGTATGTGGGCATGCACAAGAAAAATTTTAAAGATAGTAGTTTTAATTTTGGTGGTGGGCACACAATGTAATGTACAGATCATGTATCATAGAAATGTACACTTGACACCTATATGATCATATTAACCAATGTCACCCCAATAAATTAATTAAAACAATATATATGATGACAAAAAAGAGAATTAGAAATGATTTTCATTATGTAAAAAAGTGCCATAATTTTTCTGAAAAATTTTATGGGAAAACCAGGATTCTATGGATTATATACATTATATTTGGATAAAATGGTAAATTTTACACATGGGGCATTATTTTTGAGGGCAGGCCAGGTGGCAACTATAGTTAGAGCTCCTGGGCAGCAGGATCGAGTGTGAGGCCTAGCATTTGTGGTGAGGGAGGGATCCAAGAAGAAAAAGGGGTGAAAACTTTATAGTGGGTAAAAGCACTACTATTGGAATAATACAAACCAGGGATCAGATCCTGGCTCTTCTTTCACAGGCTCTGTGACGACGTTGAGTAAAGTGATTTAACTTCTTTCAGCTGACGTATCCTCATCTGTAAAATGGGGATGAAATAACCCATGTAAATGGCCCAGAACATTCCCTGTCACATAGCTCAATCAATGGTAGCTACTCTTTCTACCTAACAGTTGTGACTTGGTAGCAGTTATAAGTCTTTAAGTCAGGGAAGACTTTTGGTGTTAGATGTGGCTTTGGGAAGCTTCACCTTTCAATATGTAGGATGTTTTGGGCTCTTCCCTTTTTTAGTAGCTTCAGTCCCTTGTTCAGGTCTTCTGCAAGTTGTCCTAGCCTAGGTGTTTTTATAATATTTGTGGTGACTAAATTTTTAAAAAATATATTTTCAGTGTACAATCAGAAAGAAAATGAAAACCACATGGAAAATTCAGCCCATTCCAATGTGTTCTTAGTCCCCCATTCTACATCCTACTAGGCTCTTTTCTGCAGATGATGGCTGAGAATATCCTCTTTAGAGTAATAAATCACAGGAACATTAAATGCAGCCTTGCAGCTGCACCAGGGCTAGTTAGAAGCCTATTCAAGAAAAGGGCTTATGTGGAGGAGTTTCCCCCCTTCTTTTTAAAAAGCCACCTGTACAATTTTGTCTTGGTTTTTAAGTGGAAATGATTTTAAGATGTAAATTTCCCCACTCTACTTATGTTTATGATGTACAAATAGTTCATTGTTAATAGGGAAAGAAAAAACCAAACACACACACCAAAATGCCAGACCTCATTAAGGCTCTTTAGAGAAAGTATGCCTCTTTAACTTTCCAACTTCCTTTCTGAGTTAGTAATTTAGGGGCTGGACAAGATGCAGGTGGAAGGAATTGCTTCATTGACAGGTGGCCCTGAATCTCACATTCCTGGAAGTTCACCAGTTCAGGGCACAGAGCTATCTGGGAGAACTAGGACCGGTCTGGAAAGAGCACACAATGTAATCTAAATCCTTTTCCTGTTGTTTGGCAAAGTCCCAAACATTCTTTGAGGTTAGGAGAGATAGTTTTGAGGAGAAAATTGGGACCATATTATCTAATCCAGATGTCAAAACCCAGGCTCTGAGAAGGAAAAAAACCTTTTATTATAAACTAGGCCTTGGGGGTGGGGGTGAAGAATATCTTCTTTATTAATTAGACCTCAAGGAGGGAAAATCCTTTCATTATAATCATATCAATTCACATAATGAGGTTAGCTGTGCAATTTCGTGAAGATGATAATGGTCAGCCATGTAGAATGATTTAAAGAGTTCCAGAAGGGCTCCCTGTACACAATAAAATCATCCCTACTCAGGTTCAGAGTGCCTGATATTCCTTCATCAGTAAAACTTAACCCTTTTTTTTTTTTATCAAGGACTTGCTTTAGAATCTAGTGAAAGCTACTGGCCAAAAGTTTCCCTCCGAAAAATGCATATGTGTATTCATTCACCAGTGTTCATTTTTGTGGGGTCAGTGTTTCTCATAGTTGATTTTCAAGAGCCATGTAATGGGCACCCTGTCCACACATGATCCACCATTTAAGGAAATTGAAAAGAAGCTCTTTCAAAAAGAAGAAGAAAAAATAAGCTCTTTCACATTTTTATCACTATCACATCAAAATATTTAAAATAATTCATTCTAATAACTTCACATTAGGAAGGGGGATGGCAATTAGGGGCATTTTGGCAATAAATGATATTTATGAATCATTGCAGGAAAAAAAGTATGAGAGTACTCTTAAACTCTGGAAAACCCTCTTTAAAAGGTTTCAACTATCAAATTTCATAGCTTCTAGAGACTTCAGTATTTTTAAAATTCCTTATTTGAAAGCCAAATATTTCTTTTTTAAATTTTATTTTCTTGTTTAAAGTATTACACATAGTAGTACATATAACTTCTTTTTTCCCCATTGACCTTCCCCTAGCCTCCCCTAACCCCTGTCACATGCCCTCATCCCACCCCCCACCCCCAGTGTCTTGTGTCCATTGGTTGTGCTTATATGCATGCATACAAGTCCTTTGGTTGATCTCTTCCCGCCCCTCCCCAACACTCCCCAGCCTTCCCGCTGTAATTTGACAGTCTGTTAGGTACTTTACTGCCTATGTATCTATATATTTGTTCATCAGGTTATACTGTTCTTTATTTTCCATAAATGAGTGAGATCATGTGGTATTTTTCTTTCATTGCCTGGCTTATTTCACTTAGCATATTGATCTCCAGTTCCATCCATGCTGCTGCAAATGGTAAGAATTCCTTCTTTTTTTATAGCAGCGTAGTATTCCATTGTGTAGATGTACCATGGTTTTCTAATCCACTCATCTGCTGATGGGCACTTAGGCTGTTTCCCAATCTTAGCTATGGTGAATTGTGCTGCTATGAACACAGGGGTGCATATATCCTTTCTGATTGGTGTTTCTAGTTTCTTGGGATATATTCCTAGAAGTGGGATCATTGGGTCAAATGGGAGTTCCATATTTTAGTTTTTTGAGGAAACTCCATACTGTTCTCCACAGTGAATGCACCAGTCTGCATTCCCACCAGCAGTACATGAGGGTTCCTTTTTCTCCGCATCCTCACCAGCACTTATCATTTGTTGATTTGTTGATGATAGCCATTCTGACAGGTATGAGATGGTACCGCATTGTCATTTTGATTTGCATCTCTCAGATGATTAGTGACTTTGAGCAGTTTTTTATATGCCTTTTGGCCTTCCTTCTGGCTTCTTTCGAAAAGTATCTATTTAGGTCTGTTGCCCATTTTTTGATTGGATTGTTTATCTTCCTTTTGTTAAGTTGTATGAGTTCCCTGTAAATGGTGGAGATTAAGCCCTTATCGGTGATATCATTGGCAAATATGTTCTCCCATACAGTGGGCTTTCTTGTTGTTTTGTTGATGGTTTCCTTTGCTGTGCAAAAGCTATTTATTTTGATGTAGTCCCATTTGTTTATTTTCTCTTTAGTTTCCATTACCCTAGGAGCAGTATCAGTGAAGAAATTGCTTCGGCATATGTCTGAGATTTTGCTGCCTGTGGATTCCTCTAGTATTTTTATGGTTTCCCGTCTTATGTTTAAGTCCTGTATCCATTTTGAGTTTACTTTTGTGTATAGTGTAAGTTGGTGGTCTAATTTCATTTTTTTGCATGTATCTGTCCAATTTTCCCAAAACCATTTATTGAAGAGACTGTCTTGACTCCATTGTATGTTCATGCTTCCTTTGTCAAATATTAGTTGAGCATAGTGGTTTGGGTCGATATCTGGATTCTCTATTCTATTCCATTGGTCTATATGTCTGTTCTTGTGCCAGTACCAGGCTGTTTTGAGAACAGTGGCTTTGTAATACAGCTTGAAATCTGGTATTGAGATCCCACCTACTTTGTTCTTCTTTCTCAGGATTGCTGTGGCTACTTGGGGTCTTTTTTTATTCCAGATGAATTTCTGGAGAGTTCTTTCAAGGTCTGTGAAATATGACATTGGTATTTTAATGGGGAGTGCATTGAATCTGTAGATTGCTTTGGGTAGTATGGACATTTTAATGATGTTGATTCTACCAATCCATGAACATGGTATGTTCTTCCATCTGTTTACGTCTTCCTCTATCTCTTTTTTCAGTGTCCTGTAGTTTTCCGTGTATAGGTCTTTTACCTCCTTAGTTAAGTTTATTCCTAGGTATCTTAATTTTTTTGGTGCGATGGTAAATGGGATTGCTTTTTTAGTCTCTCTTTCTATAAGTTCAGTATTGGTGTATAGAAAGGCCATAGATATCTTGGTGTTAATTTTGTATCCTGCTACATTGCCGAATTCATTTATTAAGTCTATTAGTTTTTTGATTGAGTCTTTTGGTTTTTTTTCAATTTTTTTATTAAGGTATTATATGTGTACATATCTTACCATTGCCTCCCCCACACCCCACTCCCATATATGCCCCCACCCCCCAGAGTTTTGCATCCATTGGTTATGCTTATATGCATGCATACAAGTCCTTTGATTGATCTCTTATCTCCCCCACCTCTCCCTAACCTTCCCCTTGTAATTTGACAGTCTGTTTGATGCTTTACTGTCTCTGTATCTATCTTTTTGTTCAAGTTTATAATGTTCTTTATTATCCATAAATGAGTGAGATCATGTGGTATTTTTCTTTCATTGACTGACTTATTTCACTTAACATAATGTTCTCCAATTCCTCCCAGGTTGCTGCAAATGATGAGAATTCCTTCTTTTTTATGGCAGCATAGTATTCCATTGTGTAGATGTACCACAGTTTTCTGATCCAGTCATCTGCTGACGGGCACCTAGGCTGTTTCCAAATCTTAGCTATGGTGAATTGTGCTGCTATGAACATAGGGGTGCATATATCCTTTCTAATTGGTGTTTCTAGTTTCTTCGGATATATTCCCAGGAGTGGGATTACTGGGTCAAATGGGAGTTCCATTTTCAGTTTTTTGAGGAAACTCCATACTGTTCTCCATAGTGGCTGAACCAGTCTGCATTCCCACCAGCAGTGCACGAGGGTTCCTTTTTCTCCGCATCCTCGCCAACACTTGTCGTTTGTTGATTTGTTGATGATAGCCATTCTGACAGGTGTGAGATGGTACCGCATTGTTGTTTTGATTTGCATCTCTCGGATAATTAGTGACGTTGAGCATGTTTTCATGTGTCTCTTGGCCTTCCTTCTGTCTTCTTTTGAAAAGATTCTATTTAGGTCTGTTGCCCATTTTTTTATTGGATCATTTATCTTCCTTTTATTAAGTTGTATAAGCTGCCTGTAGATGTTGGAGATTAAACCTTTATCAGTGATGCCATTTGCAAATATGTTCTCCCATGCAGTGGGCCTTCTTGTTGTTTTGTTGATGGTTTCTTTTGCTGTGAAAAAGCTTTTTATTTTGATGTAGTCCCATTTGTTAATTTTCTCTTTAGCTTCCATTGCCCTAGGGGCAGTGTCAGTTAAGAATTTCTTTTGGCATATGTCTGACATTTTGCTGCCTGTGGATTGCTCTAGTATTTTTATGGTTTCCCGTCTTATGTTTAAGTCCTCTATCCATTTTGAGTTTATTTTTGTGTATGGGGTAAGTTGGTGATCAAGCTTCATTTTATTGCATGTATCTGCCCAATTTTCCCAACACCATTTATTGAAGAGACTGTCTTTATTCCATTGTATGTTCATGCCTCCTTTGTCAAATATTAGTTGAGCATAGTGGTTTGGGTCGATATCTGGATTCTCTATTCTGTTCCATTGATCTATATGTCTGTTCTTGTGCCAGTACCAGGCTGTTTTGAGAACAGTGGCTTTGTAATACAGCTTGAAATCTGGTATTGAGATCCCTCCTACTTTATTCTTCTTTCTCAGGATTGCTGTGGCTATTCGGGGTCTTTTTTTATTCCAGATGAATTTTTGGAGAGTTCTTTCTAGGTCTTTGAAATATGCCGTTGGTATTTTAATGGGGAGTGCATTTAATCTATAGATTGCTTTGGGTAGTATGGACATTTTAATGATGTTGATTCTACCAATCCATGAACATGGTATGTTCTTCCATCTGTTTACGTCTTCCTCTATCTCTTTTTTCAGTGTCCTGTAGTTTTCCGTGTATAGGTCTTTTACCTCCTTAGTTAAGTTTATTCCTAGGTATCTTAATTTTTTTGGTGCGATGGTAAATGGGATTGCCTTTTTAGTCTCTCTGTCTGTAAGTTCACTATTGGTGTATAGAAAGGCCATAGATTTCTTGGCGTTAATTTTGTATCCTGCTACATTGCCGAATTCATTTATTAAGTCTGTTAGTTTTTTGACGGAGTCTTTCGGGTTTTTTATGTACAATATCATGTCATCTGGAAATGAGAACAGCTTTACTTCTTCTCTTCCAATTTGGATGCCTTTTATTTCTTCTTCTTGTCTAATTGCAATGGCTAATACTTCCAGTACTATGTTGAATAGGAGTGGTGAGAGTGGGCATCCCTGTCTTCTTCCTGTTCTTAGGGGAAATGGTTTTAGTTTTTGCCCATTGAGTATGATGTTTGCCGTGGGTTTATCATGTATAGCTTTTATTATGTTGAGGTATGAGCCTTCTATTCCCACCTTGTTGAGAGTTTTTATCAAGAAAGGGTGTTGGATTTTGTCAAATGCTTTTTCTGCATCAATTGATATGACTATGTGATTTTTATCTCTCAATTTGTTTATGTGATGTATCACGTTAATTGATTTGCGGATATTGTACCATCCTTGCATTCCTGGGATAAATCCTATTTGGTCATGGTGTATGATCTTTCTGATGTACTGCTGGATCCGATTTGCTAGAACTTTGTTGAGGATTTTGGCATCTATGTTCATGAGGGATATTGGCCTGTAATTCTTTTTCATTGTGTTGTCTTTATCTGGTTTTGGTATTAGGGTGATGCTGGCTTCATTGAAGGAGCTTGGAAGTGTTCGTTCCTCTTGAATTTTTTGGAATAGTCTGAGGAGGATAGGTTTTAGTTCTTCCTTGAATGTTTGGTAAAACTCCCCTGTGAAGCCGTTTGGCCCCGGGCTTTTGTTTGCTGGAAGCTTTTTTGATGACTGTTTCAATTTCGTCCATAGTTATTGGCCTATTGAGATGTTTTGATTCTTCCTGACTGAGTTTTGGAAGGTTGTATTTTTCTAGGAATATTTTTATTTCCTCCAGGTTGACCATTTTGTTGGAATAGAGTTGTTCATAGTATTTTTTTTTTAAACAATCCTTTGTATTTCGATGGGGTCTGTTGTTATTTCGCCTCTTTCATTTCTGATTTTGCTTATTTGGGTCCTCTCTCTTTGCTTCTGGTGAGCCTGTCTAGAGGTTCATCAATCTTCTTTATCCTTACAAAGAACCAGCTCTTGGTTTCATTGATCTTTTGTATTGTTGTTTTTTTTTTTTTGTCTCTATGTCATTCATTTCTGCTCTGATCTTTATTATTTCCTTTCTTCTGCTCACTGTGGACTTTTCTTGTTGCTCTCTTTCTAATTCTTTGAGTTGTAGAGTTAGATGATTTATTACCATTTTTTTCTTGTTTTTTGAGGTTGGCCTGTAGAGCTAAAAACTTCCCTCTCAGGACTGCTTTCATTGTGTCCCATAGCATTTGCATTGATGTGTTTTTATTGTCATTAGTCTCCAGGATGTTTTTAATTTCTTCTTTGATCTTATTGGTAGCCCAATCATTATTTAATAGCATGCTATTCAGCTTCCAAGTGTTTGAATTGTTTGGAATGTTTTTATTGTAGTTTATTTCTAATATTATGCCATTGTGGTCTGAGAAAATGCTTGATATGATTTCAATCTTCTTGAATTTGGGGAGACTTTGCTTATGTCCCAATATGTGGTCTAATTTTGAAAATGTCCCATGTGCACTTGAGAAGAATGTATATTCTGTGGCTTGAGGGTAAAATGCTCTGAAGATGTAAATTAGGTCCATCTGATCTAGTGAGTCATTTAGAATTGCTGTTTCTTTGCTGATTTGATGTCTGGCGGATTTATCCAGTGATGTCAGTGGTGTATTAAAGTCCCCTACTATGATTGTATTGTTTTCAATCTCTCCCTTGATATCTTCCAGAAGTTTTTCTTAAATGTATTTGGGTGCTCCTGCATTGGGTGCATATATGTTTACCAGCATTATATCCTCTTGTTGTATTTATCCATTTATTATTATGAAGTGGCCTTCCTTATCTCTTATTATGGTCTTTACTTTGAGGTCTATTTTGTCAGATATAAGTACTGCTACCCCAGCTTTTTTTTTTTTCATTTCCATTTGCCTGAAGGATGTTTTTCCATCCCTTCACTTTCAGTCTGTGTGAGTCCCTTTTTCTGAGGTGGGTCTCTTGTAGACAACATATATATGGGTTGTATTTTTTTATCCATTTAGCCACTCAATGTCTTTTGATTGGAGCATTTAGTCTGTTTACATTTAAAGTTATTATTGAAAGGTACTTGTTTGTAGCCATTTTTATTTTTTGTGCCTGTGTTCCTTCTTCCCTTTTCATTTCTTCTTTTTCACCAGTCCCTTTAGCATTTCTTGCATTGCTGGCTTGGTAGTGATAAACTCCCTTAGCCTTTTTTTTTGTCTGTGAAGCTCCCTATTTCCCCTTCAATTTTGAATGATAGCCTTGCTGGATAGAGTATTCTTGGATTCAGTCCTTAGGTTTGCATCACTTTGTAAATTTCCTTCCATTCTTTTCTGGCCTGATGTGTTTCTGTAGAGAAATCATTTGATAATACAATGGGATATCCCTTGTATGTAACTTTCTTTCTCTCTCTTGTAGCCTTTAAGATTCTCTCTTTGTCCAGAATATTTTACATCATAATTATGACGTGTCTTGGTGTGGATTTTTTCGGGTTCATCCTGTTTGGGACTCTCTGTGCTTGTGTGACTTTTTTCTTCACCACATCAGGGAAGTTTTCTGACATTGTTTCTTCAAATAGGTCTTCTAACCCTTGTTTCTCTTCCTGTTGTTCTGGCACCCTTATTATTATTATTTTTATTTATTTATTTATTTTTTCAATTTTTTTAATTAAGGTATTATATGTGTACATATATTACCATTGCCCCACCCCACTCCCATATATGCCCTCACCCCCCAGAGTTTTGCATCCATTGGTTATGTTTATATGCATGATTACAAGTCCTTTGGTTGATCTCTTATCTTCCCCACCTCTCCCTAACCTCCCTGCTGTAATTTGACAGACTGTTTGATGCTTTACTGCCTCTGTATCTATCTTTTTGTTCAACAGTTTATAATGTTCTTTATTATCCATAAATGAGTGAGATCATGTGGTATTTTTCTTTCATTGACTGGCTTATTTCACTCAGCATAATGTTCTCCAATTCCATCCAGGTTGCAGCAAATGGTAAGAATTCCTTCTTTTTTATGTCAGCATAGTATTCCATTGTGTAGATGTATCATAGTTTTCTGATCCAGTCATCTGCTGATGGGCACCTAGGCTGTTTCCAGATCTTAGCTATTGTAAATTGTGCTGCTATGAACATAGGGGTGTATATATCCTTTCTTATTGGTGTTCCCAGTTTCTTAGGATATATTCCTAGGATTGGGATTACTGGGTCAAATGGGAGTTCCATTTTCAGTTTTTTGAGGAAACTCCATACTGTTCTCCACAGTGGCTGCACCAGTGTGCATTCCCACCAGCAGTGCACAAGGGTGCCTTTTTCTCCGCATCCCCGCCAACACTTGTCGTTTCTTTATTTGTTGATGATAGCCATTCTGACAGGTGTGAGATGGTACCGCATTGTTGTTTTGATTTGCATCTCTCGGATAATTAGTGACGTTGAGCATGTTTTCATGTGTCTCTTGGCCTTCCTTCTGTCTTCTTCTTTTTTTTAAAAAATATATTTTTATTGATTTTTTACAGAGAGAAAGGGAGAGGGATAGAGAGCTAGAAACATCGATGAGAGAGGAACATCGACCAGCTGCCTCCTGCACATCCCCCACCGGGGATGTGACCGCAACTAATGTACATGCCCTTGACCGGAATCGAACCTGGGACCCTTCAGTCCGCAGACCGACGTTCTATCCACTGAGCCAAACCGGTTTTGGCCTTCTGTCTTCTTTTGAAAAGATTCTGTTTAGGTTCGTTGCCCATTTTTTTTTATTGGATCATTTATCTCCCTTTTATTAAGTTGTATAAGCTGCCTGTAGATGTTGGAGATTAAACCTTTATCAGTGATACCATTTGCAAATATGTTCTCCCATACAGTGGGCTTTCTTGTTGTTTTGTTGATGGTTTCTTTTGCTGTGAAAAAGCTTTTTATTTTGATGTAGTCCCATTTGTTTATTTTCTCTTTAGATTCCATTGCCCTAGGGGCAGTATCGGTGAAGAAGTTCTTTTGGCATATGTCTGAGATTTGGCTGCCTGTGGATTCCTCTAGTATTTTCATGGTTTCCCGTCTTATGTTTAAGTCCTGTATCCATTTTGAGTTTATTTTTGTGTATGGTGTAAGTTGGTGATCTAGCTTCATTTTTTTTGCATGTATCTGTCCAATTTTCCCAACACCATTTATTGAAAAGACTGTCTTGATTCCATTGTATGTTCATGCCTCCTTTGTCAAATATTAATTGAGCATAGTGGTTTGGGTCAATATCTGGATTCTCTATTTTATTCCATTGATCTATATGTTTTTCTTGTGCCAGTATCAGGCTTTTTTGAGAATAGTGGCTTTGTAATACAGCTTGAAATCTGGTATTGAGATCCCTCCTACTTTATTCTTCTTTCTCAGGATTGCTGTGGCTATTCGGGGTCTTTTTTTTTTATTCCAAATGAATTTTTGGAGAGTTCTTTCAAGGTCTGTGAAATATGACATTGGTCTTTTAATGGGGAGTGCATTTAATCTATAGATTGCTTTGGGTAGTATGGACATTTTAATGATGTTGATTCTACCAATTCATGAACATGGTATGTTCTTCCATCTGTTTACGTCTTCCTCTATCTCTTTTTTCAGTGTTGTGTAGTTTTTCGCGTATAGGTCTTTTACCTCCTTAGTTAAGTTTATTCCTAGGTATCTTAATTTTTTTGGTGTGATGGTAAATGGGATTGCCTTTTTAGTCTCTCTGTCTGTAAGTTCACTATTGGTGTATAGAAAGGCCATAGATTTCTTGGCGTTAATTTTGTATCCTGCTACATTGCCGAATTCATTTATTAAGTCCATTAGTTTTTTGGAGTCTTTCGCATTTTTTATGTACAATATCATGTCGTCTGCAAATAAAGACAGCTTTACTTGTTCTTTTCCAATTTGGATGCCTTTTATTTCTTCTTCTTATCTAATTGCAATGGCTAATACTTCCCGTACTATGTCAAACGGGAGTGGTGAGAGTGGGCATCCCTGTCTTCTTCCTGTTCTTAGGGGAAATGGTTTTAGATTTTGCCCATTGAGTATGATGTTTGCTGTGGGTTTATCATATATAGCTTTTATTATGTTGAGTTATGAGCCTTCTATTCCCATTTTGTTGAGAGTTTTTATCAAAAAAGGGTGTTGGATTTTGTCAAATGCTTTTTCTGCATCAATTGATATGACTATGTGATTTTTATCTCTCAATTTGTTTATGTGATGTATCACGTTTATTGATTTGTGGATATTGTACCATCCTTGCATTCCTGGGATAAATCCTACTTGGTCATGGTGTATGATCTTTCTGATGTACTGCTGGAGCCGATTTGTTAGAATTTTGTTGAGGATTTTGGCATCTATGTTCATGAGGGATATTGGTCTGTAATTCTCTTTCATTGTGTTGTCTTTATCTGGTTTTGGTATTAGGGTGATGCTGGCTTCATAGAAGGAGCTTGGAAGTGTTCGTTCCTCTTGAATTTTTTGGAATAGTCTGAGGAGGATAGGATTTAGTTCTTCCTTGAATGTTTGGTAAAACTCTCCTGTGAAGCTATCAGGCCCCGGGCTTTTGTTTGCCAGAAGCTTTTTGATGACTCCTTCAATTTCGTCCATAGTTACTGGCCTATTGAGCTGTTTAGATTCTTCCTGATTGATTTTTGGAAGGTTTATTTTTCTAGGAATATGTCCATTTCCTCCAGGTTGTCCACTTTGTTGGAATAGAGTTGTTTGTAGTATTTTGTAACAATCCTTTGTATCTCAGTGGGGTCTGTTGTTATTTCACCTCTTTCATTTCTAATTTTATTTATTTAGGTCCTCTCTCTTTGCTTCTTGGTGAGCCTGGCTAGAGGTCCATCAATCTTGTTTATCCTTTCAGAGAACCAGCTCTTGGTTTTGTTGATCTTTTGTATTGTTTCTTTGGTCTCTATGTCGTTTATCTCCGCTCTGATCTTTGTTATTTCCTTCCTCTGGTTACACTGGGCTTTTCTTGCTGCTCTTTTTCTAACTCTTTGAGTTGTAGGGTTAGGTAATTTATTACCATTGTTTCTTTTTTTTTTTTAAGTAGGTTTGTAGAGCTATGAACTTCCCTTAAGACTGCTTTCGCTGTGTCCCATAGATTTTGGATTGTTTTGTTTTCATTGTCATTTGTTGCTATGATGTTTTTTTATTTCTTCCTTGATCTCTCTGGTGACCCAGTACTTGTTTAATAGCATGCTGTTTAGTCTCCATGTGTTTGATTTCTTTGGATTGTATTTATTGTAGTTGATTTCCAGTTTTATGCCACTGTGATCTGAGAAGATAGTTGATATAATTTCTATCTTCTTGAATTTGAAGAGACTTTGCCTGTGACCCAGCATATGGTCTATCTTTGAAAATGAACCAAGTGCACGTGAGAAGAATGTATATTTTGTGGCTTTGTGGTGAAATGTTCTGAATATGTCAATTAATTCCATCTGGTCTATTGAGTCATTTAGGATTGATGTTTCTTTGCTGATTTTTTGTTTAGAGGATTTGTCCAATTGTGATAGTGGAGTATTAAAGTCTCCTACTATGATTGTATTGCTATTAATCTCTCCCTTGATATCCTCCCTGAGTTTTTTTTATGTAGTTGGGTGCTCCTATATTGGGTGCGTATATGTTTACCAGAATTATTTCTTCTTGTTGGATTTCCCCCTTTAGTATTATGAAGTGGCCTTCCTTATGTCTTGTTATGGCATTTACTTTGAGGTCTATTATGTCAGATATAAGTATTGCTACCCCAGCTTTTTTTTTCATTTCCATTTGCCTGAAAGATATGTTTCCATCCCTTCACTTTCAATCTGTGAGTCTCTTGTTCTGAGGTGGGTCTCTTGTAGACAGCGAATATATTGGTCATGTTTTTTTTATCCATTCAGCCACTTGATGTCTTTTGATTGGAGCATTTAGTCCGTTTACATTTAAAGTTATTACTGAAAGGTATTTGTTTGTAGTCACATCTATTTTTGTGTCTGTATTCCTTCTTACCTGTTTATTTCTTCTTTTTACAGTATTCCCTTTAGCATTTCTTGCATTGCTGGTTTGGTGGTGATAAACTCCCTGAGCCTTTTTTTGTCTTCGAAGGACCTGATTTCCCCTTCAATTTTGATTGATAGCCTTGCTGGATATAGTA
Organism: Cnephaeus nilssonii; assembly: GCF_951640355.1. NCBI lineage: Eukaryota > Metazoa > Chordata > Mammalia > Chiroptera > Vespertilionidae > Cnephaeus > Cnephaeus nilssonii. The sequence goes on along the minus strand of NC_137071.1, from coordinate 119,226,926 downwards.
TTCTTGGATTCAGTCCTTTGCTTTGTAACACTTTGTATACCTTCTTCCATTCTCTTCTAGCTTGTTGTGTTTCTGTTGAGTAATCATTTGACAATTTGATGGGTGTTCCTTTGTAGGTAACTCTCTGTCTCTCTCTTGCCTCCTTTAAGATTCTCTCTTTATCATTTATATTTGCTATTGAAATTATGACATGTCTTGGTGTGGGTCTTTTGGGGTTGATCCTGCTTGGGACTCTCTGTACTTGTGTAACTTTTATCTTTCCCATATCCGGGAAGTTTTCTGTCATTATTTCTTCAAATAGATTTTCTAATCCCTGCTGCCCTTCTTGTCCTTCTGGCAGCCCTATTATACGCATGTTACTTCGCTTCATGTTGTCCCAAAGCTCCCTTAGGCTTTCCTCCTGCTTTTTAATTTTTTCTCCAATTGCTGTTCAGATTGAGCTTGTTTCTGTACCTGATCTTCTAACTCACTAATTCGGTCCTCTGCTTCTTCTAGTCTACTGTTGAAACTTTCCATGGTGTTTTTGATTGTAGCTATATCACTTTTCATTTCTTCCTGATTCTTGCATAAGTTGTTGATTTACTCATCCATCCGATGTATAAATTCCACGACCATTACTCTGAACTCTTTTTTGGTCATGTTGCAAGCTTCAGTTTCACTAATTTCCTTTCTTGGCGACTCCTCATTTTCTTTCCTCTGTGAGTTATTTCGTCTCCCCATTCTATCACCAGAAAGCTCAAGCTTCAGTTTGCGTGGACCTGGGCCGTGTGCTGTGGGGACTTCGCTCCACCCGAGTTTCACTGAAGTGCTCTGACTCTAGGACATGTGGCTGCCGTTGGTTGGTGGGAACCAGGCTTGCCCAGGGTCAGTGTCCCCAGTGTTCCGTGTGGTCTCGTGTGCACACTTAGAATCAGGGGCCCTGTCTGCACCACACTGTTGGTATGTGCCGAAAATGAGATCCTTAGCCTGTGCCAGGAGTCAGAGTTTCCCTGTGTCTGCACCAAGAATCGAGTGTCAGAGTTTCTGTTGCCTCGTGTGGTTTCTCATTGAGAATCAGGGTCCCTGTGTGTGCATGCACCAACAATTGGGGTCACTGGCTCTTAGTGTGAATGCACTGTCATTTAGGGATCCCAGGCAGCTGTGTCCAGCATGCCAAATTCCCTGAAGTGGAGCTGCGTCCTGTGTGTGCTCTCTCTACTGAGCCAAACCAGCTAGGGCTTCACACACTCTCAAATTCCTGAAGGTGAGCTGCCTCCATGCACTCTCCCAGATTCCCCAAAGGGGGGGGCGGAGTCTGTCTTGCGCGCCAAATTCCCCAAAGGGGAGCCCCTCTGTGTGCACTCTAAGATTCCCCGAAGGGGAGCTGTGTCCCACAAGCCAAATTCCCCCAAATTCCCCGAAGGGGAGCCCTCTGTGCTCACTGTCAGATTTTCCCGAAGGGGAGCTGCTTCTGTCTTGTGTGCCAAATTGCCTAAAGGGGAGCGCGTCCGTGAGCGGGCGCTCTGCAGCTTGGCTGAGGGGCGGGTCTATCAGTTACTATGGCGCTATCCACGAGCCTGCGGGGAGGGGGACAGGCTCTTTGACTCACGGAAATCTGCTGCTGGGAAGTCTGGATTCTTGTTGTTTGTTGGTCTGAAGCTGTGATAGCAGTTCTCTGTCCCCAGTGGCTGCAGGGTCCTGGTTTGTGTCTGAAGCCAGGATCCAAGTCTCAGGCAGCTCTGTTTCTCAAGATGGCGTGGTCTCCGCGTCTGCACCAGCCGCCGAGAAGTGTCCGCTTTGTGCGCAGGGCTCCACTGTCTAGGACTGTCCGGTTAGGCAGCCCTTTGGAAGACCTGCAGAATCTAACTGACCCTAGATCATACACACACACACACCACACACGTCTACACTCTCCTCTATGGGTTCCTCACTCACACTCTCTCTCTCCCTACCTTCCTGCCGGTCGCCATCTTTTTTCGGCACCCTTATTATTTGTATGTTGCTTCGTTTCATGTTGTCCCATAGCTCCCTTAGGCTCTCCTCCTGTCTTTTAATTTTTTTCTCCAATTGCAATTCAGTTTGGCTGTGTTTTACTTCCCTGTCTTCTAATTCGCTCATTTCATCCTCTGCTTCTCCTAGTCTACTGTTGAAACTTTCCATGGTGTTTTTTATTGCAGCTATATCACTCTTCATCTTTTCTTGATTCTTACATAAGTTGTAGGTTTTTTTTCATCCATTTCTCCTTGATTCCTTTTTAAAAATATTTTTTATTGATTTTTTTTATAGAGAGGAAGGGAGAGGGATAGTTAGAAACATCGATGAGAGAGAAACTTCGATCAGCTGCCTCCTGCACACTCCCTACTGGGTATGTGCCTGCAACCAAGGTACATGCCCTTGACCGGAATCGAACCTGAGACCCTTCAGTCCCCAGGCCAATGCTCTAGCCACTGAGCCAAACCGGTTAGGGCATCTCCTTGATTCTTACATAAGGTGTTGATTTTTTTCTTCCATCTGGTTTATGAACTCTGTGACCCTTATTCTGAATTCTTTTTCTGACATATTGCATGCCTCTGTTTCACTTAGCTGCTTTTCTGGTGATTTCTCCTTTTCTTTCATTTGGGGGTTTCTTTGTCTACCCATTTTTGGTCTCACTGACTTATCTAGATGTCAAGTTGTGCAGGGGCTGCTCCTTGGGTGGCAGTGGCTCCTCGGGCTGCGGTTGCTCCTCGGGCAGTCACGGTAGCAGCTGCTTCTCAGTTGGCAGCAGCTCCTCTGGTGGGTGCTCTTCGAAGCAGTGGTGTCTCCTCTGGCTGGTGGGGGAGGCTGCTCACATAGCTCCTGTTCCTTGGATGGGGGTGTGCTGATTATGAGGCTGCTGCTCCTCAGATGGGGACAAGTTGCGCACGGCTGCTGCTCCTTGGACGGGGGCCGGCTGCTCATGTGTCTGTTGCTCCTCGGACAGGGGCAGGCTGCTCATGTGGCTGCTGCTCTTTAGATGGGGGCTGGTTGCGTGCTGCTGCTGTTCCTCAGATGGGTGCACTGCTTGTGATGCCGCAGTTCCTTGGACAGGGGCAGGTTGCTTGCAGGAATGCTGCTCCTTGTATGGGTGTGAGTTGCTCGTGCAGCTGCTTCTCCTTGGATGGGGGGTGGTCTGCTTGCATGGCTGTTGCTCATTGGACGGGGGACGGGATGCTTGTGCGGCTTCTGCTCCTCAGGTGGGAGTAAACTGCACGTGCTGTTGCTGCTCCTCGAACAGGGGTGGGCCGCTCACTCAGCTCCTTCTCGTCAGACAGGTGCAGGCTGCATGTGGATGCTGCTCCTCGGACCAGTGCGGACTGCACAGGGCTACTGCTCCTCAGACGTGGGCAGTCTGCTTGTGTGGTTGCTGTTCCTCAGAAGGGGTGGGCTGCTCACACAGCTGCTGCTCCTCGGATGGGGGCAGGCAGCTTGTGTGGCTGCTGCTCCTCAGAAGGGGGCAGTCTGCTCACACAGCTGCTGCTCCTCTGACAGGGGTGGGCTGCTCACACCGCTGCTGATCCTTGGAAGGGGGCTGGCTGCTCGTGTGGCTGCTGCTCCTTAGATGAGGGAAGGTTGCTTGCACGGCTGCTGCTCTTCAGACAGGTGCAGGGTGTGGGATGTGCATAGCTGCTGCTCCTCGGATGTGGGTGGTCTGCTTGTGTGGCTGCTGCTCATTGGATGGGGCAGGCGGCTCGTGCAGCTGCTGCTCCTCAGAAGGGGGCGGGCTACTCACACAGCTGCTGCTCCTCAGACAGGGGTGGGCTACTCACACAGCTGCTGCTCCTTGGAAGGGTTCTGGCTGCTCGTGCAGCTGCTGCTCCTTGGATGAGGGCAGGTTTCTTGCACAGCTGCTGCTCTTTGAACAGGTGCAGGGTGCGGGCTGCATGTAGCTGCTGCTCCTCGGACAGGGACTGGCTGTGTGGGGCTGCTGCTCCTCAGTCGTGGGCGGGCTGCTCGTGGGGCTGCTTCTCCTTGGATGGGGTGAGCTGCTCACGTGGTTGCTACTCCTCAGACAGGGGAAGTGGCTGCTCACACAGCTGCTGCTCCTTGGACAGGGGCAGGCCACGTGAAGCTGCTGCTCTTAGGCCTGGGGCGAGTTGCTCACAGGGCTGCTGATCCTTGGATAGGAGCAGGCTGCTCACGTGGCTGCTGTTCACGTGGTTGCAGTGCCCTGGGCTAAAGCGTTGGGCCGGTCAGAGGGGAGTGTGCTTCAGAACTCACAGGAGCCTGTGCCCAGGGTGGCTGGAGCCTTGTTGACCATGGGATCACAGCCTAGGTAGCAGGTCCCTGGCAAGGGTGGAGTCCCAGGTGTTATCTGAGGGAACCCTGGGTGGAGGTAAGGCTGGGCTCCCAGTCGCAGCAGCTCTCCCCTTCAAAAAGGCTAGGCCTCTGAGAATGAGCCAGACTCCCAGTACTGTTTGCAATGCTAGCAGAGGCTGCCTAGTTAGGCGAGCGCAATTAGCTTGCCCCTGAAGGTCCTGTGGGATCTAACTGTGTCTCTCTCACACACACACACACACACACACACACCACCTGACCATACACTCCTCTTTTGCTCCCTCACTCACTCCCTCACTACCACATTCTTCCTGCCTCTGTAGTTGGGTCCGGGGTGTTATTGACCCGTTCATGGATGGAGTTTCCTCTCCAGGTGTCTGGTTATGTGGCTTGCTCTCAAGCACCTTGGCCAGACAGGATAAAATTCACCTTGACAAGACACAACACAAAGGGAACTAAGCACTAATGTACTCACAACACCAATAACCCCAATATAAGTGACCACCTGAGAAAAGAGAATTAGGGGAGAGAAAAGAGAGCACAAATGATATCGAAGAGAGATAAAAAGATAAGAGATAAAAGAAAAAGGAGAATATATATATGTAAGACACCACAGAACCAATAGATAAACCAAAGAAAATACAAACACCAAACACCCAGCAAAGAGTGTTGGGGAAGAATCTGTAGAGGCTGAGCTTATATACGGAAAATAAGATTAAGAATTGGATGAATATGGGGAGGACCTCAATTCAGTATTGAGGAAGTAGAAAGGGAATGAGTGGATAAGAAGAAAGAGAATGAGAAGAAAATAATAATAGTAAATTTACAAAAAATTGATTTCAAAAATGGTATAAAAATTAAAAATAGCAAATAAAAATAAAATAAAATATAGTGATGGAAAAAAGAATGCGAAAAGAAATAGAGACTAAAGCAACAAACAAAAACAGGAAAACAAAGAAAAAAGAAGAAAAGAAAAAAAGGAGATAATAAAAAAATAAAAAAATAAATAAAAAAGTGAAAAAAGTGAAGTGTTGTTCCTTTGACTGGCTTATGATCCCAGTCATCTGTACTGTACTGTTTCTCAGTTTCCCGTTGCTGAGACTGAAGGTTTCTCTTTAGGCCAGTCCCTGTGGACTCTCAAGGACTATTCAGATTCCTTTGTATCATTCAGGGTGGAATCTGGTTGTGGCTGTATTGGTTGCCTGGAGACCGGAGGGAGGGACTATCTCTCAGGAGAAAATGGTGGCTCAGGACCCGGGCTCAGGTATGACTCAGCTCCAGACTCGCTGCCACTTCTCCTGGACTGCCTCCTCTCCCCAGATTCCACAAGTCCACACCTTCTCCTGCACCTCAGCCATGGGTAAGTGTCTGTATCTGAAAGGTCCTATGAACTAGGTTCAGTGGAGAAAGGCACAGGCCCCAGAGCGGGGAAAGACTGCATCTCTGCAAGCTCCTCTCTTGCCAGCACTGCGAGGTCCAGCCAGCCCTTTGGGGCTACCTCTGAGCTCAGATCCAAAATCCAAAGTCCAAAATCCCCTGCCTCCTGCAGTCCTGTGGACCCTTTTTTTCACAGTCCAACGCTTTAGCTGTCCCTAGGGACACGGCTTGGCGCCATGTGGTTTCCCCCTGACCCACTGGCCACAGAGGTCCAGCAGACTTTCCTGCCTAGATCCTTGATTTTACCTTTCTCCAGGGGACCTCTGCCCTTCCAGGCTGCAAACTGTCTCACCAGCTGAGTCTCCTTCGCCAATTCGGGCTGAATTCTATTCATTTCAGCCACTCACTCTATTTGCTCTGGGACAAGGCTCAGGACACGTCCATCTATTCCGCTGCCATTTTGTCCATCTCCTAGGGGCAATTTTTCACCAAGGCATATAGGGCTAACTTGGTGATGCACAGCTGGAATACAGGTCAGCTCCCATATTGAGTTGGTTTCTTTCCTTCCTGTTTCTACTAAATTTTTCAAAAAGTATCAAAACTGTAAAATACTTTAAAACACTCCAGGATAGATAAAATAAGAATGGTAAAATTTGATAACCTCAAAGTAGAGTCTGAGGCAAGAATTTGGGTGTAGTTAGGTATAATTGGGGTATTGCCCCAGGAAGCAGGAGTAAGATAACAGGGAGAGTTAGAGAAGGCAGAAAAGTAACTTTAAAGGTGCATTATGCAGTTGTTACTTTGCAACAAGGAATTGATTCTGGTCAGACTTCCTGAGAAGGATGCTGAGTATTTCTCAGAACTGTCTCCCCTGATGGATAACAGGCTGTAGCTCTCACCCACTAGCTCCTGTCCTCCACTGGGTTAAAGTTTTCCCCAAAGGTATTACTACTCACACTTCTGGCTGTGATTTCATGTGGGCTGGTTTTGGATAAGGCACTGGGGCAGAAGTGGAAAGAGAGAAGCCTGATATTGAGGTGGGATGCTGTAGGGCTGATGTAAGTCTGAGATCGCATAGAACTGTCCATTACAGTTTTGGCTGAAATCAGAGGTGGAATGAGGGGTTGTGATGTAGGACTCTAGAGGCATTACATTAATTACTGAGTAGAGAGTACATGGAGGTTCATTATCCTATCCTTTCTACTTTTGTGTATATTTCAAAAAATTTTCATAATAAAATGTTAAAAATCCTAATTTAGTTATAGGTCATTGGAATTACCTTAAGTATTTAGTGGGCTTTATTATATAGTGTTGCATGTTTGCAGCAAACATGGGCTCAGAAATTACATTGACAGTTTCCTGCTGACACTGAAGCATTCCATCAGATGCTGAAGTCCTTGAACAAATCACATTCAAAGGCTGAAAGGTTGAATGTTCAACTTGGGAGATAGATGGGTGTGAATTCCTAGTTACCTTTTTGATTTCATTCAGTTCTAGAAAGTGTGGTGGCATGTTTTATTGTGAAAGACTTGGATATGATATTTAAATATACCCAGCTAGAGGCCTGGTGCATGGATTTGGGCACCAGTGGGGTCTCTTGGCCTGACCTGTGGGGATCAGTGGACCTCTGCACCGGCCGTAGCCTGGCCTTACTCACCAGCTCATTGGGCTCCAGCCTGCTGTTGGCATTGATCCCGCACAACCCGGGCATGTGCCCTTGACCCAAATTGAATCCGGGACCCCTCAGTCCGCAGGCTGATGCTCTATCCACTGAGCCAAACCAGCTAGGGCAACATAACAATATTTTACCACTGAAGTAATTACTTGCATCTGAATAGATGGCTTTGAAACTCCTCTTGGGCAAGGTATTTAAAACCTGAGAAATGATCTTTAGTGGCATTATCATTGTCATAAAGTCTCTCCCGCATCCCTTGTTTCAATACCTTATGGAAAAGTGGTTTCTCTTAACAACTGACATGCTTATCGTGAAAAAGTGAAGTTTGATTTCTGCTGCTTGTTTCTTTGTACAGCATGCTGGGAAGACATACTTTTAGGGGCTACAATATGATTATATTCACAATTTTTATGGCTTTCTTCAACATGATCAGGGGACATAGTGTTGATCAATAACTGTTATCAGTGAATCAAGCAGCGAGTGGCTTGGCATTTGGATGCAAACTCTATTATTTGCATAGCAACTTATTTCTGGAATGTATTCATGGCTAATGCTCCTTAGAATAGAGCATTAATACCCCTTTTCCAATCTACTTAGTGACTCACAAAGAACACCTGTTAACTAAATTCATAAACTTTCCTCTTATGTGGAGAAAACTAAATTCATAAACTTTCCTCTTATGTGGAGAAACTGAGTCACTCTTACATTGCTGGTGGAAATGTAAAATGGTACAGCCATTCTGGAAAAGAGTTGGACAGTTTCTTATAAAATTAAACATGCAACTACTATATAGCCCAGCAATTGCAATGGATATTTATCCCAGGGAAATGAAAACATATTTTCATGGAAAAACCTCTACACAAATGTTCACAGCAGCTTTTAAAAAATATGTTTTTATTGATTTTTAGAGAGAGATGAAAGGAGAGGGATAGAGAGATAGAAACATCAATGAGAGAGGAACATCATTGATCGGCTGTCTCCTGCATTCCCCCCACCGGGGATCGAGCCCACAATCCTGGCTGGGAATTGAACCCACAACCTGGCTGGGAATCAAACCAGAGACTCTGGGTCAATGTTCAACCTCTGAGCCACACCAGCCAGGCTTCATAGCAGCTTTACTTGTGTTTTTTTGTTTGTTTATTGGTTTTTTAGGATTCAATTCTTTTCCCCCCAATCTTTATTGTTGAAAGTATTACATATGTCCCCCTCTTTCCCACACCGACCCCTTCCAGCCCACCCCCACCCCCTGCCCCAGTCCCTCACCACCCCACTGTCTGCCTCCATGGGTTATGCATATATGCATTCATGGTCTTTGGTTGATTACCTCCCACTCCCCTATCCTCCCCCCTCCTTCCCTCTGACTTTCTGCACTCTATTCCATGCTTCCATGACTCTGGATCCACTCCGTTCATCAGTTTATTTTGTTAATTAGATTCCACATATGAGTGAGATCATGTGATACTTGTCTTTTTCTAGCAACTTTACTTGTGATAGCCCCAAACTAGAAACAACCCAAAAAACCCAGATGTTCTTCAATAGGTGAATGGTTAAATAAACTGGGACACATTAGGGAATACTGCTCAGCAATAAAAAGTAACAAATTATTGATACATACAACATCTTGGGTAGATTTATAAAGAATTATACTGAGTGAAAATAAAACAATGCCCAAAGGCTATTTGCTGTATGATTCCAAACATATCACATCGTTAAAATGACAAAATTATAGAAATGGAGGACAGATAAGGGATTGCCAGGATTATGGAGGGAGTGGAGTTGGTGGGGAGTGGCTCTGGCTGAAAAAGGACAACATGAGAAATCCTTGTGGGTGATGGAAATGTTTTGCATCTTGACTGTATAATGTCATTATACTGGTTGTGATATTGAACTGTAGTTTTGCAAGACACTGTTAATGGGAAAACTGGGCAAATGGTAATTGTTTTTTTCCTGTATTATTTTTTAAAATATATTTTTATTGATTTCAGAGAGGAAGAGAAAGGGAGAGAGAAATAGAAATATCAATGATGAGAGAGAATCATTGATCAGCTGCCTCCTGCACACCCTGTACTGGGGATGGAGCCCGCAACCTGGGCATGTGCCCTGACCGGGAATCAAACCGTTACCTCCTGGTTCATAGGTTGATGCTCAATCAGTGAGCAACACTGGCCCATCTCTCTGAATTATTTCTTACAATTGCATGTAAATCTACAATTATCTCAAAATTACAAGTTTAATTAAAAAACACCCCTTTCCTCTTTTTTTTTTTACTAATAAGTCTTTATTGTTCAGATGATTACAGTTGTTCCTCCCCCCCCCCCCCCCACATAGCTCCCCTCCACCCGGATCACACCCCACCCTCTGCCCTTACCCCCCCCCCCATTATCCTCAATCATAGGTGTACGATTTTTGTCCAGTCTCTTCCCACACACCCAACACCCCTTTCCCCTGAGGATTGTCAGTCCACTCCCTTTCTATGCCCCTGATCCTATTATATTCACCAGTTTATTCTATTCATCAGACTTTTTATTCACTTGATTTTTAGATTCACTTGTTGATATGTATTTGTTGTCACTTTGTTGTTCATAGTTTTTGTCTTTACCTTTTTCTTCTTCCTCTTCTTAAAGAATACCTTTCAGCGTTTCATATAATACTGGTAAGGCGGTGATGAATTCTTTTAGATTTTTCGTATCTGTGTAGCTCTTTATCTGACCTTCAATTCTAAATGATAGCTTTGCTGGGTAGAGTAATCTTGGTTGTAGGTTCTTGCTATTCATCACTTTGAATATTTCTTGCCACTCCTTTCTGTCCTGCATAGTTTCTGTTGAGAAATCAGCTGACAGTTGTATGGGTACTCCCTTGTAGGTAACTAACTGTTTTTCTCTTGCTGCATTTAAGATTCTCTCTTTGTCTTTTGCCCTTGCCATTTTAATTATGATGTGTCTTGGTGTTGTCCTCTTTGGATTCCTTTTGTTTGGGGTTCTCTGCACTTCCTGAACTTGTAAGTCTATTTCTTTCACCAGGTAGGGGAAGTTTTCTGTCATTATTTCTTTTTTTTTAGTGGGGGGGGGGGGCGTTCAAACAACAACAAAAGGACAGAGAAAAAATTTGGATAGTGAAGAAATAGAAGAGAGAGGTGTGTATGGACTTGGAGCAGGGGATTGGAAATTAGATATATAAGTAGGGTGAAATTTTAACAGGGGGTAAAAAGAAGGAATAGGGAAAATCTAAAGCAGGAATAGGGTAAGAGAAACAGGACAAGAAAAGGGGAAAAGTGAGGAAGAGAGTGATGGCATAAAGGTATAGTTGAGATAGAGTAAAATGATGCTAAAGGAACGATGAAAATAGAATGTAGAACACTAATCCCAAAGTAAAATAAAGAGAAAAGAAAATGACACTTTAAAAAAAGGTAAAATAGTAGTAGTAAAAATACTGATTGAAAATAAAAATGTAATAATTAGAAAGGTAAAACCAAGTGAGGAAAAAAGAAAAAAAATAGTTTCTTAAGTAAAAGATGAAAATAAAAATAAAAATAAAAATAAAAATGTGCAGTAGTGAAGGTCATTCACTTCCTCTACTGTTCTGTTGGCATACCTGTTTCCTAGTCAGGACAGTATTGAAATTCCCTGCGTTCCACTACTCCTCAGTGTTGTAGGCCATAGTCCTGATTTTCAAGCAGGCAGTACGTCTTTATTTCTTATACTCCTTTATTTGTGTTTACACAAGAGTCAATTTGTCATTCAACCCCTTGGTGGCAGTGTTTCTGGATTGACCTCTGGGTCTATAGGTCCTCTCTAGCTAGTGTTTAGATTTTGTTTTCCCGGTGGCACTTAATATCAGTTTGGGGGAAAGTGCCACCCCAGAGCTGGTTCTCTGATCGCCACTCCCCGCTCTGATCCCCAGGTTCCACAAAAACAATGTTCCCCTGCAGTCTTCTAGAGTGTCCCCAATTGGGTGATCCTATGCACTGGGCTCAGCAATCAAAAGCGAGGATCCAAACAGAAAGAGAGAGAGAGAGAGAGAGAGAGAGAGAGAGAAGAGCGAGAGCAAGCACATGAACCCCGGTGCTGCACGCAAGTCTGCGCAGTCTCCTTTCTCCTTGGGTCCAAGCAGCCAGCACATCCCCCAAAATATCTAGGCTGTCGCATCCAGTTCAGCTATGGGTTGCTTCTTAGAGTTCCCTTCTGTTAGCAGCTCTGCAGACCTCCTTCCACATTCGTGGATCACGCCAGCCCCAACGACTGCGGATTTTTATGGTTGCAGACTTCCCCAGGTCCTCCAGCTCCCACAGTGCGTGTTTCTCTCTCCTGCCTGGACCACAGACCTCACCTTATCCCAGGCGAAATCTGACTTTTCGTGAGGAGGTGCAGAGCTCCTCTGAATCCGTGTGATTGTGCCCTTGGGAACCGGTGTTCTCGAGTTCGCAGCTGTTCGCTGGGTGCCGTAGTTGTAGATTTTCAGGCTTCGGATACCATCCACTTTCCTCTTCAAGATGGCGCGGTCTCCGTGTCAGAGCTGGTCGCTCCAGGAAGGAACCCAGCAGCAGTGGGGCCTGCCCTGTCAGGGGAATGCCGTCTGGCCGTCCCCCCGCAGTCTCCTGGAGTATAGCTGTCCCTCAACTCACCAAGAAACACTCCCCGTGCAACCACACACTCTCCCTTTGTTCTCTCACTCACACAGTATCTTGCAGTCTGCCTTCCCATCGGCAGCCATCTTCCCTTCCCTGTCATTATTTCTTCAAATAGGTTTCCAATATCTTTTTTTTTAATTTAATAAATCTTTATTGTTCAGATTATTACAATTGTTCCTCTTTTTTCCCCCATAGCTCCCCTCCACCTGGTTCCCACCCCACCCTCTGCCCTTACCTTCCCCCCCCCCACTGTCCTCATCCAGAGGTGTATGCTTTTTGTCCAGTCTCTTCCCGCACCGCACACATCCTTTTCCCCCCAAGAATTGTCAGTCCACTCCCTTTCTATGCCCCTGATTCTATTATATTCACCAGTTTATTCTGTTCATCAGATTTTTTATTCACTTGATTTTTAGATCCACTTGTTGATAGACATATATTTGTTGTTCATAATTTTTATCTTTATATTTTTCTTTTCCTTCCTCTTCTTAAAGAATACCTTTCAGCATTTCATATAATACTGGTTTTGTGGTGATGAACTCGTTTAGCTTTTTCTTATCTGTGAAGCTCTTTATCTGACCTTCAATTCTGAATGATAGCTTTGCTGAGTAGAATAATCTTGCTTGTAGGTTCTTGATATTCATCACTTTGAATATTTCTTGCCACTCCCTTCTGGCCTGCATAGTTTCTGTTGAGAAATCAGCTGACAATCATATGGGTGCTCCCTTGTAGGTAATTAACTGTTTTTCTCTTGCTGCTTTTAATATTCTCTCTTTGTCTTTTGCCCTTGGCATTTTAATTATGAGGTGTCTTGGTGTGGTCCTCTTTGGATTCCTTTTGTTTGGGGTTCTGTGTGCTTCCTGGACTTATAAGTCTATTTCTTTCACCAGGTGGGGGAAGTTTTCAGTCACTATTTCATCAAATAGGTTTTCAGTATCTTGCTCTCTCTCTTCTTCTGGCACCCCCATAATTCGGATGTTGGTATGCTTGAGGTTGTCCCAGAGGCTCCTTATACTATCTTCATATTTTTGGATTCTTTTTTCTTTTTGCTTTTCCAGTTGGGTGTTTTTTGCTTCTTTGTATTTCAAATCCTTGACTTGATTCTTGGGATTCTTTAGTCTACTGTTGGATCTCTGTATATTATTCTTTATTTCAGTCAGTGTATGCTTAATTTCTAGTTGGTCCTTTTTCATATCCTCGAGGGTCTCACTAAATTTATCAGCGGTTTCTAGAAGATTCTTGAGTAACCTTATAACCGTGGTTTTGAACTCTATATCCAGTAGTTTGCTTTCCTCCATTTCCTTCATTTGTGACCTGTTTCTTTGTCTCTGCATTTTTGCTGCTTTTCTGTGTTGATAGCCTGGCTTTGTGTGCTAGGTGTCCTATAGGGCCCAGTGGCTCAGCCTCCCTAATTACCTGAGGTGGACACTCTTGGTGCACCCCTTTGTGGGCTGTGTGCACAGTCTTGTTGTAGTTAAGCCTTGATTGTTGTTGGTATCACTGGGAGGAATTGACCTCCAGGCCAATTGGCTGTGAGGATCAGTTGTGTCTATGATGGGAGAACTTCTGTGCTGGAGACACCCTTATGGGACAAGACTTGCTTCAGTGGGTGTTTGGCGCTCACTGAGTCTGCCCCCTGAGTGTGTCCCTTATGGATCTGAGGAGTTGTAATCTGGATGGTCTCTCTCTGACCACTGGGTACATTGGTTCTTGGATCTCCAAGGAGAGAGGCCTCCCAGCAAAAGCTACGGAGAGATCTGCAGATTCCTCCTCTTTGTTTGGGGTTTGGAGGTGCCCAGATAAGGCCCAGCTGTGAAGCAATGCCAGCTGCTGTTGAGCCTTGGGTCTTCTTTTGGAGGCTCTGTGGCTCTTTGACCCAGCTGCAGTACGTTAGGTTTCAGATTGCAAAGGACCAGGCCATTCATATGCAAAAGCCTCTGTGCACAAATTGGGTAGGGCGGGGTCTCAGGGAATCACCAGGGTGGAGAAAACAGCAATGGCTGACCATCAGCCCTGCCTGGAAGAGGTCCTGTGCCTCTCTGTCCCGAGGCATCATGCAAAAACAATGATCGCTGTAAGCACTTCTGAGAGAAAGCTGCCTTCGAGTTCCGCCTGATGCCAGACAGTCCAGTTTCTCCCTGTTTGAGTCTGGGTCCCCAGAGTCCCGCCCAGAACTGGAGTTCAGAGCAGTCGGGAGCTTGTGTCTCCCTCCCAATTGAAAAAGACAACAGGGTACTCAGTTGCCAGCCCTTACCGAGTGCGCGCACACCTCTGTACCTCTGCACTTCACTTCTGCACCTCCGCTCCTCCTCTGAGTTTCAGTGTGCTTTTCTCTTTCCTTCTAGTTTGTAGAATTTCTACTCAGCCAGCCTTCCCATGGTTTTGGATGATACCCGTTTTGTCTTTTAGTTATAGTTTTGAAGTGGTTGTGTGAGGCAGCAAGTTCAGGTGTTTACCTATGCCGCCATCTTGGTTTCTCCTCCCCTTTCCTCTTAAAGCATGGGATTTCAGGGTCAAAAATGCAAATAAAGTCATGGAGCACCTCCATTGTATGTATAGCATTCCTTTGCCAAGAATCTGCACATCAGTGGTTTTTCCTGACTCTAAAGTAAATTATCTGCTGGAGTCCACATGTGTTAGTAATTGCCCTTGTACATTGTATGCCATAGATATTATAGATGTCCAGTGATGTTGTTTGTTTCAGGAGTTTTGCCAATAGCTCATTCTGCTTTCTCTAAGTCATTTGTCATTAATGCTGTACCTGGCTTTATAAGATTCTTGGACATAAAGGGAACTTATACTTGTTTTGCCAATAGTTCTGACAACTTTAAAGGATACCTTTATAGCTTTGGTATCTTTTTTGCCTTAGTCACAATATTCATCAATTTCCTACAATAAAGAATTACTTCATGCTTGTTCTTAAAAAGTTCAATTGGCTTTCCACAGGGTCTGCTATACTTTGTTTAATAATTATGTAAAAGCCTTGATGACTTCATATTATAAATAGCATGCTGGAGACTAGGATAAAATGATTACAAGCCAATAAAATAAAATTTTCAGATACTTATCTTCTTTTTAAAAAATTTCATCTTTGTTGAAAGTATTACATATGCCACCGTTTTATTCCTATTGACCTCTTCCACCCCCCACACCCCATCCCAGGCTTTCACAACACTATTGTTTGTATCCATGGGTTTTGCATATATGCATATAAGTTCCCTGGTTAATCTGTCCCCTCCCCCCCTCTGAGATTTCACAGTCTGTTCCATGCTTCTATGTCTCTAGATCTATTTTGTTCCTCAGTTTATTTTGTTCATTAGATTCCACATATGAGTGAGATCATGTGATACTTGTCTTTCTCTGACTGGCTTATTTTGCTTACATAATACTCTCTAGGTCCCTCCATGCTGTCTCAAAGGGTGAGAGATCCTTCCTTTTTACAGCTGCATGGTATTCCATGGTGTAAATGTGCCACATCTTTTTTATACACTCATCTATTGATGGGCACTTGGGCTGTTTCCAGATCTTAGCTACTGCAAATAACACAGCTATGAACATAGGGATGCATATATTCTTTCTGATTGGTGATTTGAGTTTCTTAGGATATATTCCTAGATGTTGGATCACTGGTTCAAATGGCAGTTCCATATTTAATTTTTTGAGGAAACTCCATACTGTTTTTAATAGTGGCTGCACCAGTCTACATTCCCACCAGGAGTGTGCTAGGATTTCCTTTTCTTCACATCCTTGCCAGCACTTGCCATTTGTTGATTTGTTGTTAGCAATTCTGGCTGGTGTGAGGTGATACCTCATTGTCATTTTAATTTGCATCTCTCTGATGATTAGTGAGTTTGAGCATTTTTTCATATGTCTCTTGGCCATTGGTATGTCCTCTTTGTGGAAGTATCTACTTAGGTCCTTTGCCCATTTTTTAATTGTATTGTTTGTCTTCCTTTTGTTAAGTTGTATGAGTTCCTTAAATATTTTGGGTATTAACCTCTTATCCAATGTATCATTGACAAATATGTTCTCCCATACAGTGGGCTCCCTTTTCAGATATTTGTATTTGTGGCTGCTTGTGTGATATTGTCACATGCACATATTTATTTGTCCTAGCACATACAGATTCACATTCTGAATTTGTACTGGAGCCTTGTTCACTATTTATATTCCTGGTGTTTACTGAGTTATAGCATTTAATTCACTATTTTTATTACTACTTTAATATTCAGTGAACCATTTTAAATTTTTAAAAAAATTTCAATTATAGTTGGCATACAATATATTAGTTTTAGGTGTACAACATAGTGATTAGACGATTATATAACTTACGAAACGATCATCCCAATCTACTAATCTGACACCATACATAGTTATTACAAGAGGCCTGATGCAAGAGTAGGCCTTCCTTCCCCCAGCTGCCAGCACCGGCTTCCCTCCGGCACCCAGGACTCAGGCTTCCCTTGCAGCCCCAGTGTCCAGAAGGACATCTGTTCTAATTAGCATATTATGCTTTTATTATTATAGATACTTCTTGTACTGTATATTACATCACCATGACTGTTTTTTTAGTTTTATTTTATTTTTTTCTTTATTGATTAAGGTATTACATATGTGTCCTTATCCCCCCATTACCCCCCAACCCTCAATCATGACCTTATTCCCCTGGTGTCTGTGTCCATTGGTTAGGCTTATATGCATGCATACAAGTCCTTTGGTTGATCTCTCTCTCTTACCCCCACCCTCCCCTACCTTCCCTCTGAGGTTTGATGGTCTGATAGATGCTTCTCTGTTTCTGGATCTGTTTTTGTTCCAGTTTATGTTGTTCATTATATTCCACAAATGAGTGAGATCATGTGATATTTATCTTTCTCTGACTGGCTTATTTCACTTAGCATAATGTTCTCCAGTTCCATCCATGCTGTTGCAAATGGTGCAGCCACTGTGGAGAACAGTATGGAATTTCCTCAAAAAACAAAGAATGGAATTCCCATTTGACCCAGTGATCCCACTTCTAGGAATATATCCCAAGCAACTAGAAACACCAATCAGAAATTATATATGCACCCCCATGTTTATAGCGGCACAATTCACCATAGCTAAGATTTGGAAACAGCCTAAATGCCCATAGACAGATGAGTGGATTAAAAAACTGTGGTACAGCTACATAATGGAATACTACGCTGCGGTAAAAAAGAAGGAATTCTTACCATTTGCAATAGCATGACTGTTTTTATAAATGGCAAAATTTGTCCTTAATTTCTTCACTTTTTCAGTGAATGGTGTTTGAGTAGTTGATTTGGTTGGGGGATATAATGGTACACAATAGTCATAACAAAAGATGCAAATTTAACAAACATAAGCAATAACATGGTAAAGGCATAAATATATGTTAACAAAGATGAAATGTACCCTAATAAGGCAGTATTGGCAAAGACAAATACAGTTCTTGTTCATGGCCCACCTTTAAGAACATGAGGATTGTTAAGAATGTAATGTGACTGCTGTGAAAAAATTATAATTAGCCTTACATCTCAAACACAAAGAAGGCATGTGAAGAAATAATCTCATTGCCCTTTCCTCTGTCACCTGGTAGGGTTTTTGGGAACAATAGGTGGCCCTAGACCACTCAGAGTCCATGGAACACAGTTTGAGAAACAATGCATAAGAGAAAGATATGTTCTACACATTAAACACAATTATTCATTCATTAATCTTTGATCCTATTTAAATTGATTGATTGTCAAGTTTTCATTCTGGGTAGGATATTGTGACAAAACAGATGCCCTTTTCAGAGAAGAAAGAGTATATTGTATCTTTAATAATAATAGAATTATATCTGGGACAGGCTGTCCAGCTAGGTACTACATTTTCCAGCCTCCCTTGTGGTCAAATGTTGCTCTGTGATCAGTGGAATGTGAGCAGAAGTGATATGGGCTCATTCTAGGCCCAGCCCTTTAAACTTTACACATGGGCTCCTTTGTGCTTTCTTCCTCTTTCTGTGAGTAGAAACATGGATGTTCCTGGAACACAGCTTCAACTGGGTAGATGAGACTGCCACCTTAGATAAGGGTGGAGAAATGTGATGGGATGGAATAAATCTAAATACACGAATGACTGAATGGACCCAAGTAGCCCACCTATGCATCCTGGACTGTCATGTGGGGAGAAACTTAATTGTTCTTTGACTCACTTTATTGTTGAGTCTTTATATTATAGCAGCATAGTTTTTTAACCATGATAAGGGAGGTCTGAAAGCCATAGTTGGTAGGTTGTGGGAAAGAGTGGTTCTTGGTGGCACAGGATAGGTGAGAAGACAAGAGAGTCAGGACTTGGCACAAGGCTAGCCACTATAGTAGGTGGGTATGGTAGGTAGGTGAGTGCCCACCTGATTTCTAATGCTGATTCTGATGGAACAGCAGGCAGGGGAGACAAGAAACAAACTTGTTTGTGACACATGCAGAAATGTAGTTTTCCTCTGGAAAAGAATAACTGACTCAGGGTAAATGGTGACACTCAGCCATCCTGTTTAGGATTATAAGGAAATGAAACCAAGGGAGTCACATCAGGCCTAGGTCATCCCTGGGCCATGCAATACTAGATCCTAGACAGTGGCAGTTCCAGGCTCCCTAAAGGGTAACTGGCAACATTGATTTACTTGTTATGGTTATTATAAGAATTGCTGAAGAAATGGGTGTGTAGGTTGTGGCTTCAGCTATAAAGATTTGGGGGCTAAAAGAAATCAGTGCAAAATCTCACTTACCTTACAATTTGATCTAGGGGTGGTCTAGTGTTTCGGCTACTGCAAGGACACTTTTATGTAAACTAGAAAAAGTGCTCCCTTTTCTTTTTATAATTGAGTAATTTTTAAAATTTATTTTTCACTTATAGTTTACATTCAATATTATTTTGTATTAGTTTCAGATATACAGCATAGTGGTTAGACAATCGTATACTTCGCCTTTTTCATCCAGCCTTCAACCCCCATCCCATCTGGCAACCATCGGTCTGTTTTCTACACCTATGAATCTGTTTCTATTTTTTTTGTCCATTTATTTTGCTCTTTAGATTCCACATGTAAGTGAAATAATATAGTATTTGCATTTCTCTTTCTGACATTTCATTTAGCACAATACCTTCTAGGTCCTTCCATACTGTTACAAATGGTACGATTTCCTTATTTTTTATGGTCAAGTAATATTCCGCATATATTGTATATATGTACCACAGTTTTTTCCCCCTTATATGTTGATGAAAAAGTGCCCCCTTATTTGGGCACATGGCCTGGCAGGCACACAATATATCAAATTAGGAAAAGAAAGCATGACTTGCTGAGTGCAGTGCATTTTGGATTTCAACCTCTATTAACCTCCATGACTGGGCATCTTTGTGTAGTGAACAATATGCACAACTGTACATGGTAGTCTTGTAGACTACCAGAAGTACAGTGAGAGTGAATACTGAAACTGGAGAGTGACCCACTGACCAGGAAAGCAAAATTAAACTATTCTGGAGAAGAAAAAAGTGAAAGGTGATTTAAAAATTTTTAAATTTGATATGCAAAGGGATATCCTCCAAATATATAATACTAGAGGCCCGGTGCATGAAATTCGTGCATGGTGTGTGTGTGTGTGTGTGTGTGTGTGTGTGTGTGTGTGTGTCCCTCAGCCCAGCCTGCACCCTCTCCAATCTGGGACATCCCTCTCACAATCTAGGACTGCTGGCTCCTAACTGCTCGCCTGCCTGCCTGCCTGATTGCCCCTAACTGCTTCTGCCTGCCAGCCTGATCACCCCCTAACCACTCCCCTGCCAGCCTGATCGATGCCTAACTGCTTCCCTGCCAGCCCGATTGCCCCTAACTGCCCTCCCCTGCAGGCCTGGTCACCCCTAACTGTCCTCCCCTGCAGGCGTGCCTAACTGCCTTCCCCTGCAGGCCTGGTAGCTCCCAACTGACCTCCCCTGCAGGCCTGGTCACCCCTAACTGCCCTCCCCTGCAGGCCTGGTAGCTCCCAACTGCCCTCCCCTGCAGGCCTGGTAGCTCCCAACTGCCCTCCCCTGCAGGCCTGGTCACCCCTAACTGCCCTCCCCTGCAGGCCTGGCCGCCCCTAACTGTCCTCCCCTGCATACCTGGTCCTCCCCCCCCAACTGCCCTCCCCTGCAGGCCTGGTTGCCCCTAACTTCCCTCCCCTGCCGGCCTGGTCACCCCTAACTGCCCTCCTCTGCCGGCCCGGTTACCCCTAACTGCCCTCTCCTACAGGCTTGATCACCCACAACTGCCCTCCCCTGCTGGCCATCTTTGTGGCAGCCATCTTGTGTCCACATGGGGGTGGTCATCTTGTGTGTTGGAGTGATGGTAAATTTGCATATTACCTCTTTATTAGATAGGATATCTTCTTATATCAGTACCTTTGCTCATGCTGCTCCAATCTGAAGCATCCTCTCTGGTTACACAATTCTTGCACATGCTTCAAGGCTTAGTTCTCCCCCTCCCCCATATTATTTTTAAAATAGGTTTTTATTGATTTTTAGAAAGAAAGGAAGGTAGAGGGATAGAGAGATAGAAACATCAATGAGAGAAACTTCATCGATTGGCTGCCTCCTGCACACTCCCTACTGGGAATCAAGCCTGCAACCCGGGGAATGTGCCCTGATTGGGAATCAAACCCTGACCTCTTGGTTCATGGGTCGATGCTCAATCACTGAGCCATACAGGCTGAGCTCCCCCTCTATTTTTAATTTTATTTTTCAATTAAAGTCATTTAATATTTTATACTAGAGGCC
Source organism: Cnephaeus nilssonii (assembly GCF_951640355.1). Taxonomy (NCBI): domain Eukaryota; kingdom Metazoa; phylum Chordata; class Mammalia; order Chiroptera; family Vespertilionidae; genus Cnephaeus; species Cnephaeus nilssonii. Next base: position 119,206,194 of record NC_137071.1, on the reverse strand, counting down.
CGGTGCATGAATTCATGCATGGGTAGGGTCCTGCTGGCCCGACCTGATTGGGGATGATCAGGCTTGGCTGGCTGGGGGGAGGGGCCGCAGATGGTTGGTGGGCTGGCCCTGCCCCCAATCAGGGTAGGGGGGGGCAGTGGAGGTGGGGCCGGCTGGGAGGAGGGGCTGCAGGCAGTTGGCCGGCCAGCCCCGCCCCCTGGTGGAACTCCTGTTTGAACTCCCGGTCGAGGGGACAATTTGCATATTAGCCTTTTATTATATAGGATTAGTTTCAGGTATACAGAAAAGTGGTTAGACAATTATATAATTTATGAAGTGTTTCTCCCAATTATTCTAGTACCCACCTGGTATCAAGACTCAGTTCTTGACTCTCCAAAAAGCCTTCCATCACCCCTGAAGCCTGCAGAGATAACCTCCCTTCTCTTTCCACTGAACTCTGACCATACCACACTTGTTTCTGTTCTATATTCAGTGCTTGGTCTGGCCTGCTTTCCTTTTTGGCTGATGACCTCCTTTCTGAAGCTTTTCATCTCTTCTCTGGTGCCCCCTCTGTACCTAGAGAAGTTTATTACACTTATTTGTTTACATATCTGTCTCTCCTTACTGGAGTCTAAGCTCTCCAAAGGTAGGGATTGTGGTTTATTATCTCTATCTCCACTTAGCACAGGGTTCAACAAAATTTTGGTGAATAAACAAGTGGGTAATCCATGCTCAAAAATATGTCTATTTGTTTGAGTAACCAAGGGTCTTGGAAATTTCTTCTCCAGTCCCAAACACTGTTCATTTCCATTTAGGGAACCTCCAACAAGCTCTCCACAGCAGGGTATGGGGACAACTTGAGACCAATCAACTGAAAGTCTTTCCCCTGTTTAGATACTATTTCAACGAATTCTTGTAGTGGAAAGAGTGCTAGGCTCATAGCCTGGTTTTAGTAAAGTTCTGCTACTATCTAGCCACATGACTTTTGCAAGTTGAATCACCTCTCTGGCCAGCCTTAGTTCCTTACCTTGTAAAGTGAAAAAATAGCTTTAATGATCTACCATGTTGAAAAACATGATAAACAATGTACTTGAGCTGAACTGTAAAGATGTATTAACATCTTTGTTAATACCTAACTTCTCAGCTGGAAGCAATTTTTCTTTGGTAGTGAAAAGTCCACAAGATGTTTTATGTGTCTGATGACAAACAAACAGCTGCAGGAAACTTGGGGAAAACATAATTCTCCATCTTGGCTGGTGTAATTTTACTTTTGTTGTTGTTGTTAATGGTTCTCTCCTGCAGGAAGTTTGTTTATTCATTCATTCATTCTATATAGGGTTGCCTGAATTATCAAATAAAAGTACAAGATACGTTTATATTTGTTTAGTACCTCAAAGGTTATGAAGAGGCAGGGCAACAGAATGGAATGCAGTAAGTCAGGAATAATCAGGAATAGCTCTATAAAGTGGGTCCCTAATTGGTAGCTTTGGGATTACTGGGGAGCTTTATTTATTTATTTACTTATGTATTTATAAATATTATTTTAAATTACAGTTGATATTTAATATTACCTTGTATTAGCTTTAGGTGTATAGCATGGTGGTTAGATAATCATATACTTTACAAAGTGATTCCCTTGATATTTCTAGTACCCATCCGTCACCATACAGTTACTACAATACTATTGACTATATTCCCCATGCTGTATTTTACATTACAGTGACTATTTTGTAACTACCAATTGGTATTTCTTAATCCCTTCACCCAGCCCATCAACCCCACCCCGAGTTGTGTGACTTGTTAATAAATTTTGGATATTAGCCTCTTATCAGATGTATCATTGGTGAATACGCTATGTTATCCCATTCAGCAGGTTGTCTTTTTGTTTTGTTGATGGCTTCCTTTGCTGTGCAAAAATGTTTTAGTTTGATGTAGTCCCATTTGTTTATTTTTCCTTTTGTTTCCCTTGCCTGAGGAGATATATCAGAAGAAATATTGCCACCTATGTTTTTTTTATTTTTATTATTTTTTTTATTTTAATGAATCTTTATTTTTCAATTACAATTGTTTCTCCTTTCCCCCCCATATCTCCCCACCACCCAGTTCCCACCCCCCCTCTGCCCTTACCTCCCCCCACTGTCCTTATCCATAGGTGTATGATTTTTGTCCATTCTCTTCCCATACTCCCCACACAGACACCCCTTTCCCCCTGAGAATTATCAATCCACTCCCATTCTATGCCTCTGATTCTATTAAGTTCACCAGTTTATTCTGTTCCTCAGATTTTTAATTCACTTGACTTTTAGATTCACTTGTTGATAGATATGTATTTGTTGTTCATAATTTTTATCTTTCTTCTTCTTTTTCCTCTTTTTAAAGAATACCTTTCAGCATTTCATATAATACTGGTTTGGTGGTGATGAACTCCTTTAGCTTTTTCTTATCTGTGAAGCTCTTTATCTGACCTTCAATTCTGAATGATAACTTTGCTGGTTAGAGTAGTCTTGGTTGTAGGTTCCTGCTATTCATCACTTTGACTATTTCTTGCCACTCCCATCTGGCCTGCATGGTTTATGTTGAGAAATTAGCTGATAATCGTATGGGAGCTCCCTTGTAGGTAACTAACTGTTTTTCTCTTGCTGCTTTTAATATTCTCTCTTTGTCTTTTGCCCTTGGCATTTTAATTATGATGTGTCTTGGTGTGGCCCTCTTTGGATTCCTTTTGTTTGGGGTTCTGTGCGCTTCCTGGACTTGTAAGTCTATTTCTTTCATCAAGTGGGGGAAGTTTTCGTTCATTATTTCTTCAAATAGGTTTTCAGCATCTTTGCTCTCTCTCTTCTTTTGGTACCCCCATAATTCTGATGTTGGTTCGCTTGAAGTTGTCCCAGAGGCTTCTTACACTATCTTCAACTTTCTGAATTCTTTTCTCTTCATGCTTCTCTAGAGGAGTGTCCTTGGCCTCTTTGTATTCCAAATCTTTGAGTTGATTCTTGCGATCCTCTAGTCTGCTGTTGGGTCTCTGTATAATATTTTTTATCTCAGTCAGTGTATGTTTAATTTCTAGTTGGTCCTTTTTCATATCCTCGAGGGTCTCATTGAATTTATCGGCCTTTTCCATGAAATTCTTGAAAAACCTTATAACCGTGGTTTTAAACTCTATGTCCAGTTGCTTGTTCTCCTCCATTTCTTTGGTTTGTGATCTGTTTCCTTGCCTCCTCATTTTCTCTGCTTCCCTGAATTGGTAGGGTAGTTTTGTGTACTAGATGTCCTATTGGTTCAATGGGTCAGCCTCCCAGTTACTTGAGGTGGACACTCTTGGTGTACCCTTGTGTACTGTGTGTCCCCCCAGCAGGAGCTACAGCAAGAACTAGTTTTCTCCTCCTTTGCTTGGGCAGTTTTGGAGCAGTCTGACTGGAGCTGCAGTTAATTTGGTTGAGCTGCCACAGAACAGGCCATTTATATGCAAAAGCCGCTGTGTGGAGCCTGGGCGGGTTTGTAGAATGTGCGGGGCGGGGTCTAAGGGCTGGGGGGGGGGTCTCAGGGCATCACTAGGCTAGGGCGTGGCCAACGGCGATGGCTGGCGTCAGCAGTCTCTGCCTTTCCACGTTTCCAAGTCCCTGTGGCCCGCGCTCCAGCGCAGTAAAACAATGATTGCTGGGCACACCTCTGCAAAAAAGTCACTCTCACTTTCCGACCTGATGGCCGAGAGTCCAGCTTCTCCCTGTAGGTGTCTGGGTCCCCCGCGTGTCCCCAGAAACTGGATTTCAGAGTGATCGGGAGCTTGTCTCCCTTTGGGTTGAAGAAAAGCCGCGCACCCAGTCGCCCGCCGCCAGCCCGATTCACGCGCCTCCCTACCTCAGCTTTTCAGCGTTTGTGCTCCTTTCTCTCCTTAGTTGTAAATCTACCACTCAGCCAGCTTTCCCGTGGTTCTGGTGGTAGACGTTTTGTCTTTAGCTGTATTTTTGAAATTGTTGTGTGAGGCAGCAGATTAGTTGTTTAACTATGCCGCCATCTTGGTTCTTCCCTGGCCACCTATGTTTTGTTCTAGAAGTTTTATGGTTTTAAGACTTACATTTAAGTATATAATTCATTTTAAGTTTATTCTTATATATAAGAAGGTGGTCTAATTTTATTTTTTGCATATATCTGTCCAATTTTCCTAACACCATTTATTGAATAGACTGTCTTTACCCCCTTGTATATTCTTGCCTATTTTGTTGTATATTACCTGACCATATAGGAATGAATTTATATCTGGGCTCTGTTCTATTCCATTGATTTATATGACTATTTTTACACAAGTACCATGCTGTTTTGATTACTTTATCCTTGTAGTATAGTTTGATATCAGATAGTGTAATACATTCTATTTTGTTTTTCTTTCTCAATATTGGTGTGGATATTCATGGTCTTTTGTGGTTTCATATACATTTTGGAATATTTGTTCTAGTTCTGTGAAATATGTTGAAGCTCTCTGAACCTCCTACTTCTGGGATTTTATTGAAGCTTCATTATGTAGGCATGATTGATCATTCACTCAATCTCTAGCCTCTCCCCCCTTCCCAGAGGATGGGGCAGGGGTGGAGAGGAGCCTGAAACTTACAAAATTCTAATCATGGTTTGATCTTTATGGTGACCAGCTCCCATCTGGAAGCTATGCAGGAGCCCACCAAGATCATCGCATTAGCTCAACAGACACTCCTATTACCCAGGCAATTCCAAGGGACATCGAAGCTCCATGTTAGGAAGTAGGGTTAGGGGCCAAATATTAGAACAAAAGGGGTTCCTGGTGCTCTTCTCATTTAGGAAATTACAAAGGTTTTAGGAGCTCTATGTCAGGAAATTAGGGCAGAAATCAATATATATTTTTCTATTATTTCACAGGGTTCCTTTCCAGACCATCTTGCAATGGGTGAGATGCCCTCCTTCATGCTCCTATAGCACTTGGACTTGCACATTATGCATTTTAATTGCTCATTTCCTTGTGTGTATCTCCCATTAGACCCTCAGCTCCATGTTTTTGGATTACATCAGTTTTTCCACTGCTATATCAGCAGTGTTAACATGCAGTAGAAATTCATTAAATGTTTGTTGATTAAATGAATACATGGTTAGACACTCCAGGCTTAGATCCTTTGGGAAGCCATAACCAGATAGGATTTCTCTGTTCAAGCTTAATTTATAACCATCTGACAATTATAGAGCTAGAGCCCCAAGGCCTGAAGTCCCTTTCAGATTAAGACCCTTTCAGGAGGTGACAGTGAAACCTGCCTGGCTACTACCTTACCTGTCTGCTTCCTGTGTGCTTTGTGGGCCACAGTGGTGTTGGGAGGAACAGCTTTCAATTTGAGGGTGTCCTATACATCTCCCAAGCTGCAATGGCAGCCAGCATCATTCCCTATCTAGTTTATGTAATGACTAGAGGCCCAATGCACGAAGATTCGTGCAAGAATGGGCCTTCCTTCCCCTGGCTGCTGGCACCGCCTTCGCTCTGGCCAGGAGCTGCCTTTCCACCTTCCCACACTGCTCAGAGGCCTGGAGTGGCTGGGGTGATGTGGAACACCTGCATCGTTGCAATGGTGATGACTCAAGTGTCCCGCCCCCGGCCGCTTGGCGCCTGTGTATGCAAATTAACACACCATCTTTGTTGGGTTAATTTGCATACTCACTCCTGATTGGCTGGTGGGTGTAAAAAAGGTATGGTCAATTTGCATCTTTATCTTTTACTAGAGGCCCAGTGCACAAAATTCGTGCACGGGGGCGGGGGGTGTCCCTCAGCCCAGCTTGCACCCTCTCCAATCTGGGACCCCTCGAGGGATGTCCGACTGCCCATTTAGGCCCGATCCCACCAGACATCCCTCTGACAATCCAGGACTGCTGGCTCCCAACTGCTCGCCTGCCTGCCTTCCTGATTGCCCCTAACCGCTTCTGCCTGCCAGCCTGATCACCCCCTAACCACTCTCATGCCAGTCTGATTGATGTCTAACTGCTCCCCTGCCAGCCTGTTTGCCCCCAACTTCCCTCCTCTGCCGGCCTGGTCACCCCTAACTGCCCTCCTCTGCAGGGTTGATCGCCTCCAACTGCCCTCCCTTGCAGGCCTGGTCCCTCCCAACTGCCCTCCCCTGCTGGCCATCTTGTGTCCACATGGGGGCAGGATCTTTGACCACATAGGGGCAGCTATCTTGATCTTGTGTGTTGGAGTGATGGTCAATCTGCATATTACTCTTTTATTAGATAGGATTAGTGTAGATACCTGGAGGCTAGTAAATGCTGAATAGTCCAATACTGCTCAAAGCCTTCTGGGAAGTACCATATGTGGGCTTTTGCTTGTGGAATGTGAGTATGTCTTACTTCATAAAAGATGCTGCTTTTCTGAGTATTCATAAATTCTTCTTTTAAATTTATTTTAATAGACCTCTCTGTCAGTCTTTTTGAGCAAAATAATAGCCTTTACTAACAGAGCCACTGGAGCCAGAATGGAGGCTTGAAGGCTACAGGGGCCTGAAGAGATGGGATTAGAAATCACAGGGGACAGGCTGGACAATAGGTCCCTCCTTCCTCCTTTTGAACTCTGATGATTCTGTGGGGAGTAATCACAGAACATTCTCAGGAATCTCTAAGTGACTATCACCCCTTTCCTAGTCACTTGTGGAGTTATTCTGCACATTTCTCTAAAACTTGTGGGTAGAGTTTATGTGGCAAGAGTTCATTTTATGTGAGAACAGTGAACAGGTTACCCATAGCAAGTGAGAGTTGGAGCCAGTGAGGTAGCCACTTGCTCTCAACACAGGAAAACTAGCTAAAAACTAGCTATGAGTACTTATTGCAGGTTTTGGGTGCTGGGGTAAGGACAGGAGAGTTTTGCTCTCATTAGACAATTTGAAATAAGGCACATTAAGCTTTGGAGACCCTGATTTCTTAACCCATTATTAAAGGGAAATTTAGAATCACATTGCAGTTTTGGGTTCCCTGGATAGGATTTTGCTAAATTTGCTAAGATTGCAGATTTGGCAAATAATAATATGGAAGCCCAGTTAAATTTGAGTTTCAGATAAATAACAGGTAATTAAAAATATTTGTAGCCTGGCGGGCATGGAACCAGGAGGTCACGGTTCAATTCCTGGTCAGGACATGCCCAGGTTGTGGGCTTGGTCCCCAGTGGGGGGAGTGCAGGAGGCAGCTGGTCAATGATTCTCTCTCATCATTGATGTTTTTCTCTCTCTCTCTCCCTCTCCCTTCCTCTCTGAAATCAATAAAAATATATTTAAAAAATATTTGTATAATATTCCAAATATTGCATCCTATAATTTACCTGGCAACCCTCTTCTCAGGTCATTATCACTAGTGACAGCATGCTGTTGATCTGCTTATTAAGGCAAAATGCCTAAGAATCCTCCTGCTACTGGGGTGCCTTATCAGCTAGAGTCAGTTCATCTCTCCTAGTACTGCTGGAAGCTCTGAGAATCCAGTAGAGAACCTAATGAGTTGAACATTGTGTGTGTGTGTGTGTGTGTGTGTGTGTGTGTGTGTGTGTGTATGTGTGTATTTAATAAGCCCCTGCTAATGGTGTGTGTAAAGATGGGTATAGATGGAACACCTGGTCTTTCAGCAGCCGGGTCTCCCACTTCTCCTCCTCTTCTATTATTGGTGTATATCTTGAAAAACCCCACTACTTCACTCTATTCCGAACCTCTTTTCCCAATAGTAAAACCAAATCATCAAAGGTTCTTAAAACTTTCAGCCCAAAATCAATTTATCCTAATAAACAGAAACTACAAGGTTCAAAAGGAAGCCATTACACATGGAATATTCAATAGGAGAAAAAGCAAAAGGGAGACTTGCTTAGAGGCCTATGCCTGTTTACATGGTAACAAAAAAATCCAAATATGAGAATCTGAGAGGACCACCAGGGCCTCCCTCAGCCATTTAAACAAGAGAAATAGTGAAGATTCAAGTGAAGGACAAATTGAACTGGAAGCAGCATCAGAGTTTGCCAGAGTGACTTTGGAACTTTGAGCTTCTGGTAAAGATGGCAAAGTAGGTAAATGCTGCACTCACCTTCTTCTGCAACCACATCAAAATTAAAACTAAATTACAGAAAGACCATTTTTGAGAACTTTCCGAAGTCTAGCCGAACAGAAGTCATTAAGGATACACAGAAGAAGCTATGGGGAGACTGGTAGAAGGGGTAGAGATATGGAATGGGCTGGTCTCACATCCACGTGTGGTGGTTAAAAATCAGGAAGGATATTTCAGGTGCAGAGGTCTCTGTGAAGAGTGAGGGGACCCAGCCCCACATCAGGCTACCCATCCCAGGGTTCCATAAATTTTGGCTCTGATAGCCAGCGGAGATCGTGGTTGAGTGAGATGTAGGGTACCTGAAGTCTTTGGTATTCCTTTCAAAGGGCCTGTGAATGGACTTACTTCCTGGTGGACTCATTGGCTGAGCTCCAGCACTGGGTCAGCAGCTCCAAAGGTATCAGGGGACATACAAATGAGTTGTCTGCCTTCAGGGCGACGTCTGGAGGACCAGCTTTCTTTCAGAGAGAAATGCTGGCATAAGCCATTGTTCTTTTGTTGAGCTCTCCCCTCACCCAGCCTGCAGAGGCAGGCAGACAACATATATGGGTCTCCATCAACCTAACTAACACCCTTTGCCCCACCCCACCCAATTTGTGGGCCCACCCAAGCTGCTTCCAGTGGCTTTTCTATACAAATGGCCTGTCTTGGCTCATGTTGAAGGCTTTCCTAAAATCTCTAAAAGTTTCAAAAATCACAAACAAGCAGCATCAGGCTCAGAATGGCCCATACCTCTTGCTAAGCAGCCCCAAACCTGGTACTAGTGGCATCCAGTATCAGTTTGTAGGTTAGCTCTCCCAGGCACCTCCAAGCCCAACACAAGTGGCAACCATCTGCAGATCACTTTGTAGCCCCTCCCAAGAGGCCCTAGAATTAACATACCTGGTGGCCAGCTTCAGAGCACACCAGAGCACCAACCAGCCATTTCCAAAAATGACATGCCCAAAGGATAGACTTGGCAGGCACTAGAGCCCTGCTAAAGTCACTCCATCTCTGTAGGGTGAGTCCCTGCACAACAGCTCCTCCACTATAGTCATTGCCAGTCCTCACAACAAATCAGCTGAGGGTCAGTCCCTTTCATTGATGCTCAAACAGCAATCAAAGCCAAACTACAACAAGCAGACACACACAACCCACACAGGGGACACACCTGGAGCACCCAGCTCAGGTGACCAAGAAGACTATGTCATTTGTCCCCACAGAACACCTAGTACATAAAGCTACTCTACCAAGACCAGGAGATGTAGTAGCTCTACCTAATACATAGAAACAAACACAGGGAGGACACAGGGAGGCAGCCAAAATTATGAGACAAAGAAACATGTCCAAAATGAAAGAACAGAACAAAACCCCAGAAAAAGAACTAAACAAAACGAAGACCAGCAATCTACCAGATGCAGAGTTTAAAACATTGGTTATAAGGATACTAAATGATCTCAGTAAGAACTTCAACAAAGAGATAGAAAACATAAAAATGAATATAGAAACCATAGAAAGAACTAGTCAGAAATGAAGACTATAATAACTGAAATGAAATCTCAGAGGGAATCAACAGAAGATTAGATGAAGCAGAGGATCAAATCAGTGATTTGGAAGATAAGGAAGTAGAAAATATCCAATCACAGCAGCAAAAATATCCCCCTCCCCAAAATGAGGATACTTTAAAGATCTCTGGGACAACATGAAGGGTACCAACATTCATATCATAGGGATAACACAAGAAGAGAACAAGGAATTGAAAACCTATTTGAAGAAATAATGACAGAAAATTTTCACAACTGGCAAAGGAAATAGACAAGTCCAAGAACTAGAGAGAGTCCCAAACAAGATGAATCCAAAAAGGCCCACACCAAGACATCCTACCTAATAATAGACAAATATGCAAACTGACCGCACCTTCGGTATGCCCAAGCCATGCCCACCAGCCAAGCCACACCCACCAGCCAATCAGGATGAGTATGCAAATTACCTCAACCAAGATGGCGGCTAATGTGCATATCAAGACAGCGTAGAAAGAAGCCAAGAGCTGTAGAAGGGAGCAAAGCTGCGGAGAAGCAAGCAAGCCGAGGGGAGGAGAAGGGAGGAGCAGAGGCGGGGCCGGGGGAGAAGGAAGGAGAGCAGGCGACTGGTGGAGAAGGCGGGGCGGGGGAGAAGGGAGGAGCGCAGGCGGGCTGGTGGAGACGGGAGAAAAGCAGGGGGGCTGGCGGAGAAGGTGGGGCCGGGGAGAAGGGAAGAGAGCAGGCGGGGAGGGGTAGAGTGCAGCAGGAAATCCTATTGCAGGATTTTTTCTGCAACAGGAACGCTAGTCTACACTAATGAAAGAAAAACATGCAAATTGACCATCACTCCACTACACCCTCCAGCCAATCAGGAGCAAGTATGCAAATTAACCCAACAAAGATGGCAGCAGCCACGGAGCTGGAGTGAGCAGGAAACTTGGGTTTCCCCCGGCAACGGAGGAAGCCAAGCTTCCCACCAACCCTGGGTGGCCCTGGCCTCTGCTCAAGGCTACAAAGTTTCAATTACAGAAGATAAATAAATCCCAGATACCTGCTTCTAGCTGGCCCTGGCCTCCGTTCAAGGAGGCACTGAAAAAAAATAAAAAAAAAGAAATAAAGGAGGGGCTGGGAGCTTGGGTTGCCGGGGGTGTGTGGCCAGCCTGCACACAGTCATCAGCCCCTCACCCAGGCTGGCCAGACACTCCAGCGGAGACCCCCTCCCCCTGAAGGGGGTGTGGCCAGCCTGAAAACAGCCCTCAGCTCCTCACCCAGGCTGGCCACACCCCCATGGCCTGATCCCTGTAAAAAGACAGTCAAATATCCCTCGAGGGGTCCCAGATTGGAGAGGGTGCAGGCTGGGCTGAGGGACACCCCTCCCCCCCCAGGTGCATGAAATTCATGCACCGGGCCTCTAGTGTAATTATAATGCTAAAGGTTAAAGACAAAGAAAAAACTCTTAAAAGCTAGCAAGAGAAAAACAGTTGCCTACAAGGGAGATCCAATAAGACTGTCAGCTGATTTCTCAACAGAAACTAGGCAGGACAAAAGATATTGGCACAAAATATTCCAAGTGATGAAAAGTAAGGGCTTACAAACAAGATTACTCTACCCAGCAAGGCTATAACTTATAATCGAATGACTAATAAAGAGCTCCCCAGATAAGAAAAAGCTAAAGGAGTTCATCATCACCAAACCAATATTAAAAGACATCTTAAAGGGTCTTCTATAAGAATAAGGAAAAAAGTAAAAATATGAATGATAATAAAATGGCAATAAATACATATCTATCAACAATTACTTGAAATGAAAATGGATTAAATACTCCAATGAAGACATGTGGTGGCTGAATAGATAACAAAACAAGATCCTTACATATGCTGTCTGTAAGAGTCTCACTTTAGATATAAATATACACACAAACTGAAAGTAAAGGGATGGAAAAAGATATTTAATGAAAATGGAAATAAACTGAAAGACCCTGGGGTATCAATACTTATACCAGACAAAATAGACTAAAACAAAGGCTAAACAAGAGACAAAGAAGGACCCATCAATTGCACTCCTGGGTATTTATCCAAAGAAATCCAAATCACTAACTAGGAAAGCCATATGCACCCATATGTTCATTGCAGTTTATTTACAACTAGAGGCCTGTTGCATGAAATTTGTGCAAGGGGCTTGGCCCTCGCAGCTGCGGTGGCTTGCCTCGGCCCTTTCAGCCCTGGCTTCATCTGGAAGTTCGTCTGGAAGGACATCCAGAAGGTTGTTTGGCTGTCCGGTCTAATTAGCATATTACACTTTTATTATTATAGATAGCCTAGATATGGGAGCAATATAAGTGTCCATCAATAGATGGATAGATAAAGATGTGGTACATGACCCAAGTAAACAAAATCAGAAATGAAAGAGGTGAAGTAACAACTGACCCCGCAGAGATACAAAGGATTGTAAAAAAATACTACGAACAAAACTACTCCAACAAACTGGACAACCTTGATGAAATGGGCATATTCCTAGAAAAATACAATCTCCCAAAACTCAATCAGGAAAAATAAAAAACCTGAATAGGCCGATAACTACTGATGAGATTGAAGCAGTAATTAAAAACTTCCAGCAAACAAAAGCCCAGGTCTGGACAACTTCACAGGGGAATTTTACTAAACATTCAAAGAAGAACTAAAACCTATCCTCCTCAGACTATTCCAAAATATTCAAGAGGAAGAAACAGTTCCAAGCTCTTTCTATGAAGCCAGCATTATCCTAATCACAAAACCAGATAAAGACACTACAAAGAAAGAGAATCACAGGCCAATATCCCTGATGAACATAGATGCTAAAATCCTCAATAAAATTCTAGCATTACATTAGAAAGATAATACACCATGACCAATTGGGATTTATTCCAGGGATTCAAGGCTGGTACAATATCTGCATATCAATAAATTTTATACATCACATAAAAAATTGAGAGACAAAAATCACATAATCATATCAATTGATGCAGAAAAAGCATTCGACAAAATCCAACACCCATTCTTGATAAAAACTCTCAGCAAAGTGTGACTAGAGGGATCATACTTCAACATAATAAAAGCCTTACATGACAAACCTACAGCCAACATCATACACAATGGGCAAAAACTAAAACCATTTCCCCTAAGAACAGGAACAAGACAGGTATGTCCACTTTCACCACTCCTGTTCAACATAGTACTGGAAGTGCTAGCCATAGCAATCAGACAACAAGAAGAAATAAAAGGCATCCAAATGGGAAATGAAGTAAAACTGTCATTATTCCCTGATGACATGATATTGTACATAGAAAACCCCAAAGACTCCATCAAAAAACTACTAGACTTAATGAATTCAGCAATGTAGCAGGACACAAAATTAATAGCCAGAAATATATGGCTTTTTTATACACCAACTAGAGGCCCAGTGCACAGCATTTGTGCACTTGGGGGGGGAGGGGTCCTTCAGCCCGGCCTTCACCTTCTCTAGTCTGGATCCCCTCAGGGGATGCCTGCCTAGTGCTGCTGCAGAGGCAGGAGAGGCTCCCGCCACCACCGCTGCACTCGCCAGCAGTGAGCCCAGCTTCTGGCTGAGCAGCGCTCCCCCTGTGGAAGCACACTGACCACCAGGGGGAAGCTCCTGCATCGAGCTTCTGCCCCCTGGTGGTCAGTGCACATCATAGCAACCAGTCGTTCTGCCGTTTGGTAGATTTGCATATTAGGATTTTATTATATAGGATAATGAACTCACAGAAAGAGAAACTAAAAAAAAAATCCCATTTACCATTGTGCTGGGGTCTTATCTGCAGCTGCAAGGGTTCAGGAATCTGGAGAAGGGTATGCGACGTAAATTAAATGAAGAAACTGGACATGAAATATAAATTTGGGAGGCATTTTGGGGGAGCCAGGGAGGCTTAGCTCTAGTGACTAAGGTCTCTGAATCTCCAGACCTAGGGCTTTTTATTCACACATTTTGCCCTTTAGAAAAGCAGATATACATATCAAAGGTAAGGTTTGGTAAACAGTAAAGGATTATCAGGTTGGGGGAACTGTCCTCAGCTGTCTGGCAACAGGCAATAACATGCAGATCTTCAGCCCTTCTGAAGGTGTCCATCAGCCTTCTGATGAATTTCTTGCATTTTATTTTTTTGTTTAAATTTCTTTATTGATTAAGGTATCACATATTTGTCCTCATCCTCCCATTCCCATCCCACACCCCTCCCCACGAATGCCCCCACCCCCCTGTTGTCCTTAACCACTGGTTAGGCTCAAATGCTTGCACACAAGTCCTTTGGTTGATCTCTCCCCTTTATCCCCACCCTCCCCTACCCTCCCTCTGAGGCCCAACAGTCTGATTCATGCCTCCTTGTTTCTGGGTCTGTTCTTGTTCTTCAGTCTATGAACTTCTTGCGTTTTATTATGCCCTGCTGGAATTAGCCTCCAGAATAAACTTAACCAAGGAGGTAAAAGACTTGTACTCAGAAAACTACAGGATATTGAAAAAAGAGATAGAGGGAAAAAAAAGAGATAGAGGAAGACATAAACACATGGAAGAATATCCTGTGTTCATGGATTGGTAGGATAAACATTATTAAAATGTCCATACTACCCAAAGCAATCTATAGATTCAATGCACTCCTCATTAAAATACCAATGGTATACTTCAAAGACCTAGAACAAACTCTCCAAAAATTCATCTGGAACAAAAAAAGACCCTGAATAGCTGCAGCAATCTTGAGAACAAAGTAGGAGGGATCACAGTCCCAGATATCAAGCTATATTACCAAGCCACTGTTCTCAAATCTGCCTGGTACTGGCACAAGAACAGACATATACACCAATGGAATAGAATAGAGAACCCAGAAATCGACCCAAGCCATTATGCTGTTAATATTTGACAAAGGAGGCAAAAGCATACAATGGAGTCAAGAAAGTCTCTTCAATAAATGGTGTTGGGAAAATTGGACAGATACATGCAAAAAAATGAAATTAGACCACCAACTTACACCATACACAAAAATAAACTCAAAATGGACAAAGGACTTAAATGTAAGATGGGAAACCATAAAAATCTTAGAAGAATTCATAGTCAGCAAAATATCAGACATATGTTGCAGCAATATCTTTACCAATACAGCTCCTAGGACCATGGAAACTAAGGAGAAAGGAAACAAATGGGACTACATCAAAATAAAAAGCTTGTGCACAGTGAAAGAAACCACCAACAAAACAACAAGAGAGTCCACTTCATGGGAGAACATATCTGCCAATGTTACTTCTGATAAGGGTTTAATCTCCAGCATTTATAGGGAACTCATACAACTTAACAAGAGGAAGATAAACAATCCAATCAAAAAATGGGCGAAGGACCTAAATAGACACTTTTTGAAAGAGGACATACAGATGGCCAAGAGACATAGGAAAACATGCTCAAAGTCACTAATCATCCGAGAGATGCAAATCAAAATGACAATGCGGTACCATCTCACACCTGTCACAATGGCTATCATAAACAAAAGGCAAGTGCTGGGGAGGATGTGGAGAAAAAAGAACCCTCATGCACTGCTGGTGGGAATGCAAACTGGTGCAGCCACTGTGGAGAACAGTATAGAGTTTCCTCAAAAAACTAAAAAATGTAACTCCCATTTGACCCAGTAATCCCACTTCTAGGAATATATCCCAAGGAGCTAGAAACACCAATCAGAAAGGATATATGCACCCCTATGTTCATAATAGCACAATTTACAATAGCTAAGATTTGGAAATAACCTAATTGCCCATCAGCAGATGAGTGGATTAAAAAACTGTGGTACATTACACAATGGAATACTACGCCGCTATAAAAAAGAAGTAACTTTTACCATTTGCAACAGCATGGATGGAACTGGAGAGCATTATGCTAAGTGAAATAAGCCAGTCAGAGAAACTTAACTATCACATGATCTCACTCATATGTGGGATATAATGACCACCATAATTTGATGAACAAGAATAGATCCAGAGACAAATGGCAGGGGAGGAGGGGTTAGAGAGCAACCAAAGGACTTTTATGCATGCATATTCGCATAACCAATGGACACAGACACTGGGATGGTGGGGGATTGCTTGGGGTGGGACTGCCTGGGGTGGGGCCAAGCGGGGAAAAAGGAGACATATGTAAAACTTTAGACATTAAGTAATAAAAAAAAACAACAACAGTGGCACAGCTACACAATGGAATACTACACTGCTGTAAAAAAGAAACTACTCTTACCATTTGCAACAGCATTGATGGACCTGGAGAGCATTATGCTAAGTGAAATAAGCCAGTCAGAGAAAGATAAATATCACATGATTTCACTCATTTGTGGAATATAATGAACAACATAAACTGATGAACAAAAATAGAGCCAGAGGAAAAAAATATTTTAGAATATAATACAAGTAATACTGTTATTTGCATATTTTTAATATTTCCTATAACTTTTGTGTTATTCTATGTTAATACAGTTTTGGTAATATATTTAAAATATTTTTTCTTGAAATATTAATGTTTATCCCATGTAAGATTTTTATATTTAAAACTAGGGGCCCGGTGCACGAAATTCGTGCACTGGGAGGGGTGTCTCCTCAGCCCAGCCTGCCCCCTCTCACATATTGGGAGCCCTCAGGGGATGTCCTACTGACGGCTTAGGCCCGCTCCCCATAAAGAGCGAGCCTAAGCCGCAGTCTGGCCTCCCTTTGTGAGAGACAACCTGTTCTTCATGGCAATTCTGCTTTCTTGGGGCAGTTTAGGGGATGGGCAGGAGAAGGTCAATTCCCTAGAAATTTGGTTTCTCTTTCTTTCACTCCTGACCTGCCCTAGGCCAGAGAAAGGGTCTTGTATTGAGCCTTGATAGTCCCTTCCTCCTCTTCCTTTTCTACTATTCTTAACAATAGTGGCTAAGGGAGTAGGCTCTAAAATCAGACTGTCTGGGTTTGAATGTTGGCTCTGCCACTCTGACTGAGAACTTGTTTCTTGACCTCTCTGAGTTTTAACTTCCTCATTTGAAAAATTGTATCTATAGGGCTGTTGTTATTGCTCAATATATGTAGCTATTATTTTTTCTCTTTCATACAAAAGATCTCCTTACCCTCACCTCCTGTGGTGAGCTGGTGGAGGAAAGAAGAGAATGAGGAGAAAAAGAATTTTTAGAGCATGAAATTACTCTGTATGATACTATAATGATGGGTACATGTCATTATATATTTATCAATACCCATAGTATGTACACTAAGAGTAAATCCTAATGTAATCTATGGATTTGGGGTGATAATGACTTGTCAATGTAGGTTCATTATTTACAACAAATGTACCACTCTGGTGGGTGATGTTAACAGAGGGGGAGGCTGTGCATGAACAGGGGAGGGAATATATGGGAAATCTCTACCTTTTGCTGAATATTGCTATGAATCTAAAACTGTGCTAAAAATAGTCTACTAAGAACAAAAACAGAAACAAAAAAGAAAACCCCATGTCGCCTTATTGTTATCGTCAATCCAAAGAAGCACCTAAAGGAGCTGGGTGAAAAAGGTTAAAGGATTAAGCAAAAAACCACACCACCACCACCACCACCAAAAACCTCATAGACAAAGATAACAGCATAGTGATTACCAGAGGGAAAGGAGGTGGGAGAAGGTAGAAGAAGGTAAAGGGGGGATAAATGGTGATGGAAGGAAACTTGATTGGGGTGATGAGCACACAATATAATATACACATGATGTATTGTAGAATTATACACTTGAAACCTATATAATTTTATTAACCAACTAGAGGCCCGGTGCACGAAATTCGTGCACGGGGGTCCCTCAGCCCAACCTGCACCCTCTACAATCCAGAAGCTCTCAGAGGATATCCTACTGATGGCTTAGGCCCACTCCCCATGGTTCTTTGCTCTCTGCGGGGCCTGAAGGTTTCCCTGCAGCCATGGAGATGAAGCCCCCATGCCCTGCTGTCGCTCTCTGCCTGCTGCCGCCATGTGCCATGTGAAGGAAGCCCCAATGCCCTGCAGTGTGCTCTGTCTGCCAGGCCTAGGGGCTTCCCAGACATGGACACACTAAGGAAGCCCCCATGCCCTGTTGTCCAGGCTCTGTCTGCGGGATCTGGGGGTGTTCCCACCGCCACTGCCCACTAAGGAAGCCCCCAAGCCCTGCTGTCTGGGCTCTGTCTGCCATGTCTGGGTACTTCCCCGCCACTGGAGCACTAAGGAAGATCCAAAGCCCTGCTGTCTGGCTCTGTCTGCCATGTCTGGGGACTTACCTGCCACTGCCGCACTAAGGAAGCCACCAGGCCCGGCTTTGCAGGGCCTGGCGCTTCCCAGCTGCCGAGATCAGGAAGCCGCCATGCCCTGCTCTGCTGGCACTGGAGTCTTCCCGATCGCCTCAGCGACCATCAGGAAGACTCCATGCCCTGGTCCTCCGCCGGCTCCAGGCGGCTTCCCGATCGCCGCGGCGACGGGCCCTGGTCCTACTCCAGCAGCGGGGCTGAGGGGACTGGGCGCCGCCATCTTGTGGGTATGGGGGCCGCCATTTTTGTCACGGAGTGACGCCTAATTTGCATACTACTCTATTATTAGATAGGATGTTACGCCAATAAATTCAATAAAAACCCCACACAAAATAAACAAGAAGCACCTAAAGATAGGAATTTCCTGCTCATAGGTCAGTAGAGGAGATGCCTGGAAATAGAAGTGTCATGGCAGCTCCTCACTTGCCAATGGATAGAGTTGGCTCTACTGCTTGAAGCAGTGTTGCATAGTGGTGGGTAATTCAGGATTCAGAGGCTAACAGGTCAGGGTCAAAGCCAGACTGCCATTTCCCAGTGGCCTGGTCACAGGCAAACTATTGACCTTTCCAACCTATAATTTATTCATCTATAAAATAGAGGTGATGACAGTACTTACCTTGTAATTGTTATGAAGTTTAAGATAGCCCATCTAATAAAAGAGTAATATGCAAATTGACCATCACTCCAAGACACTAGATGGCTGCCCCCATGTGGTCAAAGATGGCTGCCCCCATGTGGACACAAGATGGCTGCCACAAGATGGCCTGCAGGGGAGGACAGTTGTGGGCAGTTAGGGGTGACAAGGCCAGCAGAGGAGGGCAGTTGGGGGGGGACTAGGCCTGCAGGGGAGGACAGTTGGGGGGACCAGGCCTGCAGGGGAGGGAAGTTGGGGGGGACCAGGCCTGCATGGGAGGGCAGTTGGGGGGGCAGGCCTGCAGGGGAAGGCAGTTAGGGGTGACCAGGCGAGCAGGAGAGGGCAGTTAGGGGTGACCGGGCCAGCAGGGGAGGGCAGTTGGGGCAACCAGGCCTGCAGGGGAGGGCAGTTAGGGGTGACCAGGCTGGCAGGGAGGGCAGTTAGGGGAAATCGGGCCAGCTGTGGAGCAGTTAGGCGTCGATCAGGCTGGCAAGGGAGTGGTTAGGGGGTGATCAGGCTGGCAGACAGAAGCGCTTAGGGGCAATCAGGCAGAGGCAGGCGAGCAGTTGGGAGCCAGCAGTCCTGGATAGTGAGAGGGATGTCCAACTGCCCATTTAGGCTCGATCCCACATCGGGATCGGGCGTAAACGGGCTGTTGGACATCCCTCAAGGGGTCCCAGATTGTAGAGGGTGCAGGCTGGGCTGAGGGACACCACTCCTGTGCACGAATTTCGTGCACTGGGCCTCTAGTTGTATATAGAAGTCTTAGCTTAGGGCCTTGCCCATGGTAAGTATTCAATGAATGTTGGAAATGAGTAATATGTGCTCCATATTATATTAAGCACATACTACCCAGCAGGTAAGTGGTAGAGCCAGCACTGGAATCCAGGTCTGTGTAACTTCAAAGCTCAAGCTTTAAACCATGACATCATCATTTCTCTGTTGTCAGCCTCTCAAATACCACCTTCATGATTTTTGCCATATCATGTACTATCTATATTATTATTTCTTTAATACATTTTGAATCAACTTAGTTTTTATGTTTAAACTAATTTCTTTAAAAGGAAACTTTATATCGCTATTGAAATCAGTATCAAGTGTTCTAAATAGAACTGTAATAATAACCCTGTAACTGTTAATTATAAATGCTCATCTAGGTATGATTAACAATCATCTTGCATCTCATTGGTGGTTTGCCTAACACACTCTGGGTAACACTACATTGTTCTAAGCAATTTCTCCATCCTGAGAATTATAACAGGCCTTGACAGTCATCTAATGAACTTCCCTTCCCCATTCAATCCTGAAATAGCTTATACAATCTTTTGATTGATATCTCCTGCCTCAGCTTGAACTTCTCTTATGAAGAGTTGGAAAACCTTTTGCTTCTGACCAGAAACCCTTTGCCCTCACATATTCTTCTTTGCTCTCTGATCATGATATAAGTATATAGCTTTTGAAGAACTTTTACTGTTAGCAGAAACCATATATAAGGCCACCTTTGCACTCTCCATCTTTCTCTTTTCTCTTTTAACTTAGCCCTTGTAGGGAGAAGGACAAAAGATATGTTATCCTGGTGTGTTGAGGAGTATACATGGGATTGAAGATTGATGTTTGTTCTTCATTCTGAGGGAAACACAGACCAGGCACAGTGAGCAGGACCTTAGTCTTGGGAGGGAAGGGGAAATTTTGAATGCAGGTGTGTGTGTCTCCTAATCCAGCTGACTTTCAAATCATTTCTGAATATTTTGAGAAAAAGGATGTAGAAGAGAAGGGAGAGCCTCTAAAAAACACTCAACAAAGCCTTAGTAGGACATAAGTGCATAAGCAAGCACGCCTACTAGGTTGTTCCTCTGACAAAGGGTATCACAAAGGAGTGAGGCATTCTCCTTCATTTATAAAAATACATGGCCTGGCTTTGGCATCACAAGGGCCCCAGTGGCTCTTCTGTAGCAGCAGATAGCAGTGTCCGGTAGACACAGCATTACTTAGCACAAGTACCAAATAATAAACAGAGGGCAGCAGCAGCAGCAGCAGCCCCTAGCAGGAAGCAGATATCCCCTATGCACACTAATATTATTCATGGGCCTTTTGTTAGAGGCTAAGTTCTGCATGAAGGATAAAGGCAAGAGATGGTAAAATTTGGGAGATGGCTGGTAGTGTGACCTTCCATACACCCACAGGCTGGTAAGGCCTGAGGAAGCTCAGAGGAAAACTGTGCCAAGGTAGACTAAGTTAGTTCTAGACAGCACAGAACAAGGGGTACATGCCCTTGTAATGAAGGTCTCTTACAAAACTCTCAGAAAAGCCTTTAAATATATAATGCATGGAAGAAAAGCCTGCAACAAAGACGTCAGGTGTCCCGCCCCATCATTGTTGTGAATTAGCCGCTTGACCACTAACCATCACTTGAACATACATGCACTGCAGCAGCAAATGGGTCCAAGTAATTTGAGGCCAGCTATTTGTTCACTAGGGACACAGAGCTATTAGCGTGATGTCTGGATGAGTTATTGAAGAGGAGGGATATACGCATGGCACAAAATGGCTCCTTGAAATAATTTCTTGTACAGTGGCTCAGAAAGAAAAATAGGACTCTAGCCCCCTGCATGGTAACATTTACCATTTGCTAATGTTGCTGTATCTAGACTGGAGTGGGTTCTGTCTATGAGCTCCATGTTGACCCAGGTGCTGGGCGGGGGGTGGTTGGAGAGCTGGAAACACTGCTGTCAGGATCAGCACTGTAGTGGGGGGTGTCTGGGGAGAAGCAGCTGTATTTGATCAGATGGTAGAAATGAGAGGAGAAGAAGCAGAGGCTTGCTGGGTTCTGTGCATTTCACACTGACAGCCGTCAACCAGCCCAGCTCTGTCCTGTGAGCCCTGCATGAAGTGGACCCTGGGCAGCAATTGGGGGAAGGGGAGAGAGAAAAAGGGAGCTCCTGGAGCCAGAATCACTTACCAGGCTTGGTTTTCAGTGGGTATTTTCATGTGTAAGGAGTGCACCAGGGTCATGGACTGGTGTGATTACAAGTTTATTTTTGTTTGTAATATTTCAAATTCTTGGTTCTTGGGTATTGATCAGCAGAGCAATCTGGTGGCAAGGAACTGTTCAACTCATATCTGCTTAGGAAAGGACCTTCTGTTGAACTCCACTCTCACAGGAGCTTCAAGGAGCCTCTTCTCTCCTTCTGCAGCTCTCTCTTCCCTCAGCTCTTACAAAGCACACCAGGAAGCCACTTTCTTTCCTAATTTCCATGGGAGAAGAAAGCAGAATAATAAGGGAAAGTCCATATTTGTTGAAGACTTTTCATGAGGCAGGCATTTACAATGGTCCTGAGAGGTAGGTATTTATATTGGCTCCATTTTATAGATGAGGACACTCAGGCTCTTATCATCTTGCTTATTCATACCCTTGTCTATCTGCCCCCTTAGACTGTATCCTCTCTGAGTAAGGACTTTTGTCAGTTTTGTTCACTGCTCTATGTCCAGTGCCTAAGAGTGTGTGTAGCACATCACAGCTTCTCAGTGGGTTGTATTTCCCATTAGGTCTGAAGTTTGATTTTACCCCACTTACAAGGTCATAACTTAGCCTGTTACTGTTTCATGGGGCTTGAAGAAAACATAAGACTCCTGGATCACGAGGGTTTCTTTTTCTCTGCATCCTTGCAAGCACTTGTCGTTTGTTGATTTGTTGATGATAGCCATTCTGACAGGTGTGAGATGGTACCTCATTGTCGTTTTGATTTGCATCTCTCAGATGATTAGTGACTTGGAGCATGTTTTCATGTCTCTTGGCCTTCCTTCTGTCTTCTTTCGAAAAGTGTCTATTTAGGTCCATTGCCCATTTTTTTATTGGGTTGTTAATCTTCCTTTTGTTAAGTTGTATGAGTTCCCTGTAAATGTTGGAGATGAAACCCTTATCGGTGATAACATTGGCAAATATGTTCTCCAATGCAGTGGGCTTTCTTGTTGTTTTGTTGATGGAACCCTTGTGCACTGCTGGTAGGAATGCAGACTGGTGCAGCCACTGTGGAGAACAGTATGGAGTTTCCTCATAAAACTAAAAATGGAACTCCCATTTGACCCAGTGACCTCACTTCTAAGAATATATCCCAAGAAACTAGAAACACCAATCAGAAAGGATATATGCACCCCTATGTTCATAGCAGCACAATTCACCATAGCTAAGCTTTGGAAACAGCCTAAGTGCCCATCAGCAGATGAGTGGATTAAAAAACTGTGGTACATCTGCACAATGGAATACTATGCTGTGGTAAAAAAGAAGGAATTCTTACCATTTGCAACAGCATGGATGGAACTGGAGACCATTATGCTAAGCAAAATAAGCCAGTCAGGGAAAGATAAATATCACATGATCTCACTCATTTATGGAAGATAATGAACAACATAAACTGATGAACAAAAACAGATCCAGAGACAGAGAAGCATCGATCAGACCATCAAACCTCAGAGGAAAGGTAGGGGAGGGTGGGGATAAGGGGGAAGAGATCAACCAAAGGACTTGTATGCATGCATATAAGCCTAACCAATGGACACAGACACCATGGGGTGAGGGCATGAGTGGGGATGTGGAGTGGCAATGGGGGGATAAGCATACATATGTAATACCTTAGTCAACAAAGAAATAAAAAAAGACTCCTGGATCAGAGACAATGGACTGTATTACAGCACAGCAAGCAGCATGAACATCAGCATGTTTATATCACTCTCCTTATCCCCAAGCCCCATGGGGTAACACAAAGGGACTGGATGCATGCGTTATACATAATAGTCAGTTTATATCACAGCTGTGGGACACTAAGCTTGGGGAACCCAACATTATGTAGCCAGAAGTAAGCATGTCTACTCTGTCCCAGAGTGTGATATTAATTCATGCCTCAAGATTGCTTGCTGCAAACATAACCTTGAGAACTGTTCCAGATAAACAGTGATCAGGGCCTTGCATTTTTGGCTAGTCAGCAGGAAATATAGGAGCACAAGAGACCCATGGAGGAGTGTCTCCCAATATCCTCCCCTCTCTGCACTTATGAATCCCATGTAGGCACTTGGCAGAGCTGCCTTGTATTAGAGTCTGTTTAATGCATACACATTGTCTCCACATCTGCTCTGGACTGTAACCTTATTGGGGATAGTGTCCCTGTGTAAATATTCTTTGTGGTCCTTATAACTGTGTGAGTGTATTGCACACAGCAGGTCCTTAGAAAACAACAAAGATAGAGGCAGTAACAGCAGTAGCAGCAAACTTTGGAGTCAAGGTTTGCATTTCAGCTCTGCTTCTAACTCATTTTGTGACTTTGGGCAATTCAATTTGCTGAACCCCTCTGAATGAACCTGTTTCCTCATCTGTAAAATGGGCACAATACAAGGTTCATATTTCAGAGAGCTCTTCTCATTTAAAGAAATTAATCCAAATGTGGCAAATGTAATAAATATTCAATAAATGTTAGTTACTTATTGTTGCTATTATTATTACCGAGCCCCTATGTGCCAGGTGCTTTAATATTCAGTTTTTAAAATATAATCCTTATCATATTCCAGCATAATAGATGTTATTCCTATTTATTTATTTATTTATTTATTTATTTATTTATTTATTTATTCCTTACCCAAGGATATGTTTATTGATTTTAAAGAGAGAGAGAGAGAGAGAGAGAGAGAGAGAGAGAGAGAGAGAGAGAGAGAGACATTGATTAGTTGCTTCTTGTAAGCGCCCCAAGCATGGATTGAGTACCAACTGGGGATTGAACCAGAAACCTTTCAGTGTAGGGGTTGATGATGCAACCAACTGAGTCACATTCGCCAGGGCTGTTATCTCTTTTTATATACACGAGGAAACAGGTTCAGAAAGATTCAAGTAATTTTCACACAAAGTGTAGAGTGCAGTTTTGAGCCTTCTGTTCTATCTGCTAGTGAATTGAATATTTCCATCTGAGGGAGTGGAATGGTGAGCTTCCCCACGTATGCTGTTTCTTTAATGAAATGCTTTATTGAGACTCTCAGCGGCCAAGCCATCAAGGCTGTTACAACTTTCCCCACAAACCTGACCTGGGAGGATTGGGAAGGGGAGAAGCTGATGGAAAGAGGGGGAGGCTGGAGTGTGGGTTGGGGGCTGGCTTTATGGGGAGCTGAGGGGGAGAACAGTGTGTTGAGTGAAGGCCAGAGCAGAATTAAGTCCAAATGC
Source organism: Cnephaeus nilssonii (assembly GCF_951640355.1). NCBI lineage: Eukaryota > Metazoa > Chordata > Mammalia > Chiroptera > Vespertilionidae > Cnephaeus > Cnephaeus nilssonii. The sequence goes on along the minus strand of NC_137071.1, from coordinate 119,181,485 downwards.
AGGTTATTTCACTGAGGCCAGGAAAACAACACACATAACTATCTGGTGCCAGAAGGGAAACCCTGCCCACCAGAGACAGCAGGTCCAGGCTCCTTGCAGCTGGGAAGGCTCCTGCACTCACCACAGGCAGGCAGTTCTCTGGGATCCAGTGTTTGTTTCCCTTTCTCCTGGGACTTGTGCAGGGATGGCTGCAGGGAAGACTGCAGACCATCAAAGGATCAGAGTCCAAATCCCAATTCAAGTTCAAACAGATGCTCTTTTCTCGGAGGTGTTCAAGGTAATTTGATCTGAAACAGAGCCACTTCTCCCCCTCCCTTGTGTTGGGGGAGAATTCATCCCCTTCTCTTGGGATATGAGCCAGCTTGGATAGATGCTTCACTAAAAGACATGTATATACTTTGTTCCAGGTCTGAGCCCACTGGAAAGGGCCTTTTAACTTACCAAGCAACTCCAGGAAGCGCAAGAGGATCAAAGAGCCCAAGAAAGTCATTTTTTTAGGTCTCTTCTAAAGTCTAGTCTAGATGTGCTGGGCAGAAGGAGGAGGCAACTTCCTTGCCCAAGGGCATGACACAAAGAGGAGAGCTGTGAGTCCTCACAAAGGACCACTTGCAGCAGAAGTACTTGCAGCAAGGGAGGAGTGGGGCTTAGTACATGCATATCATCCGGCCCCCTCTCAGACACTCCAAATCAGAATCTCTGAGACTGGGTCCCAGGAGTTAGCAATTCTTTAAAAATTTTTTAAATTAAAATATAGTTGGCATACAATATTAGTTTTAGGTGTACAACATAGTGATTCAACATTTATATACCTTACGATGTGCTTACCACACAAGTCTAGTAACCATCTGTCACAATGCAAAGTTATTACAATATTATTTAGCACATTCCCTTTCACCTTTTTGACTCATCCCTTCATTCCCCTCCCATAGTATTTCAAACAAATGCCTCAGGTGATTCTCAAGTACAAAGAAGGTTTGAGAACAATTGGGTTAAGGCACAGGCTCAATAGAGTTCCAATCCTGCCTCAGCTACTTAACATACTGTATGATTGATCTTGGGCAAGCTGTTAAACCTCTCAGAGTTTTAGTTTCTTCCTTATAGGATGGAATAATAATAGTACCTCCCTCAAAATGCTATTGGGAGGATTAAATGAGATAATGTGTCTAATTTAAAATGGTAGTTATTATTAAGCCTCTTACCCCCCCCCCACCATGCACTTTTTTCCTACTTTCCCTTTTAAGTAGGAAATGTGAAATTATTTTTTTTTCCAGCAGATGTTTGGCACTTTTTAAAACTAGTGTTAAAAATCCAGGCAAAGCAGAGGTATCATATAGTGTCTGCAGATGTTTACTACATGGCACACCATTCTTAGAAGTGTCTACCTGGGCAGTGCCCACTTTCGGATTGCCTTCTCTCCCCTTCTCTCCTCCCTCCCACTAATTAAAACTTATGCATCCGGTGTTCCATCTCTGTATGGCCTTCCTCTCTGTTAGGGCTATGACACCATGAGTTAATCGTGTAGCTGCATAATAATGTAACCTGTGCTATTTTCTCTTGAGAGTTTGATGAATGGGAGTTAATCTCTCAAGAAGATCCCCCTCTCCTTGAGTGAGCTGACAAAATAGTTTGTTAACTTCTAAAACTGAAAGCTGGCCCTTGGACTTAAGGTGTCCCCATGGATGCAAAGGTCCTCATAGTCACAGCCTCTGTCTTACCTCTTACCCATAACTTAGTAATGCCTCACAACTCCACCTACAACATATTCCACTGACTGCCTCTTCCGTTTTTTTCCCCTTGATGATCATTTGAACCTGATTCCAGATATTTAATTTAATGAATATTTATTGAGTCAAGAGGTGTTGTCTCAGAGATTGCTATTATTCATAATATATGAAGAGCTATTTGACTTTTTGAACCAGGAATTAATGCTGGCTACACATTAGGATCACCTGGTTAGCGTTTAAAAAGAAATTCCTGGGCTCTACTCACATAAATTCTGATTTGATTGGCATCAATAGGTTTTAAAAGCACTCTACCCCAGTGATTCTAATGTATAGTGAGGGCTGGGAACCAGTACTTTTAACTATATGAATTTTCTCATTCCACAAATATTGAGTGCTTATCATGTGCCTGGTACTGTTAAAGGCCCTGGCAATATAGCCATGAACACAATAGACAAAAATCCCTCCCTTCTTGGAGTTTCATGGAGTTTATGTTTTAACTAGAGGCTTGGTGCATGAATTTGTGCACCAGTGGGGTCCGTAGGCCTGGCCTGTGGAATTGGGCCGAAACCTGCTCTCCGACATCCCCCGAGGGTTCGCGGATTGTGAGAGGGTACAGGCCAGGCCGAGGGAGCCCACGGTGCACGATCAGGGCTGGGGTGAGATTTGGGAGGTTGGCCAGCCAGGGAAGGACTGTGGGAGGGCTCCAGGGTGTGTCTGGCCCATCTCGCTCAGTCCTGATCGGCCAGACCACAGCAGCAAGCTAACATACCAGGCAGAGTGTCTGCCCCCGGGTGGTCAGTGCACATCATAGTGAGCAGTTGAGTTGCCTTAGCATATCATTAGCATATTACACTTTGATTGGTTGGCCAGAAGACCAGATGACCAGACATATTAGCATATTAGGCTTTTATTATATAGGATGGGGAAGACAGATAATAATTAGGATAATTTTAAATCTATATTATGTTGAAGGATAAGTACAATGGAGAAAAATAAAGTAAGGAAGGAGGAATAGGAATACCAGGGGTGGTGTGTGAAACACTTTGAATTGGAATGATTGTTTTAATCCATAACAAAAATACCATAGACCAGGTGGATTAAATAACAAACATTTATTTCTCACAGTATGGAGGCTGGGAAGTCCAAGATCAAGGCGTTGGCAGATTTTGTGCCTGGTGAGTACCTGCTTCCTGGTTCATAGGTAGCCTTATTGCTATGTCCTCACATGGCAGCAGGGTAGAAGTATCTCTCTAGTGTATTTTCTATAAGGGCACTAATCCCATTCATGAGGGCTCTGCTCTCTTGACATAATCACCTCCCAAAGCCCCCTACCTCCTAATACCATTACATTGGGGATTAGGATTTCAACATATGAATGGGGAGGTGATACAAATATTTTGTCTGTAACAGTGGTCAAGGAAAACTTCACAGAGCAAAGGACAATTAAGAAAGACCTGAAAGAAGTTGCTGGGGTAAGCCATACAGATATCTGGAGGAAAAATATTCTTGGCAGAGGGAGTAGCCAGTGCAAAGAGCTCAAGTCAGGAGTGTGCTTAGTGTGTTCTAGGAAAAATAAGGAGTGTGGCTGGAGAGAAGTGAGGGGGAGAAAGGTAAGGGTGGGCGAGTTGCTTAGGGCCTTGTAGGCCATTGTAAGGACTAGGATTTTTTTTCCTTGAGTGAGATGAAGAGGCATTAGGTGGCTTTGTGCAGAGAAATGGCATGGTTTGACTTATAGAGGATCACTCTGGCTGCTCTGGGGAGGATAGACTATAGAGGGACAAGGATGGGAGGAAGGAGGCTATATTAGGGGTTGGAGGACTATTCGAATTTGTCTGGGTGTTCTAGGCCACTCTTATTCTCTCCCCTTGTGGGGATGGTAGCAGGAACTTCATGATCTTGGACTTTGTTCCACAGGGATAAAGGAAGAAATAAATCAGATATGAAAGTGTGCCTGACATTTGCAGATGTTTCTCGGGATTAAGATCTAAACAAATGCACTATGGCAATTTGAATCTCTTCCTCTTTTGTCTCTTATTCCATCTCAGATCCCCCTCCCAACCTATTCCTTGAAGATTCTTAGACACATTTCCACCCCCCATAGTGACCTAGGTCTCTTGTTCCACTTTACCTCCAGCTTTTGACAGAGAGATAAAGACTTTTGCATTGATGTGAGTGGAGATCTTATTATAGTGGAACAGTAACGGGCAGTAGGCATGCTTAATGTGTAAAATGTTTTCTGTCCTGGAAAAAAATCAATGCCATAAAATTGGACTTAATGGGACCCCTTGGGGAATGGGAGTCTGGGTAATGTAACATTCTAGTTAATTGAAAGGTAACCCACTCCTCACCCCTGCTTATTTCTTCCTTTTCTTTGCATTAGCTCTTGTTTCTGAGTATAAAAATAATGGTTTTACTGTGTGCTTGTAATGTGCCAGACACTGTACTAGGTGTTTTACAGATATTGTCTTATTTAATCCCCTTAACCACTGATGATGTAGATACTATCATTAGCCCCATTTGGAAGTTGAGGAAATTGAGGCTCAGAGAAATTAAATAACTTGCCCAAGATGGCACAGCAACTAAATGGCTGAGCCAATCTGTAGGATGCTTAGGATCAGCCTCAGTGATAAGGATTTGCCTGTCATGGACTCTATTGTGAATGGTTCCTGGGCTGCTAATGGCCTCAGTGTTATCATGCCAGCCATCTGGGAGACTTCTCAGGGTCAACAGAGCAGGCAGAGAGGACACTCAGAAGCCTGGGCTGTGCCATGGAAGCCCTGGGCATGAGGTCCATTTTTAAAAATTATTTTAAAAAAAGTAAAATCCCAACATCAGGCTTTCCTAGTAGACTGCAGAAAAGCAATGTTTAGTTCATTGATAACAGTGCTATAATGTTATCATAAGTGTTAAAACTTCATAATTTAATCTTTTGGGGTGTGTGTGCACAAATAAACCAACCTGAATTAGCTATAAATCTGACATCCGGGCTGTTTTCAGTAAATGTAATTTCATTCCTTTTAATCACATTGAGAAAAATGAGGTAATGCTAAATGTCAAAGTGAGACCTATTTTAATAAATAGATAAGAAAAATTATTCATTGTTCTATGCAAATGGATTCTTTCATAGTTTAAAACTATCTGAAATGTTTATTATTTTTTGAAAGAATGCAAGATCTTCTTGCCATTTAGTTATCCTGCTCATTTGCTTAACAAAGCCAGTTTTCACTGATCAATGCATAATACCTTGATCTCAGCTCAGGTCTGAATTCCTGCAAATTTGAATGGTAAGTTCTATGCTGGATAGTTTCCATCTGCTTCTTCAGATCCTCTCCCCACCCTTTTCCACCCTGACTCTCTCTGGAGACACTGACTTACAGGGATGACATCAGAGGCCTGCCCATCTTTAGTTAGGCCTACATAGTAAAGGCATCCCAAACTCCTGCTACTAGCCCCAGATAACTTGCCTGCACCTTTATAGGTAGTCCTTTTAGTGACCCTTCCTCTCCAAAGACCCATTTTGAGTGTGTCATCTACTTCCTGCTGAGACCCTGACTGATACAGGTTTTGAGTGATCTTTATTCCACATGTAGGTCTGAGACATTGATTTAGGATATATGACTATACTACTAATTTGAATGTACAAAGCTCTGTACAAGTCCAGTGATTGGGTAGTGTCAGGGTAGAAACACTCAGTTCAAGTAAGGAACTTGGGAAAGGAGTCTGGGTCAAGAATCAAGACAGTGTGACCCAGGAGAACACTATACTGTAAGCTCTTTGAGGAAACACATTGTGATTACCTTGCTTATTGTTATACTCTCATTAGCACCTAGCCAATAGACTGCCAAATAGTAGGCATCCTGTAAATATTTGAGTGAAAGAATATAAGAAGAAAGAACATACTGACCAAATGCACAACGAAGTTAGGGGGCTACCTTAGGAAGAATCCTAATCCAGATAACAAGGCCAATGCTTGGGAATGAGAGTAGGAATTTGCCTTCCCTGCCTAGAAAAACCTCAGATGTGCACTGCACATAATCCTTTGGGCAAGTTAAACTACCAGTGCCAAGGACTAGAACCCATGGTCAATTTGCCCACTGCTAGTTTTAAATAGAGATGATTTTGATCAAACGGGAATATGATTTGAGGAAGGTCTTCTTGGGGCTTAAGTATTCAAAAACTTAGGTAGATTTTTCTACTGAAAATGAAATGTGCAATAGGATATCCTTTACTAGAAGCATGGAGAATGTAATTTTCAGGCATTCTTGTCTAAAAGCACAAGTTCACATAGAAGATCTGGTGGCAAATCAGTGCATTACAGTTCTGTTGACACTTCCACTGGCTGGACTAATTGTTTTACTTAAGACTACAATGTGTGCCTGGCCAGTGTGTCTCAGTGGTTGAACGTTGACCTATGAACCAGGAGGTCATGGTTTGATTTCAGGTCAGGGCACATACCCAGTTGTGGGCTTGATCCCCAGTAGAGGGGGGGGGGGCGTGCAGGAGGCAGCCAATCAATGATTCTCTCTCATCATTGATGTTTCTATCTCTCCCTCTCCCTTCCTCTCTGGAATAAATAAAATCTATACTTTTAAAAAAGAGTACAATGTGTAAATGAAACGTTTTGGATTTTAAAAATGAGTGTGTATGTGATTAGAGGATGTTTGCTCTATCATTACTCCTTAGGACTCTTGAGGACTTTGATCTGGCAGTTATTGGCAGGGAGGGGAGCACTTAAAGTCACACTCAGTTTTAAATTAAGAAGGCAAGTTACAGTACTGGAAGGCTGGATGTTTGGGATATATCAGATAATTCATTTGGTAAGCTTTTTCATATTCACAGATACCTCCCCATTTCCACGTTGACCAATATCAATTGGGAATCACCAATTTAAACTTTGTATCAATTTGGATCAGCCTTCTCCCTTCTAAAGATCTGAAATGGGAGGTTAGCCTGAATTCTGAGAAGCATGAACAATAGTTTGGGAAAGATTAGGTCAGTAAGTTTTTAGGTTCAACCAGTGGTAATGAATTATTGCGATCCAAAGTGAATGTCCTGGATGTGAGGGCGATCTGGCTGCAGCATCTGTCACCCCATTGATTGCCAGGATTGACTTGGATGATTTGGCTGGCTAGCTGGTGTCCCCCTCCTCCCTCACCAATCCATGTGCATCCCTCCCGAAGCTGCGCACTTGGTCAAAGAGGACGATCTTCCCTCCTAGAGAAGAGGACCAGTCTTCAGTCAAGGCTATAGGAGTAGCTGCATTCCCCTGCTAGAACCTCCAAATAAGCTCTTAAAGTGAATGTCCTCCTTTCCACTAAATCCCTGAGCTTTTAGCATTTCAGGTCAGCCTTGGTAGCTAGAGCTAGTGTGAGAGAGCACAGCACCTTCACAGCTCTGCTGAACACCACCTAACAAAAAAAAAATAAGGTCACATCTTCCTTTTACAGGATTTTAATGTAATCCTCACTAGCATTAGCAAAAATTGCTTTTTGGTAGCTGGAGGGAAGCAAAGAGCACTTGACTGTCTTAACATCCTCATCCCTGACAGCCTCTGTTAAAATGGAAAATTGTTGCGGTGGGGGAAGATCAGCTTCAGAGACTCTGACAGAGGGCAACAGGTTCAAATCAACCTTGATTAATTCATCTTCTTTGAAAATTGGTTGTATAAAAGGGTCAAGGTCATAAGGAGACAGTTCAGTTCCTGGCTTCTATTCATAGTGATTGTTCTGTCTCATTCAGATAGAACACTAAATATGCCATAATTGTGGTGGGGGATAGGATTCAGAAAAGGAAGAGGAAGGGAGGGAAGGGAGTGAGGGAGGGAGAAGAGTTCAGAGAGCAGGGCTGAAAGTAAAAGATGGAGGGATGGGAAAAAAGTGAGGAGTGAGAAAACAAACTGGAAAAGCAGGAAAAGGAGGTTATAATTTGGCCCTGAAGGGTACTGATAGAGCTACAAGGGCATGCTGGTTAGGAGCAAGTGCTGGGGAGCTGAGGAATAAAACCTACATTAAGAGGAAGGAAAAATGGCGTAAAAATCCTGTGTGTGTGTGTGTGTGTGTGTGTGTGTGTGTGTGTGGGGCAGATTTAATCTCATGGAGGCTATGGGGCTCTGTAATTATGGAAAGTATGACAGGAGTGCAGTTCTAGGGGTACAAGGTAGAGATGCTGACAATGTCTATTTCTATAGTATTATCTTCCTAGGAGTTCAGTCAGAAAGGCTCACTTTAGTCCCAAGGTTAGCATTAGGTTGGAGCCTGGGGTGGACATAAGCCACCAGTGCCCACAGGGCCTAGGTAGACATGGAGAGTCCAGTGGTAGAGCTGTCTGTGCTATTTAGGAGGACTTCCTGCCAAAGAGGGCTGCAAAGAGGCTGTGGTCTGGCCCTGGGTAAGCTAAGTGATTCCCATTACCCTGGCAGCTGTGTCGGCCAGGCCTAAACAGTGGTGGCCCCTGCTTCTTCCTAGTCTGTTGTGAGAGAAGTGCAGCCTGCAGACATCTCACTTGAATATCAGCTGCTTTTCTGGGCCTGGAACAGGGTGAGGGTTGTGTTTGGAAAAGAGTGAGCCGAAGAAAAGAAACAAGGTGGGGGATGGAGGATGTATGGAGAAAAAGGATGGAAGAAGAAAAAATCGAGGTATAAGAGAAAGTTGTAGAATTATAGATTTAAGAAATTTGGAGAAATGGAAAGATCCTTATGGTAAGAGAAGGAACAAGCAGAGCCCCTCCTCATATCCTCAACTTTGAACTTATTAGCAATTTCTAAAACAGTCTTGTTCTCTATTGATGGTTTATGGACAAAATGGTTTTATGTATTCTCTGCTAATTTGACCCTGAGCAATTCTTTTTTTCCTCAGTGGTGGCATACTGCATATTCTAGTTGTAATTCTAAAAACCATAACTGTTGCTCAGATACCATTCTATGTGCTGGATCTAGGATTTATCTGGGCTTTGGTGGTGGTAATGGTGCTAGAGTACTGAAGACATCAAGTGAATGGTCTCTGGACCCTCGTCCTTTAACATATGTTAAGCAATTTCCAGAAGAGAAAGGAAGTGGGCTGCCCAGCCAGCCTGGCCCTGCTGTTTATGTGGGTCCCCAGCTGCTTCACTGATCAGGATCCTTTTAAAAGATCTGGCTACTCAGTTACCCTGGTCTCCAAGGAAGTGAGGTGTGGCTGGCCTCCCTTGCCAGATGTGCTGGCTGCTTCTTGCAGCGCCCCAGGGAGCCAGTTTTCAGTGGTTCTTTTATGTGCTGTTTCTAAAAGAAATGGAGATGTCTGTATTCTGTGCTTTAGGTGTTGCTTCTGGCTGACTGCTTGCTGCAGGCTGAGAGAGCCAAACACCACTAATATTTTTCTGAGGTGGTGGTTATCCAGAATCTCCACAAAATTAATGCTAAAAGTAGGAGGAATCTCTCATTGGCCTTTGGAACGCACCTGGCTGGACTTGATTAATTCCAGATGCTTAGTAACCATCCCAAGTTTACTGGAACACTTAACATTTTGAGCTCTTTCTTTGTAGAACGAAGAAGTTACTATCCTTTCCATTGGTAGTCAGCAACATGCTTCTGGAGCTATGTGTTACATTGGAAGGAGCACTGAATTCTGGTTCTATCTGGTGTCAACTTGGTGAATTTGGACACCTGAGTCTCAATGTTCTCATCTGTAACAAACAATAAAACAAAAAAATCATACCTGGTATGGAGCGCATATTTGCAATGTTATTGTAACAATTATTCTTTATGTTTAGAGTAGTTTATAGAATATAGATATGCTATGTTCATCATTTAATTAAATGTTCACAAGACCCTGTGAGTTGGGCAAGGCTCAATTAACCCCATTTGACAAAAGATAAAACTGAGGCTCAGTAATACTGTATCTTGCAATGTCCCAGTTTTAAATAGAACAGACAGAATTAGAACTTAGGCCTTTCAGTTTCTATGCCAGTGTTTTTTTCTACCAAACTGAGCATTATCTAGCCCAAACTAATTCTGTTCATAGAATCCTTTGTTGATTCCCATTGCCAGACTTCTACTCTGGAGTCCTGTTTGAAACCTTTGACTCCACCCTCTTCTTTTTCATGCCCCTCTATTCCCAGTGAAAGACTAGGTTGGATATTCCTGAGATACTTTTAAAGTCTCAGGGGGAAGAAGATAGTTAAAAGTTATCCTCTTGCATTCCAAAGACAATGTGTGTCTTAAGCGCCCAGTGCCCACTTGCCCGAGTAAACCCTTAGGGAGTAATTGTATATTAAGTTCAACTATAACATAAGGGTGGCCAGCTACTCTATCCTTAGGCAGAATCCCGGGGCTCAAGAGCTGGTGGACTACACTGGCAGGTCCCTTAGTTCCAAGCAGTGTGGAGCAGCTGGGGCAATTAAGAGTGTTCAGGGCATAGGAAGCCTTGCTAAGGATGCATACAAAAGAGATGTCAGGGAAAGCATCCTTTGTAAATTACATTAGTTATATATCCCTAGGTGAGTTCAAAGCGAGGAGGAAAAAAGACACCATTCAACTACTCTCTCGGCCTATACAAATGTAGTCATCTCATTTCTCAGAGCAATCGCAATGCATTTGTATCTCTTTATATGTCAGTCCTGAGGAACTGAACTTGTCATGCTCAAAGCCCCAAAGACCTTCAGGTTCTCATAGTCAAACCCAAGGCCAATCCAAGGAAGGCCTTTTTCCCTGAAGCTACCTTTCCTAGATGGGATAAAGATAGAAGAAGATATACTTTATTTTTGTTTAATTTGTTATCATAGAAAATTCCAAACATATACTGTAGTCAATGATGCTCCCATAGCATCCCTTTGGTCCATCTGTGATTTTAGCCACAACTCTAGTGCATAGTTCCATGTAAGCTCACACTCATCTAGAAATGACAGTGTCCTACCTTTAATGTGTTCATCTTATCTTTCTACTTTCTGCCCCAGGCCCTTGTCCTATACTCTGGTTAACCCACAACCAATGAGGAAAATGTTTTTTTTCCCTTATACTTTAGGTGGTCAATTTTGGGAGGCATTCTGTGTACATCTCAGCTTTTCCTGGCAAATTTGAGTTTCCTGCTCACAGAGGTGACCTCAACATCTCAATAACATTCTTTTTTTTATGCTCACCAAGGACATTGATTTTTTTTTTTAGAGAGAAAGGAAAGGGAGAGAGAGAGAGAGAGAGAGAGAGAGAGAGAGAGAGAGAGAGAAACGATGTGAGAGAGAAACATTGATCAGTTGCCTCCTGTACACTCCCCAGGGGGCCAGTTCACTGTCCCTCAGACCATTGGAGGGCCGTACTATAGTTTAAAAAAAACTATGAACAAATTCCTATGCACACTGCACATATCTTATTTTGAAGTAAAAAAACAAAACGGCAAAAACACCCGTATGTGGCCTGCGGGCCATAGTTTGAGGACGCCTGGATTAAACTCTCAACCTAGGTATATGCCCTGACTGGGAATCGAACTTACAACTTTGTGGCATATGAGACGATGTTCCAACCAGCTGAGCCACCCAGCCAGGGCAATAGCATTCTTATATTGGATTTTTCACCTCTATTTCACTCTTCCAACTTCCTTAATCTTGCTCTCTGGAATTGACTCCCAAATAAACCACCAGCACTCACATCTTTGTCTCAGACTCTGCTTTTAGGGAACCTAAACTAAGAAATGTGCCAAGGTAGATGGAACTGTATAATGAATATCCCTCCTTATTTACCCACCACCTAGCTTAACAATGATCAACTCATGGCTAATCTTATTTCATTTTTACCTCCCCCAGTCTCTACCCACAGATTATTTTTAAGCAGATCCAAGATACCGTATAAAGATGCACTTTCAGCTGCCTTGAGCCACTTTTCTACTCTGGAGGGTAAAATGACCAGATTAAGCTGGAGTCTTGCATTTTCATTTAGTTTGCAAATGTAACCATACTCGGATTTTATTCTTAGTGTAAAGTAATAATACCTATGTTATTACTTATGTAATAATATGTTATTTCTGAAAACATTTTTATTTAGTTGCTCCCCTATTCAGTGATTCCCCTGGCCCTCTCACTGCCCATAGGTTAAAGCTTGGAGATACTCTGGTGTAATAGAGCACTGAACTAGAAGCTGGAACATCTCAGTTACTAATTAGCAGTGTGTCATTAAACTAGTTACTTGATTGGTCATAGAATCCACTTACTCATCTGTTTGCCCTGCCAAACTTATAGGTTTTTGAAAAAATCAAATGAAATCAGTATTTGAAAGCTATTAAAGTGTAGGACACCCTAATAAATGTAAGATCCTTATTCTAGGTCCTCTGTAGTTTAGCCCTACCCTCCCTTTTGTGTTTTTATTTTAAAAAAATATATATTTATTGATTTCAGAGAGGAAGGAAGAGGAGGAAAAAGATAGAAACATCAATGATGAGAGAGAACCATTGTTCGGCTGCCTCCTGCACGCCCCCACCACTGGGGATCGAGCCTGCAACAGGGGCATGTGCCCTGACTGGGAATTGAACCATGACCTCCTGGTTCATAGGTCAATGGTCAATCATCGTGCCACGCTGGCTGGGGGTGTTTTATTTTTTAAAAATATTTTTAGAGAGAGGAAGGGAGAGGGAGGGAGAGAAAATATCGCTGTGAGAGCGAAACATCCATAGGCTGCCTCCTGCATGCCCTGGCCCCCTTACTGGGAATGGATCCCAAAACCCAGGCATGTGCCCTGACCAGGAATTGAACTAGCAACCTTTAGGTATATGGGATGACACCCAGCCAACTAATCCACATGGGCCAGGGCAAGTTTTATTTTCCAGTGTACTCCAACAGAACTTTCTGCCCCATGCCTGCTGGTGCATTCATTAATTAATTCATTCATCAAGCATTTACTGAATACCCAGGCACGGAGGTTATGGGTATGAATTATAAACAATTTCTTACTTGAGTATACTGGCTGGTAAGGTAGATAGAAAAATAAACAATGACAATCTGGTGTGTTAGCACACCATGAGAAAGGTAAGCTGAAAGTACTGCAGAGTACAGCTAGCCCAGGGAAGCTGAGTTGGGGAACAGATCTAAGGTGGCTTCTTGGAGGAGTTGCTGGCTGAACTAAAAATTAAAGAAAAGTAGGAGTTCACCAAGAAGATTGAGGAGGAAAGACATTACAAGCAGAGGGAACAGTATAAGCAGAGATGCAGAAACGTGAAACAACTTTATGTATTCAGGGGAACTACAACTGGTTTGACAGGGATGGAGCATGGAGTGCTTGGGGATTGGAGTAAAGTGTGGAGTGTCCACTGATGTAGCTAGAAGAGTAAGCAAGGGTGAACTTAGTGAAGGGTCCTTTTTGTCAAGGACTTTATCCTGAAGACAACTGGGAAACTTTAGAAGGTTTAACCCTCAGTATATCAATAGTGTTTACTGGACCCAATTTTATTTTTTAAGTGTTTATTTTGAACAGTTCTAACTAGTTGTAAGGATTGATATTTCATGACTTCTATTTTTCCTAGAGGTTTTCAAAAGAACAAAGATGCACTTAAAAAAAGAAAAGAACAGAATACCATTTATTTTGTATTGCAATTACCATGTGATTCCACTGAACTCTTTTATAAGGTTAAGATTCATCATGATATCTTACTTACCTTTTTTCTTATTTCTTGAAAAATTTTGATATATCAACATCCCAGAAATTTTATTGCATTATTACTTATTAATTATTGTCAACTATGGTAAAAAGACTGGGTAAGGCAGGGACTGGGTGGAGGAGGGAAGTGGAGGGAGGAAATAGGGGACATTAGCAATAATGCCAACAATAAGAAATAAACTTAAAAAAATAAAAAAAATAGAAGAATCATGGAATAGCCAGAAAGATAATGTAATTCTGGAATAAATCATCACTATTACACCATCTTTCAGTTTTTTTTTTTATTGTGTCTCCAAAGTCATGCATCATCCTTCAAAAATCTATAAAGAAGTGTGAAAACACATCTTGTAGGCTTTTTAAGGGTTTTGTTAAACACAGTTGAAAATTCAGAAATTTAAATTTTCTAATAGAAGAAAATTGACAGAGGATAATGTTTCCCAGTTAGTAGGTAAATCAGAAGGTGAATCCAAAGAGACAACAGCACATTAGACTAATGGCCATGGTGAAATTGATCATGTAAGTGAAATCTCAGACTATGAGTCTACAGATGTCAATATCATAGATATAATCTTTTAAACTCAAGGATCTATGAGGAAACAGAATATTTCTAAGGATAAAAATAAAATATGGTATTCTTATTCAGATAGTTGTATAGTAAGAAAGACTTTATCAGACAACATTTTGTGACAGGAACTGTACTATCATGTTTTTGCAGGAAAATTTACTTTATATAGTTCCTAAGTAGATACATGCTGAAATCAGTTTTACATCCAAGGTAAATGGATGGGAAAAGATGATGTAGAAATGAAAAATATATAATCATTAAATCAATCATTCTAGTCGGTATTTAGAATTATAAAAATAATAATGTTTTGCAATTATGGAGCAAATAAATGGCCATCCTCTCTTCAGCAAAACTATGAGCCATCAAAGTTTCTAGAAGTATTAAATTTTGACAATTTACGTGTAGGAAGAAGAACCAGGAGCAATGACAAAATAAAACCTATTAAAATATATATTTGAAATCTGGAATCAATATTTATAAGATGAATATGTTCCAGATTTGTGTGTGACAGTTGATGAACAGTTATTACATTCAAAGGATGTTGACCATTTGGGGTAGATATATCTTCAAAACAACAACAACAAAAAGGAAATAAAAATTTGGTTTACTATGCCTAAATTCTTATTAAACTTTCTGATCAAATTGTTTTTCATTACACCTTTATCCTTATGCCTGTTTATTATTTATAAGACTTAAAATATAAAACTATAAAAGGTCCATTGTATCCAGATGGTAAGTGGTATGACTATTTTTCCTAGTATATTGAGAGTTAAATAGGAGACTAATCTGGTTTCAAAGTTAGTAAATGACATTCAGGGGGTTTAACTCAGATTCACCAGTCTTCACTTTCTATGTTATGATGTCTTTGAACAGTCCTGATATCTTTGCTTATAGTCCTTTTGAGCTGGGCATTTCCAATGTTGGAGATGGATGGACAGACTTGTCATGGTTGTAGGGTGGCATAACAGTGTCTATCTGAATGGATGAGTTGGCCCTAAGACTTGCATCTGGGGGCTTAGAACTGTGGTACTTTCCAATATCCTACCTAATAATAGACAAATATGCAAATTGACCATACCTCCGACATATCCACAAACCACGTCCACAAGCCACGCCCACCATCCAATCAGAGCGAGCATACAATTAACCTAAACCAAGATGGCTACAGCCACAGAGAGCAAGGTTTCCTAGGTAACAGAGGAAGCCAACTTTTCCGCCTGCCCTTGCCAGGCTTAAGCCTCCACTCAAGCTACAAAGTTTCAATTATAGAAGGTAAACAAATTCAAACAAATGGCGGCAGAATGGAGCTTGAGAGAGCAGGCCAGGGTTGCCGCCGGCAACAGGGGAAGCAAAGCTTTAAAGCACACCCTGGCTGGGCCCACCTGCTTAAGGCTACAAAGTTTCAATTATAACCCCAACACAAATGGCTGCCGGCCTCGGAGGGAGCCCCAGGCTTGGCTCCGCTGCAGGCTACAAAGTTTCAATTGTAGAAGGAAAATAAATTCCAGATACCAGGGCCTCCGCTTGGGTTGCCAGGGGGCGTGGCCGGCCTGCAAACCACCACAGGCCCCTCGCTCAGGCCGCCCCACACCCCAAGGGAACCCCCACCTGATCCGGGACGCCCTTCAGGGCAAACCAGCTGGCCCCCACCCCTGTACCAGGCCTCTATCGTATCTAATAAAAGAATAATATACAGATTGATCATCACTGCAACACACAATATAGCTGCCCCCATGTGGTCAAAGATCCTGCCCCCATGTGGACACAAGATGGCCACCACAAGATAGCCAGCAGGAGAAGGCAGTTGGGAGGCACCCGGCCTGCAAGGGAGGGCAGTTGAGAAGGACCAGGACTGCAAGGGAGGGCAGTTGGAGGTGATCAACCCTGCAGGAGAGGGCAGTTAGGGGTGACCAGGCCGGCAGAGGAGGGAAGTTGGGGGCAAAGAGGCTGGCAGCAGAGTGGTTAGGGGGTGATCAGGCTGGCAGGCAGAAGCGGTTAGGGGCAATCAGGAAGGCAGGCAGGCGAGCAGTTGGGAGCCCGCAGTCCTGGATTGTGAGAGGGATGTCCGACTCCCCGTTTAGGCCCGATCGGGCCTAAACGGGGAGTCGGACATCCCTTGAGGGGTCCCATATTGGAGAGGGTACAGGCTGGGCTGAGGGACAACCCCCCTCCGTGCACGAATTTCATGCACCGGGCCTCTAGTCTATAATAATAAAAGTGTAATATGCAAATTAGACCGGACAGCCGAATGACCTTCTGGACGTCCTTCCAGATGTCCTTCTGGACGACCTTCCCTATGAAGACGGGGCTGTGAGGGCCGGACGAGGCTGTAAGGGGCTGTGAGGGCTGAGCCCCATGAATTTCATGCATCGGGCCTCTAATATATAGAGTTAAGAGTATTATAGATGTCCCCTTTTCCCCCATTGCCCCCCTCCACCCAGTTCCTACCCCACCCCAGTCCTTTACTACTCTATTTTCTGTGTCCACGGGCAATGCATATATGCATATATATAATTGTGTTGTGTACCTGTGGTTCATCTTATATCCCAATATAGATGTAAGCTCCTAGAGAGCATGGATAATACTAGTGGCTAGGTGGCTCAGTTGGTTGGAGCATCATCCCATACACCAAAAAAAGGTTGCTGGTTCAATTTCTGGTCAGAGCACATACCTAGGTTTCAGGTTTGATCCCAGGTTGGGGCATGTATGGGAGGCAACTGATCGATGTTTCTCTCTCACATTGATGTTTCTCTCTCTCCTTCCCTCTCTCAAATCAATAAAAAATATAATATTTTTTAAATTAAAAATTTATTAAATTTATTGGGGTGACATTGGTTATTTAAATTATATAGGTTTCAAGTGTACAATTCTATGACACATCATCTGTATATTGTATTGTGTGTTCACCACCCAAGGTCACGTCTGCTTCCATCACCATTTATCCCCCCTTTATCTTTTTCTACCTTCTCTGACTTCATTTCTTTGGAATTTTCCTCTTGTTTCTAGCATGTAGCAAATATATCAGAAATCTTTCCTGAATGTACAACAATAAACCTAAGCAGAAAAGAAAATCAAGTGTCTCATTGTGACATAGTGGGAAGAAGTTGGTTCAGCCAACCTGTGCCTGGCTCTGTGCTCAGTGGTAGCCCTAATCAAAGGCCCCAGAAATCACTTACCACTTGTTACTGTCCTCAAAGAGCTCTTGGTCTAGCAAATCAAATAACCCAGGGTGAGCAACGAAAATGTCTGCTCCCTTGCTATCTGTGGTGTTGACATATACATGTGCTGGAAATCTCACAGCACTAGGTTCTGTTATGCCATGTGCTTATACATAATAGGCCTTTGGTTCAGGGTTTGAGGATAACTATGTACTATAGTTTCCTAGTGCTGCCAGTTTCGGAGTTCCTTCTTTAACTCCCATTTCTGGTCTTTTGGCTCTGCCTCTTTACTACAGATGATCCCCTATGGCATGTTGTTCACTCTCTGAGGTGTAAATATTGTCAAGGATCTCCTAGAGCTCTGGCCTTAGACTCATCCACACATCCTTGATCTAATATGTGACCAGAAAACAAAGCAGACTGTTATCTGTGTAGAGGTTTGAATGAATGAACCAATGGAAAGGCAGTATTTCTAGGTATTTGGTCCATCTCTAGCTCAGCAATTTATTATGATTTGGGTCCAAGGACTCCAAGCCATATAATAACTTCCATCCATTGAAACTTAGGCAAACTATGGAGAACACAATGCTGCTTTGCTTCAGGGATCAAGTGTAAATGCAAACCAAGAGCACTGGCAGAACTGCGTTCAAATTGGTCACTTATGCCAAAACCGGTTTGGCTCAGTGGGTAGAGCGTCGGCCTGCAGACTCAAGGGTCCCAGGTTCGATTCCGGTCAAGGGCATGTACCTTGGTTGCGGGCACATTCCCAATAGGGGGTGTGCAAGAGGCAGCTGATCGATGTTTCTCTCTCATCGATGTTACTAACTCTCTATCCCTCTCTCTTCCTCTCTGTAAAAAATCAATAAAATATATTAAAAAAAATTGGTCACTTATTGTATGACCTTGGGCAGGTGTCTAACTTCTCTGGTCTGTCTCAGTTTCTACATTTGTAAAATAGGGTAATAGCTGCACCCTCCCCAGGGTGGTTGTGAGGATTATATGAGATCATATGTATAAAGCATTTAGTACAATGCCTGGCACAGGGTAAGCTCTCAGACGATAGCTGCTATTGGTATTTCAGTCAGCCTGACCCCTGAGACCTTGTCTGAGGGCAGGCAGGCATGGTTTTGCAGAGCTCCACTGGGGCTTACTGCCAATTCTAACAGTATTTTTCCTCTTCAGGTGTTCCCTCTGAGGTTGATGGAAACTCCAGGCTCAGAACTGGGGCAGAGGTGAAACTGTGCTGTCCAGTGGCTGTGTGCATGTCCTCTGGGCTAGAGATGATATGCTGAGGGAGCCTACCTGGGAGGAAACCTTGGGTTGGCAGAGATGCTGCTAGGGCCAGAGGGGCTGGGGGATTCACATTCCTGTGGTTTTGACTTTTTCATATAGAGCACCAGATGCCCAGCCAGAGGATGACAAGCCTCCTGCTCTGCCTCATGTGTGCCATCTGCCGTCTGCCTGGCATTTGAAATACACTGAGGGTTTTACTTAAGAATTCAAATAAGGCATTTATTTTCATGAGAAATGGCTTCCCTTTATACATTCTTTTTTACTGAATGCCAAAGTAATAAAATTAGAAGTATATAATGTGGACAGGTAACATCTACCCTCCCCTTTTCCACTCTCCAGAGATAACCCCAGTTAAGTTTGCTATATATTCCTCCAGATGTTCTGCCTACCCGTATTCAGGGCATCTGTGTTTTATGCCAGGAATGTGTTCACGAGGGCCCCACATAATTAGAAACTGGCATCATTCGAGACCAGTCTTAACAAAGGAAGACCAGAATTTCTGTTTATCAGCTAAAGTGGTGCCACCATGTGGCAATAGTGTACACATGGCTTATAATTCACTTAGCCTTAAAGCTTTGAATTTATGTGATTCCTGGTGACATTTTAATTTGGGGAGATTTGCATTATTAGAAATGTATATAAACTGGATCTAAAATATTTTATATCAAAATATTTCAAATGCTTATAATTTAAATTTATTTAAAATGTGACCACTGTGCTAACTTTGAAAATGGTGTCAGTTACAACAGCTGTTCCAAAACTTGCTTTTAAAAATTCAGATAACAGTATTTTTTGGATACTCTCTCATGTCAGAAAATATACTTTACCTCTTTCTTTTGAAGGGCTGTTGATCATTCCAGTATAGTAGTATATCCTAATGCAGTGGTCGGCAAACTCATTAGTCAACAGAGCCAAATATCAACAGTATAACAATTGAAATTTCTTTTGAGAGCCAAATTTTTTAAACTTAAACTTCTAATGCCACTTCTTCAAAATAGACTCGCCCAGGCCATGGTATTTTGTGGAAGAATCACACTCAAGGGGCCAAAGAGCCGCATGTGGCTCACGAGCCGCAGTTTGCCAACCACGGTCCTAATGCATTTCACCAGTCATCCATATTGATGGATATTTCTCCCCAGGGATAAGGCCTCCCTCCCCTGTCTTTCTGTCATCAGATTTATCCTCAGTACCAGAGACCTAGACAAATAGAAGTGTTTTTTAGTGCCAGAGACTTGAAGCCAGAGAAAATCAAACTTCTGCCTCTTGGGGACCACTAGGGCAGTGGCATCCCTGACCAAGGGCCCCAGAAGTCACTTGCTTTTTTCTACTACAAGAATACTTGGCCTTGCCACTGACCTGACCTACTCTGGTGTCACAGGGTGGATTCTCTGGAAAGCAGATGCTGCAATAGAGTTTGAGGTACAAGCTATTTATTAGAAATTTAATACATGTGAAGGGAAGGGGAGGGAGCAGGATTGAGCAGAGGGAAATGAGGAAGTTAAACTGAAGCAGGGCACTCAGTGAGTTGGCCAACTTGGTGGGGAAGTTCTGGATTAAGGACTGTTCAGCAGGGCTGTCCTGTGTAGGGCTGCAAAGGCTTGGCCTTTCTTTTTTTAAAAAAACATCCTCTCCCAAGGACAAATCTACCCCCCCACCACCCCATTGATTTTTGAAGAGAATGGAAGGGAGGGGGAGAGAGAGACACATTGATTGGTTGCTTCCTGCAACCTGTGACCAGGGCCAGGGATGGAGCCTGCAACCTAGGCGCATGCGCTTGACTGGAATTGAACCCAGGACCCTTCAGTCTGCGGGCCAATGCTCTATCCACTGAGCCAAACTGGGCAGGGCTGGCTTGGCCTTTTTATACCTCTGCCTTGCTCAGTCATCAGATGCAGGTCATCCCAGGAAGGACATGGTCTCAGGTGAGGCACCGCTTTGCAGCTGAGTCAGATTCAAAAGGTGCTGCCAGCTGAAGGTTGTCAACTGACCTCACTCCTGTCAGCTGAGCAATAAGTCCTTCTTTGAAGCAGCATCTGGGCAGTCCATTTCTGTGACCACCACATGTGGTTTCCCATGTCCTGCCATGTGCATAATGGACTCCTCTAGATGTCTGGAAGCCTCAGAGATTTTACATGTGAGGCCCACCTAGGATTTTGGAAGTTTACAAGAAGAAAGGGCTTGCTGCCTTGTCATGTAAGGGCAGCCAGGCAGAGTGGCAAGCAGTTATCTACTGGGACACAGACACTGAGCTAGGAACTAGCTTTGGCAGGCAGGCAGGGTGCTTGTGTGCAATGTGAGGATGACTGTTCATTTGTGCATGTGTGTGAGTGAGATATGGGTATCTACTGCCTGCATGAGGCATTCAAGGAATTCTACTTGTTGATTGATTGTTCATAGGATTGCAGATAGACTCTTAGGGTTAGTTTCTGTCACTAGTCCTCCCAAATTTGTTTCCTCTGCAAATTGGATGAACATGCCCTCCATATTTGCTCATGACCTGCCATGTTTGCTTTTAGGCCCTGCTTTGAAAACAAGACACTGGAAGACCATACTCTCTGCACTAACAAGACCTTACCCACAGAATTAATAAGTTCCTCTCAAAGTGAATTTGAGAAGTACCTAGCCAGACTCCATGGATCAGAATCTCTGGCTGGGGTACCTGCATTTGAACAAGTTCCCAAGATGATTCTGATGAACAGCCAAAAAAAAAAAAAAAAATGGCCACTGGGTAGCACTGGTTTCTTTAATTGTTCCCTTAGCCTTTCTTGTGTGAGTTTCATTTCTCCAGTCAGATTGTTTGCTCTGGGAGGAGTATAATGTGTTCTGATGCTATGAGCTGATAGACATGTAGTAAGGACATTTGCTATGGGTTACTGTTTGTGTGTCTGTATGTGTATGTGCACTATCCCATAAGCACTGGTATGAATCTCTAAAACCGGAGATTAGGACAAGCATTTGCAACTTTGATATCTTTTGCTCCCTTTTTATATGTATAAGATTTTACACCTTCTTTTCCATGCAGTTTGAAATTTTAAAATAAATATCATGACTAAAAGTAAATCAAAGCAATTATAGCAAGAATATGCTTTTTCAAATTATACATTTGGATGTTTCTCATCCCTCTGAAAATACCATAACTACAATAAAGTGTCACTAATTCAGTAAAATTGGGGGAATTTTGGAGGAATGAGAATTGATGAATAAAGAAATGTTTTATATCTTATGGTAACTTAGACTACTAATCATATTCTAACCAGAGCACCTTCTAAATTTTTATAATGAATAGGTAAGAGTTATTATTATTTATAACTATGTTTAAAAATTAATTTGCCACATTTCTAAAATACAGTTTATTTTCTTAGACAGGTTAAGCATATCCCAAGATTTATTAACTGTGTGGTCTTGGACAAGTTGCTTTATTTCTCTGAGACACTGTTTTTCATCTATAAATGGAAATAATAATATCTAATCTATAGGCTGTTTATATAAATGAAATGCAATAATGCATGTAAAACAGTTAACACAATGCCTGTTACATAATCATTGGCCAATAGATATTAAATGCTATTATTGTTTATAATATGATGATAATTTCTGTACCTAATCTGTGTAACCTGGAGCAAGTCACCTTGCCTATCTGAGCTCCAGTTTCCTAGTCTGTAAAACAGGGACAATAAAACCTGTTTCATAAGGTGGTTATGGGGATAAAATGAGACGTGTGTTAAGAGTGCCTTTCAAACTCGAGTTCCTGAAGTCCCACATCTAACTTACTTATCTTACACTTTTCATTTTTTTAATAAACGCTTCTTCCAAAATAGTAACAGTTTAGATCAAATCAATGTAGATTTTGAATGAATAAAAGGTTTAGATGGAAGATGAGATATAATATTTAGAATGCCCAGTAGGAACATTATTAGGGGCCTTGCTCTCTAGTCTGTAAGGAAAATCTACTTTTAAGCTAATAAAAATAACATATCAGTTGTTGAGCAAATACTCTAACAGGCAAAGAGGAGATTAGCTGTAACCTTAAAATCGGACAAGGTCACATCCATGGGAAAGTGAATGCTTATCCTCATCAGGAGACTAGTCTCTTGTCCTAGAAGAACTTGGACTAGGTAGCTAGTGGACTTTGGCCCAAAATCCATTCAACGTGAAGATAAACTCCATGGTGACCTTCAGACAGTTCCTAGAAGCCTATGAATACAAATCCTCCTAGTTTTATTTTAGTATTTTGGGGTTCAGAGAGTTCCTGTGGGAAATGAATGAAACCTTGGAGAGGCTAAGTGAATGACTAGCAGCAATATTCATCCAAAGATAAAATAGCAGGTAATTCATGCTTCAGAAGACATTTAGATCTATATCTCAACCAGGGACATGTGCAGTCAAGTTGGTTCAATGCCATTACTTATTGATTTAATAAGCTTTTATAGCAAAGCTGCTTTTAAACAAAATGTTCAAAGAATAGAATTTTCTGGCTGACTTACTGTTCTGAGCTGACCATGTATACCTGTAATTGTGAAAATACAACTTTTAAAGCTGACTTTCAAGTTAGAATCCTAAAGCCTAAAGGAAGAGGATATTTGCACATAAAAATAGTATTTTAAAACTATAAAATAGTGTTGCTAATATTCTTCTTCCTTTTCAGAGAAGACTTAAGTTTTTAAAAATTCACAGCAAACAGAAAAAAGGAACAATTGTGTGAATTCCTCAGCTTGCAACTCCTTTACATATATGTCTTAAATATTTTCATATTTTTCTGGAAATGTTTTATTTTATTTCTAAAGCAGGATTATTTTAGTGTTCAGGATGTTTATTAGAAGTGCTCTTTGGATCAACACTCATGGAAAGAAAAGGGAGAAGGCAGACTTGGACAGAGGGAGGAATCTAGCTGTGATGCAGGTCCCACAGCCTGAGCCAACTGCATAGGGAGCTTTGTAAAGGGCAGTCAGAGTTGTCCTGCCTCCATCAGTGGAAAACATAGCAATGCACTTCTGTAACCCGACAACCAAGGGGTCTGGGCTGCCTGTCACTACTTCAGCCAATTAAGCAGAGACAGGGCTGAATCATATATGAATGTTTATTCCAATAATGCCGGCAGTGTGGGAGAGCAGCAGGTCATCCACAAACATCTGCTCTGCCTCTCCCCATAAGCCAGCTGCTTATATTGGGTAGAAGGACAAGATTATGTGGGAAACATTACTACAAGGTTTGCTCATCTTAATGTCTACTTAGTGAAAAGCATTGTGCAAAGCCTTTTAGAGAGGGAGAATGGACAATAAATTCCACCACCTACCTTGTCCTCACCACCTGGTTGAGACTACTACGGCTTGCTAATATCTTTGTTTTCCTCTTGTTCCTGAGCAGTGCCTTGCCCTGCCTCCTTGCTCTAAGTGGGCTCTGTCACAATTATTGCTAGTGGAATATGACCTGAAATGATGAGTGCCACTTCTAGACCTGGCACATTAACACATCTCTCATAACCTTCTGTTTACTCTCTTTTCATCTGCCTGCTGGATGAAGAGGATCCAGTAGAAAACTCAGGCCCTAAAAGATGACAGATCCACATAGTGGAAAGAGCCTGTATATCTGAATGACTGCCTGGAGCAGAGGTCTCCTCCCCACCCTACCCAACCCCATAATTCATGCTAGACTATGCCATGAGTGAGAAATAATCATTAAACTATTTTACATTAAGCCACAGATTTCTTTGAAAATAGTCAGCTCACCTTTATTAATAAGCTTCAGACCTGCTTCTTCTTATTGGACCAGGACCAGGATGAGTACCTGACGTTTTAAGGACAGCAAATTTCTCACTGCCTCCTAACCCCATGGCCTAGCATGTAACATGAGCCAGGGCAATCAGGCTCCTTCCCTTACTAAGAGCCTCAAGTGGAAGCAAATGTAGTAGATATGAATCTCAGTCCATATTATTTACATGTACTAGAAATAATAACATTTTCCCCTCTGCTTTCAGCTTTTATTCAGCCAGTTGGCAGAAACTTAATTTCAGACCTTTTTTTCCTCTTTTTTAGCAATATCAGTCAATTCAGGTTTTCCTTAGTGAATTCAGGCTACCAATCCCCTCCACCCAGCTGCAGATGACATCTGTGTTGAGGTGTTTCTTCTTTCTACTATGGTATCCATCCACTGTTGTATTCTTCTTGTCTTGATCACTGAGTCTATCCAAGTTCAGCTGTCCCTCAGATACTTTTTTGCACCTCTGGATACATGGAAAATATCTGGCTGCTCCTTACACTCTTCTGGGGAAGTCCCATGAGATTGTCTCAGGTTTATTTGCATAGATTCATCACACAACCATCTCTTTTGTTTCTTTTGTATGCTGGTAAGGAATAACTCTGAAGGTCTTGCCACTTCTCTGAGCTCCATCCAGGAAGTTTACTTTTGAACCTACAAACCTATTTTTTGGGTTCTATGATTGTCACCAAGAAATTGGTTTAGGCTAGTAGGGCACAGGGATTCCCATTACCATAAAAATTGCTTTGCTTCTCATCTGATTCATCCTATCTGTAGGCAAAGGAATCCTTTAGTGTGGGAGGTAGGGATGAGAAAGCATAAGAATAATAGGAAATAATAGGATTGGAACCAGTATGATTAATAGAGTCTGCCATCTAGTAGCATGACAGAAAGAATCAGACTTTCAGAGTAAAACTGAATTGGGTTAATGGCAGAATACTAGCATGTCAGTTCAGAGCCATTTAAGACCCCATACCACACTGGTTCCTGCCTCAATGAGGCCTGACCCTTGTGCTCAGAGTCTTGGACTCCTGTTATTAATTTGAGAAACTTCTAGGGAGGCTTTCACTAAAATGTATCCACTTGGTTACCTAAGTTGGAAACCTTGGAGTCATCCTAGGATTACCTCAAGTTTCCCCAGATCACTATTTTGGTATACAAATGAGGTCATATTAACAGCAATAACTAACATTTCTTAGCAGAGTACCCCAAGGAATTGACGGGAAATATTAGTTTATTAGATATACCTAGATATATTTATATTTTAATCTAGACTCAACCTGGCATCCCCACCCCTACACACACATGCACATATGACTATTTCCCTCTATCTTTGAAATTCAGTTAGTTAGTTACCAAGTATTTTTGGTTCTACTGCCTTAATATCTTCTGAATCTGTCCCTTTGGCTCAGTCTTTATCCCAAGTGCACTTCCTTAGGTTGGCCCTCATTTCTCATCTGGTTTCTTAGAACACCTCTCAAATTGTTTTCCTAACTCTAGTGACATCTTTTCAAACATCTATTCTCCATACTGCAGCCAGAGTGATCTAGAAATGTAAATATATCTGATCATGCATCTCTCTATCTTTCAATGGTTTTTATTGCCCTTGGTATAAATTTCAGACTCCTCACCTTAGCATATGAGATCCTGCATGATCTGACACCTCTTTATTATCATCTACTATCACTTCCTGACACACCTTCCCTTCATGCCTGTCATATGGAACTAATTGTAGTTTCCTGACTGATGCTATTTCATACCTAGGGGATTTTGCATATGCTGCTTCTTCAGAGGGCTTTCCTTGTCTAGGACATACCCCATATGAATTAAATAAGCATCTCTTGGTGGGGTGGAGAGACATTAAAAGCCTCTCTAAGTGATTATAATGTACATCCAACTTTGAGAACCAGCACTTTAAACTGCATGTCATTTCCTGGCCGGTGTGGCTCAGTTGGTTGGGCACTGTACCCCACGCACTGAGAGGTCACTGGTTGGATTCCCAGTCAGAGCACATGCCCTGGTTGTGGGCTCGGTCCCCAGTAGGGAGCATGCAGGAGGTAGTAGATCAGAATCCATGTTTCTCTCTCATTGGTCTCTCTCTCTCTCTCTCTCTCTCTCTCTCTCTCTCTCTCTCTCTCCCTCTCTCTCTCCCTTCCTCTCTCTCTAAAATCAATAAAACATATTAAAAATAGTTTCACCTGCAATTCAAACATCACGTTCTCTGAAAAATGTTCCTCAAACCCGCAATATGATCAAGTTGTTCCTGCTCTCTGCTTCCATAATACTATCTGTGGCCTTCTATCATAATGGCCAACATTCTGTATAGAAATTGCTGGTTTATTTGTTTATCTCTGTTATTATACTTTAAACTTCTTGAGGGCATGGACCATGTCTTACATAGCTTTGTATCCCAAGTCCATAGCATGATGCTTAGAAGAAGGTGGGTACAATAAATGAATATATAAATTTATAAAATGTTGAAATAGTTTATATAGCACCTACTATGTACCATGCATGATACTAGCAGGTTTTCATATTACTTCACAAACAACAATTCTGGGAAATATGGATTATTATTCCTGTGGCACCAATGAAGAAAATAAGAATCAGAGAAGTTAAGGGATATACCCAGTTACACAGCCAATAGTAGGTATAGGATTTATTCCTAGATCTTCTAACTTCAAATTCAGTGTGAGTCTTACTATCTATGGCTGGAAGAAAATAACATTAGTTAGCCATATGCACTTATATTAGTTTTCTATTGCTGTATAACAAATTACCACAAACTTATTGTCATAAAACATCACCCGTTTATTAGCTTATAGTTTTTTAGGTCAGAAGACTGGATGCAGTGTGGTTCAGCCAGTTCCTCTGGTTAGAATCTCACTAGGCTGAAATCAAGGTGTCAGCCAGGCTGAGTTCTTATGTGGAGGCTTTGGTGAAGAATTTGCTTCCCAGCCCATTCTGGTTGTTGGAAGGATTCAGTGTCTTGCTATGGTAGGACTGAGGTACCTATTTCCTTGCTGGCTGTTACCTGGGGGCTGCTCTCTGTAAATAGAGAACACCCGTGTTCCTTGTCATATGGCTCCCACCATCTTTAAGCCAGCAACAGTGTGCCAAGTCCTTGTATTATGAATCTCAGATTTAAAGGCTCATGTGAAACTTCCAGTTATAAAATAAGTAAGTCATGGGGATGTATTATGCAGCATAAGGAATAGCCAATAATATTATAATATCTTTGTATGGTTACTAGACTTATTGTGGTGATCACTCTGTTAGGTATATAAATGTTTAATAGCTATGTTGTACACCTGAAACTAATATAATAAACTAATAAATAGTGGATGTTAGCTATAATTTAATAAAAAATAAAGCGACAAAGGCTTGGGAACAACAACAATAGCAAAAGGACTAATGTGATAGGTCAGGCCTATTCAGATAATTTTCCTATTAAGATAAACTGATTTGAAACCTTAATTATATCTGCAAAATCTACAATAACACCTAGGTTTGTACTTGATTGAATAACTATGAGAAGGTGTATGTACACTAGGGGACTGAATCTTGGAGGTTATTTTAGAAGTATGCCCACCATGCTGCTTTATGCTTTATATGTGAAGTTTTGTATTCACATATATAATTTTATTTTATCTTTTTAAACAACAATATTAAATAGTCAGGATGGTATTATGGCCACTTAAAAAATATTTATGAGGAAGTTGGGACAATGAAAAGCAGCCAGTTGATGACAGAGAAGGAATTAAAACCCTTTTTTACTCAGTGCTCTGTGTTTTAATGCCATACCCATAATTGTTTTAAATAAATTTATAATCCAATTTGGATATAATAGAAAGTAAGAGCAATCACAGTCTAATTTAAGTAGATTTTCTCCAAGAAGACTTACATTGTATCCAATGTATTCTAATACATTAAGGAATAATTAATATGTTATAAAAATGGTTTACAGTAGAGCCCTTTAAATTGTATTCATTATCACCTCTACCTGTTGAGTGAATAATGATAACCAATATTTGTTAATATTTTACAGTTTGCAAAAACACTTTCATCCATGTTTTATTTGCTTTTGTACTCACTACCAATGGAAATTATGTTTATTGTAATAAATGCTTGTACATTTGAAAATAATTTAGGAAAGTAATTTAGAGTTTAAATTGACATTTATCTATAAAATTTTGATATTTGCTAAATATTTAAGAGCAGCCTTTTGTGAAAAGTGCGGTATGCCTATAGGAGGTGTAGGTGTGTGTGTGTGTGTGTGTGTGTGTGTGTGTTTGTGTGTAGTTACAAAGAAATGCAACTGATTCAGATTCTGTAGGCAAATGTAAACCTATACCTATAGTATTTCTCTTTTTTAAAAATCCTCACCCAACAATATGTTTATTGATTTTAGAGACAGAGAACAGGGGAGAGAGAGAAAAGAAGAAGAAGAAGGAACATTGATGTGAGAGAAAAACATTGATCAGTTGCCTCCCGTAAGCACCCTGACTGGGGATCAAACCCACAACCTAGGTATGTACTCTGTCTGGGAATCAAATCCACAAACTTTTTGATATAGGGTACGATGCTCCAACCAACTGAGCCACCTGGCTGGTGCCCCATGCTATTTTTTTGTAGTTGCACTGGTTTATTAGAAGTCATATTGACAGAGGAGTGGAACCAGGGGCAGAAGCGATGGACCAGAAAGTTCGCCTGTGTGTGGTAGGGACACACAGGAAGTCACTAAAAACAGTGAGAAGGAAAGTTGCAAAGTGAGTGACTAAAATGAAGAGAGTGCCTAAGTATTCGGTTGCAATGAGCAGAAATTATCCTTTGTCTGACTCTAATGAAAGTTCTTTAATACCTAACCCACCTTCCACTTCTCCTTCCATGCTCTGATAGCTCAGCCACCTGAAGGATAGTTGGTGGCAGCTTGAGAGGGAGGTGTTTTTGTACTGCTGAGAATTCTCTTTGCCTCTCTCCTGTCTGTGGTTCCCCCTATGAAAGAGTCATGGGGGGAAAGGGGACAGATTGTAGGCTCCTGCATTCTTCTCCAAAAGCAATGACATATACTGACCTTTTCTCATGAAAGCAATTTGATGATGGGTGCTAGGGAAGAAGGCTTTGCATTTTGGGGGACTAAAATGTATTTGGGAACATTTTCAAGATAAGGAAGGGAGAGGACTGGAAGATCTCAGAGCAGATCCTTTTTCTTCCTTCCTTTCTTCTTCTTCTTCTTCTTCTTCTTCTTCTTCTTCTTCTTCTTCTTCTTCTTCTTCTTCTTCTTCTTCTTCTTCTTCTTCTTCTTCTCCTCCTCCTCCTTCTTCTCCTTCTCCTTCTCCTTCTCCTTCTTCTTATTCTTCTCCTTCTCCTTCTCCTTCTCCTTCTCTTCTCCTCCTTCTCCTTCTTCTTATTCTTCTCCTTCTCCTTCTCCTTCTCCTTCTCCTTCTCCTTCTCCTTCTCCTTCTCCTTCTCTTCTCCTCCTCCTCCTCCTCCTTCTCCTCCTCCTCCTCCTCCTCCTCCTCCTCCTCCTCCTCCTCCTTCTTCTTCTTCTTCTTCTTCTTCTTCTTCTTCTTCTTCTTCTTCTTCTTCTTCTTCTTCTTCTTCTTCTTCTTCAAACAAGCAAACAGAAACTAACACAAATAAAGATAAGACAAGTCCAATGACATTTCTTTTTTTTTTTTTTTTGGTCTAGACATTAAGGACCGAGTGGTACCAGGGCTGGGGAAACTTTTCCTTTGTTCCCTCAGATCTTCTGGCTGGTCAAATAATTCAAATTACATACAGCAGATCAATATGAGAAAAACAAGTTTTAATACATGTGCACAATTGAATTTATATAAACATAAAAATTCCAAAGATAGTGAGGCAAGGTGAGGTATATGTCATTCTGTGCTAAGGAGAGGAAGGTAGGAAATTCACAGATAGATGAGAAAGAGAAAGTATATGGTTAACAAATCCTTGTAGGGCTACCAAGAAACAATGGGACACAGAGAGAATCTAACAAACAGATTTGCTTGGATCCTCCCTATCTGCCATAGTTAGTTCATATGTGCTAGTGAATATGCTAAGATTGCCTTCCGGAAGCAGGTTTGAAAAATCTTAATTCCTTTAGGTAGGTAAAGGGCAAGGTAAAAAAGCCCCATCAACTCTACTTGAGTTTGTTGGACTTTGTTTTCAGCTTGAAATAATCTGCATGTCAGATAAATGGGAGTATATCATACATACTGATGTTTTCAGTCTGACTGAAATCTTGCCTTGGCAAATAACACCATTTCCAAGCCTACTTGCCAAAGAGAGGTGAGGGCAGGATGGATCTGATACTTTACATATCCATGAAAAACCTGGTGCAGGAAAGAATTCATTCTGTAGTGTTAAGCAGCTAATCTGGATAGGAAGTGACTCCATCTTGAAGTGTCTGCTTTGAGGGGATTATGCTGTGTGTATGCTAAATGTCATCGCTCCCTGAATACAGAGATTGTCTTTGTTTTACTATAAAGTGTGATATCCCACCCAGGAACTAATGAGCTTAATTCTTTGTGTGTACACCCTGGGTGATCAGTTAATGATGAATGTGTGTATACCTTCAAAAATTGTTTTGTTTGTTTGTTTAAAAAAATCCTTGGAATAGATTTTGAGTTACTCCTGTGCCACTCCCACGATAACTGCTTTTGTTCTTCACTTTTGCTTTCTAGGTGCTCTGAACTCTGAATGTGTACAAATTTTGAATCATGCTGAAAATATAGCTCCATGTACACTGGCAAAGATTGCTAGTATGGACAAGCATGGTACAAAAAATAAATCATGACTAGTGTTTTTACTTTCAGAAAAGCATTAACAAAATACCACTTAACACCTGAGGACCACAGGAACACACACACAAATCACTTATTTATTAAAAAAGATGTTTTACTGTAAATTATAAATAATTGGTATTAAATTTCTGAACAACAACTAATATGAATTTTGGAAGAGATAAAGTTTATGACAAGGATTATTGGTATGGAGATAAAGATATGATATATGTATACATAGTAAAAAGTAAGGCATTGAACAAAAATAAAACATGAACACTACCCTGGAACAAAACATACTAATTTGATAAATATGGGGGGCATACTAGCAGATTTTGTAGTTGAATAGACTTGGATTTCAAGCCACAGTTTCCTCATCTCTAAAATGGGTATTATCATAATTAAAATCTTATTGTAAAACAAATTTATGCAAACTAAACACTCATCAAAGGAAATAATTCTTTTACCATTGATGGAAACCAAACCTCCAAAATACATGGGAATATCTTTCCTTAGTAATTGTTCCTCTAATAGCCTATACTTATTTTCACAATTCACTTTGAATCTTAATTTTATACTCCAATGATTCCCTCCTCCTGGTGTTCATGTTGTTGTGTAATACTCTTTAAGCATAAGCTGGATCTGGTGACTTGCTTCTGAAGAATAGAATATAGCAAGGCAAATTAAGAAAACAATCCCATTTATAATTGCATTAAAAATACATAGGGATAAATATAACCAAGGAGGTAAAATACCTGTACTCAGAAAATTATTTATTTATTTATGTATTTCTTTTCTTTGTTTTTTATTTTATTTATTTATTTTTAAAAATTTCTTTATTGATTAAGGTATCACATATTTGTCCTCATCCCCCCATTCCCATCCCAAACCCCTCCCCACATATGCCCCCACCCCCCTGTTGTCCGTGACCACTGGTTAGGCTTATATGCATGCATACAAGTCCTTTGGTTGATCTCTCCCCCTTACCTCCACCCTCCCCTACCTTCCCTCTGAGGTTTGACAGTCTTATCAATGCTTCCCTGTCTCCAGGTCTGTTTTTGTTCATCAGTTTATGTTGTTCATTATTTCCCCTAGATGAGTGAGATCATGTGATACAAGAAATACACTTATAAGAACCGAAAATGAGACAAGCAATAATGGTTATGCTGGGAGGCAAATGAATCAGTCTGTAGTGAGTTTCATTCTGGGCCAACAGTTCTTTTGTACTCAGAAAATTATAAGATCTTGATGAAAGAAATGGAAGAAGACACAAATAAATGAAAGCACATACTATGCTCACTGATAGGAAGAATTAACATTGTTAAAATGACTATACTACTCAAAGGAATCTATAGATTCAATGCAATCTCTACCTATCAAAATACCAATGGCATTTTTCATAGAACTAGAACAAATAATCCAAAATTTTTATGGATTAGGCATAGCAATCTTGGGAAAAAAGAACAAAGTTGGAGGCATCACGCTATGTGATATCAAGCTATACTACAAGGCTATAGTATTCAAACATCATGGTACTGGCATAAAAATAGACACATAGATCAATAGAACAGAATAAGAGAATCCAGAAATAAACCCATGACTATGTGGTTAATTAATATATGACAAAGGATGCAAACATGTACAATGGTGTAAAGACAGACTAGTCAATAAATAGCATTGGAAATATTAACTAGATACATATAAAAAAGGAAACTAGACCTTCTTCTTATACCACATATAAGAATAAACTCAAAATGGGTTGAAGATTTAAATGTAACACTTGAAAGCTTAAAACTCCTAGCAGAAAACATAGGCAATAAAATCTCAGACATTTCTCTTAGCAATATTTTTTTCTGACATATCTCATTGGACAAGGGAAACAAAAGAAAAAATAAACAAATGGGACTACATCAAACTAAAAAGTTTGTAAAATGAATTTATGAAAATTAAACAGTTTATGCAGACTAAACACTCAAAATATCAGTTTTTGCACAGCTAAAGGAAATCATCAACAAAATGAAAAGACAACCTATTGAATGTGGGAAGATATTCACCAAAGATATATATGATAAGGAGTTAATATCCAAAATTTATAAAGAAGTCATACAACTTAACACCAAAAAACCAAGTACTTGAATTAAAAAATGGGCAGAGGACCTGAGTAGCCATTTCTCCAGAGAGGACAAACAGATGGCCAATCCTATATCATAAAAAGCTAATATTCAAATGGACTGAATGGCGGAACAACTGAACAACCGAACAACTGGTCCCTATGACATACGCTGACCATTGGGGGTGCGCATGAAACATGGTGTGCGTTGGCAGCAGGCGGCAGAGCGTGGAACATGGTGGGCATTGGCTGCAGCAGGATGATGGAGCAGGTGAGCAGGGGCACCAGACCAAGGCAGGACACTGGTTGCTGTCATAGGGTCGAGCCTCTGGTGGTTACTGAAAATTCTTTTCTCCTGCATGCTGCGGTCCGGCCCAGTGCTTGCACCTGCTGCTGGCACCAGAGTCGCTGCTCGCACCTGCTGCTGGCGCTGGCCCCAATTGCTCCCTGCTGTCAGCTGATGCGAGCAGGGTTGGTCAGCGTATGGGAGCGGCAGCGGCTGGAGCAGGGCTGCCGGCAGAGAGGGTACTGGGGCCATGGTGGGAAGGGCTGGGTGGTGGCAGGGAGATGGGCTGAGACCTTCCCCTGTGTCCACCACAGCCTCGTGGCCCACAGTTCCTTTCAAGGTGCACGAATTCATGCACTGGGTCCCTAGTAGACATATAAAAAGATGCCCAACATCTCTAATCATCAGAGAGATGAAAATTAAAACCACAATGAGATATCATCTCACACCTCTTAGAATGGCCATCACCAAAAAGATAATACATAACAAATATTGGCTTGGATATGGAGAAAAGGGAACCCTGTGCACTGCTGGTGGGATTGTAAATTGGTGCATCCACTATGGAAAACAGTATGGAGGTTCCTCAAAAAATTAAAAATGGAACTACCTTATGATCTAGCAATTGCACTTCCAGGTATATATTTGAAGAAATCTAAATTACTAATTTGAAAAGATATATGCACTTCTATGTTAATTGAGTGTTATTTACAATAGCCAAGATATGGAAGCAATCCAAGTACCCATCCATAGACAATTGGATATAGAAGATATGATATATCCTATATAATAAAAGCCTAATATGCAAATTGTCCCCTTGACCAGGGCCCCGAGGTCAGCTGGGTCCTACCCTTCCATTCCAGATGCTCGCACTTCAATCGCTGGCCAGTCCTGGGACGGCATGAATTTTGTGCACTGGGCCTCTAGTATATATAATGGAATATTATTCAGCCACAAAAAAGAATGAAATCTTTTCATTTGGAACAGTATGGATGGATCCAGAGGGTATTATGCTAAGAGAAATGAGCCAGGCAGAGAAAGACAAATACCATATGATTTCAGTCATATGTGGAATCTAAAGAACAAAATAAATGAACAAACAAAATGGAAACTGACTGATAGATATAGAGAACAGACTGATGGTTGCCAGGTGGGAGGGTGGCTTGGGTGCTGGATGAAAAGGTGAAGGAATTAAGAAGTACAAATTGGTAGTTATGGAATAGTCATGGAGATGTAAAGTACAGCATAGGGAATATAGTAAAAAATATTATAATAACTATATATGGTGCCCTTTGTGTACTGGAAATGTCAGGGGGAACACTTTGTATATGATTGCCTAACCACTATGCTGTACACCTGAAACTAATATAAAATAATATTGTATGTCAACTGTCATTGAAAAAAAGTATAGAATATAGCAAAAATGATAGAATATCACTCCTGTGATTAGATTATAACACTGGGACTTTCATCTTGCTAGCCGAGTATCTTTCCTGATGTCTTTGAGGAAGCAAGATGTCGTGTTAGAGCAGTCCACTTGGCATAGCACCGAGGTAATGACCAGCCAATAGCTAGAGGTGAACTTTGGGTTGACAGCCTGTGAGGACTGGAATCCTGCCAACAACCACATGAATGAGCTTGGAAATAGATCCTCCATTGGTTGAGCCTTGAAATGACACCACAGCCTTGGCTAACACCTTAATTATATAGCCTGTGAGAGACCCTAAAACAGAGAATCCACATTTTTTAAAATTTAAATTCTTTATTGTTGAAAGTATTACATATGTCTCAGTTTTTCCCCCATTGACCTCTCCCTGGCTGCTCCCACCCCCCCAGCACATGCCCTCCCCCACTACTGTCTGTGTCCATTGGTTATGCTTATATGCATGCATACAAGTTCTTTGGTTGATCTAGAGAATCCACTTTAGCTATGCCCAGATTCTTGACCCACAAAAGCTCTGAGATAATGTGTTGTTGTAAGCTACTAAATTTTGGGGTAATTTGTTATGCTATAGATAACCAATATGCCTAGAATTTACACTCTAGTACTATTTATTTCCTAGATTTCAAAAGAATAACCCCTGTTGGACTTTCAACAGAAAAATCTAACAAGAACATTAATAACATTGTCATTTATTGAACATTTTATTTGTGCTAAATATTGTATTGTTTTACTATATTAAATTTATTAGCTTATTTAATGTCCATGATAACTCTATGAGGCAGGCATTATGATCTCTATTTTATAGATTAGGAAACTGAGTCTCAGAGAGGTTAACTTGTCCAAGGTAAAACAATTAGTGACCTCTATTACTTCAAAACTTATACTCTTAATCAGATAAATACAATTGGCTTCATCACAATGCAATGACTTAATATGTACTCTGTGATTAGCTCAGTGCTTGGCACATAATAGGTGCTCAGTATTGGTAAACTATGATTATTAGACCTTGAACTCATAACAAAGAGCTCTGTGTCAGTCTGAATTAAAAAACAACAACCCAGTTCCTCACACCCTGCGGGGGTACACAGTCTTGTTTATAGTGGCCACAATGGTCCACATATCCTGAATAAGGTCCCTCTTCACCAAGTGATCTTAATAACCCATCCAAGTATGTTTTCTCAGGAGGCCCATCCAGCATACCATGATATGCTGAGCTCATTTTCATTCTGCTTGGGTGCTACCATTGAGCTTTGTGGCTCCTGCTCTGGTCACATAGGTTACCCATATACAGATGCTGGACTACTTAGAACAGTGAATGTGAGGCATCAGTTGCCTTCCACGTTCTGTTGCAGCTGAACTTAAATAATCCTTTCTTTTATATCTCTACAAGGCTTGGTTAGCTCTTATTTACAGATGGAATTTTACAGCCAGCATATTTTATAGAGCTCTTACCACAATGATAATAACACAAACACCTAACAATTGTGTCAGCTTGACTGTTTATAAAATATTTTCATATGCATCTTATTTGATTCCATGACACTTCATCTATGCCTTATGAGATGAATGACTTTCTATTTTGTATTACAGCTATTTATATACATGATCTGGTGGTGGTGGTGGGGGGGAAATCACAGCTTCTAGCATCAGACAGACCTGGATTTGAATTCCAGATCCACCACTTACTAGATATGTGACTTGAATAAAGCTATGATCCTTACTGAATTTTTCCTCATTTGTAAAATGGTTTTAATTATGCTCATCTTATAGGGTTATTGTGAGGAATAAGATAACATGTAAAGTACAGGATAATTGATAAGAACTTAAATAATATTTTCTCAAAAATATTGTTATTTTTGTATGCTGTTAGCTAGCAAAATCTGTGACTGTTCTTTGGATCACCAACAGGCCTGGCATTGTGTCTTCTATCTTTTAGAAAGAAGCTCAATATGTACTTCTTGAATGGACAAGCCTGGGGGTAGTCAGGGAAGTTATTATTATCCCAGTAGATGGAGGTTAAATGGCCTGCCCAGGGCTCACATGGCTGATAAATGATAGAACTGGAATTTGAATTCTGGTCATTTTCTGCCTAGTTCAATGCATCTTCCTATGGTCTTTTGTATTGGTTTGCAAGCTTGACATGCTGTGAATAAAATGTCTTGTAGAACAGAGCCTAGTGAAAACATAGTATAAGTTCTCCACTAGGACTCAGATATCTTTGGGCATGCTGTAAGAGGCTCCACATTCACTTGCCCATGGGCTACCAAGGAGATTCCAGAGAAAAAGTTCCATGTACACATACTAGGTCCAATAACAGCCTAAATTGTTAGAAGGTTGGGGCAAATCTGAGTACAGTCTATTGCCTACCATCCAGACTTAGCCTAGCTCCTTAGGGATTTGTGTCTAAATAGACAAAGTTTGAGAGATGCTGAAAGTAAACACAAAATGCATGCAGTAAAGACAAAATGCAGGAAAAACAGTAATTTCTCTAAAGATTTCTGTGAGACATGAGAAGGGGATCAAGGCAGCATGACTTTTATGCCTACCCAATTGAGAGCTAGCTCACAACATAGTCAAAGATATTGGCTGTAGCCAAAGGCACATGGGGTTTCCAGGGTACAGAACTCAGTTTTGGCTCTTGGAATGCTGTAGCACCTCAGTGATGCCCAGTGCCATTTTGTTTCAAGAGCAGCACAAGGCAGTACTAGTGGCTTGATGTGATTCTGGAGGCTTTGGGAACAGAGCGCAGCAGTATCCTTGGTACAAATATGAATGCCCTCATCTTTCATGGTGAGCACAGATAGTACTGATGCTCACCTGTAATGTGTCTTCTACAGGGAGTGGAGGCCTAGGAAGTCCATAAGGCTGAGAAATATACTCAAGACAACCACTGGGGAGTATGAAAAATAAATGGAGGACCTAGGTTTGGGTGAAAACCAGAGAAAGGCTATTAATACCATTAATATTGTGTTGTTGTTTTTTTTTTACCTATAGCTTGGTATAGTTTGGGTAATTATACATTGGTAACCTGACACCAAAGGTCAGACTGATAACAATTTACCCTGTAGTCTGGAGCCCTTCCTGCTCTCCTGCTCTCCTTCCTTGGTGTGAGAAGTACTAATTGTCAAAGGTAGACTCTTATCTCCTTTCTCCAACACCCTACAAGCTCAATCCTTTATGCCACCAAGCAGAATTCCTGAAAGCACAGAGATTAGAAAGAGTTTTCTGAATGTCACTCCAAATCTCCATCTGATCATTTGCAGTAACTCCAGGCAATAAGCTAAAACTTCCAGGGATTTGGATGAGATTGGTGAGCACTTTGGAGCTTCTGATGTGTGGGGGTAAGGGAGACAGGGGTGGGGTGGGGAAACTGCCATTAACTCTATGCAGAGACTACTAGTCATTTGTCTTGCAGTGGGTGGAATGGCTGCACTTCCCTCTTATAAAGTGTTGCCCATGCTAGGGCTGGGAGAGTGACATGATGCCTTTGCTGTCAGTGATACAAATTAATCTGCCTACTCTGAGAGAAATCAAACAAACTTCTTTCCCTCATGATGATATAATCGCCTTTTTTGTCCTTCAAGGTTAGCCAAAGATATGGTAAAGGCATGAGGTACATGTCAAGAATGACACCATCAGCAGTAGCAACAAGAGTAAATACTTTTATAGTGCTTACTAGAGGCCCAGTGCACGCAATTTGTGCATGGGTAGGGTCCCTAGTGGCTAGCAGTTACCAGCTGCGGGCCAAGGCCTTCCTTCCCCTGGCTGCCTGCCACTGGCAGCTGGGTGGAGCTGGCTGGGAGGGAGGAGCCTCAGGCAGTTGGTTGGCCGGCCCCGCCCCCTGGTCAAACTCTTGGTCAAACTCCCAGTTGAACTCCTGGTGGAGGGAACAATTTGCATATTAGGCTTTTATTATATAGGATTCTGTTTCAGATACTGTTCTAACTCTCTCTTTTTGTCTAAGGATGTTTATTTATTTGTTTGTTTAATTAATGGGAGGAAGTAAACCATTGTTCCTTTGAAAAGCATAGTAACCTCAATAATGAGAGGGTATGCCTGCCAGTTTGCTCAATGGTTAGATTGTTGGCCCACACACTGAAGGGTCTCAGGTTTGATTCCTGGTCAAAGAGCAAATACCTGGGTTGCAGGTTTGATCCTCGGCCTTGTTCAGGGCATGTGCAGGAGGCAACCAATTGATATGTCTCTCGCACATTGCTGTTTTTCTCTCTGTCTCTTTCTCTCCCCCCCTCTGCCCCTCTCCCTTTCCCTCCCTCCCTTCCACTCTCTAAAAATCAATGGAAAAATATCCTTGGGTGAGGATTAACAAATAAACAAACAAAAAAATAATGAGAGGTTATGAAATATTTTTACAGCAACTTTTATCTCATATTAGCCTGTTGCTAGAAAGCTAAGCACTTTTTTATTCCCCTTCATCTTTTCACCCATACCCTCCCTCTTTCCTCTTCCTTCTGACAATCATCAGTTTGTTCTGTTTTTATTTTGTTTTGTTTGTTTGCTTTGCTTTTTTAGATTAATAAGAAAGTGAAATCACATGGTATTTGTCTTTCTCTGCCTGACTTATTTCACTTAGCATAATACCCATCCATGTTTTGGCAAATGGCAAGATTTAGTTCCTTTTTATTGCTGAGTAATATTCTATTGTGTATGTATGTGTATACAGTATATCACATCTTTATTCATTTATTGATGGACACCTAGGTTGCTTCAATATTTTGGCTATTGTAAATAATGCTGCAATGAACATAGGGGCACATATATCTTTGTGAATTAGTGTTTTTGATTTCTTTGGGTAAATATCCAGAAGTGGAATTTCTAGGTCATATGGTAGTTCTAATTTTAATTTTTTTGAGGAATCTCCATGCTGTTTTCCATAGTGACTGCACCAGTTTGCAATCCCAACAATAGTGCACAGGGTTTCATTTTCTCTCAGGGAAGTTTAATAAGTAGTATACAAGAAAGGGTTCCCTGATCAAGTAAGTTTGAGAGGTGTTGGGTAATACAATGTACTAGTAAGTATATACAGTATATCTCTACTGAAGAACTTCCCAATGGGCTACTGTGTATGGAGACTGAGAAGGGAAAATAATAGATGAAATATGAAGAATTTCCCAAAGAGAGGCAATAAAACATGGTGTTATGACTGGGGGCCACTGGCAAGAGACTTTCTGGGTTGAAAAACCTAGCTAGGATCTGTCCCTTGTTACTTATAGAACTTTGGAAAAATTTATTTCACCTTTTTGTGCCCCAGTTGTCTTTATCCATCAAATGGGGATGATAATGGTAATACTTATCTCATAGGGTGGTTGTAATATATACTGACCATACAGTACTGAAAAGATTTCTTGACTCTTAGGAAATGCTCAACAAATACAAACGAATATGGTTAGACTCTGTAACCCTTTTGCTGCAAAGCATCTCATAGCATTAGGGTCCTAAGGCACACATGCAGTTTCAGAAATGCTCAACTAGGTCCTTTTGGTATAAAGCTATAGGGGGATGGCATAGGGGAAGAAAGCAAGTGAAGGAGGTCAAATCAAGCCTGAGCTGAGGGACTATAACACTGTAGTCCAAATCTCAATTCTTATTTTCTTTCCCCATCTCCAGATAGTTTTTCTTTCTAAGGAGATAATCATTTGCCAGCTTCTCAGAGTGGTAATGTTTACCTTTTAGGAGGAAGGAAGATGGACTAAAAGACAGAGGTGTTTTGTCATTTATCATTTATCCAATGACTTAAATGGCTTTGATTTCTACATCTGAAAAATGGATCTACTTCTACTGAATTGCACCTTGGAATTTTGCTAGGACAAAGGAATGATACCAAAATATTCAAGATTAATGCAAGCCCACAATCAAATTGAATAACATTCTCACACTCCAGTTTCATCAGAAAATTGCAAATGGCAAGAAATTAAGCAATACCCTGATTGGGTAGTTTTTTTTTTGTGTATGTGTGTGTGTGTGTGTGTGTGTGTGTGCGGGGGGGGGGGGGTTGAATGTTCCATACTTCCAACTACCTTTAAGTTTTAGTTTTATTATCATATAGAGCAGTTCTCAAATTGTAACATGTATCAGAATCATCTGTGTGGCTTGTGTTTTTAAAAAAAATATATATTTTATTGATTTTTTACAGAGAGAAAGGGAGAGGGATAGAGAGTTAGAAACATCCATGAGAGAGAAACATTGATCAGCTGCCTCCTGCACACCCCCTACTGGGTATGTGCCCGAAACCAAGGTACATGCCCTTGACTGGAATCGAACCTGGGACCCTTGAGTCCATAGGCCGACGCTCTATCCACTGAGCCAAACTGGTTAGGGCCTGTGTGGCTTGTTAAAGTACAGAGGGCTGGGGACCAACCCGAGTTTTGTCTCAGTAGGTCTGTTGGCAGCAGGTTTAGGGAGAGAAGGCTGAGAATTTTGTTCCCAGGTAATGCTACTGCTGCTGATTCAACGACCACATTTTGAGAACTGCTGATAAAGAGGTTAAGGGAATGGGCACTGGAATTGGACAGATCTGGGTTTAAATTCTAGTTCTACCACTTAAAAGATGTGGAATCTTGGTTAAATCACTTATTCCCAGTTTTCAGCTTACCAACCTACCTCATGGGGTTGTTGTGAGGATTAATGACTTAATATACTTAAGGCCTTATAATAGTACCTACTGTAATGTGCTAGTTGTTAACTATTGTTGTTACTATTGTTATTAAGAGGTTAGGCCCCTGAGTTAGGACAGAATTCCTAGGAGTGGGAAAACACACACATTGATATGGCCAAGTCATGTCATTCATTCTCTTTTAATTTGCCATTTGGAGGAGACATTAATAGAATTTGAAACCTTGGTTTTCTAGAGATGGAGATGCTTTGAGGGTTGATTTGTACTTCCCTGTTGTCTGGTTGACTGGTCTATCTTACTCCCCACCATTTCTACTGCACAATGTGTGTGAGGTGCTTGAGTTCCCTTCTTAGCAAAGCAGTAATGGTATGGTACAAATTTGGCCACAGGTCTCTTTGGGGATCTCATGGCAATATTTTCATTGCAGAGAGCATTGATGAAGTACTCACTTATGTTCCAACCTCCACGGTTTGATGTCTCCTTTAGAGTCCCAGCTAATTGTCCTATAAAAAGTCACAATTTCTAGTTCTGATGCCTTTGGTAAGTTGCCCACAGAAGAGAGAAATTTTTTACTTTATAATCCATTCACTCTGCTCTTAGGTGTGCCTCCCTTGTCCTGAGGTTTCCTATGTACCTTTAATTCTTATGATAATTAGGAAGCTTATTAGAATTATCAGGATGCAGCTCTATGTCCTGGTTGGGGGAAGGTGGATACATCTTGGCATAAGGTAACCCACTCTCATTTTCTTTGGATGACAGTCCAGTGTTATTGTTTTTTTAAAAAATTATTTTTCTCTTTATTTTATTTTTTCCATCACAGCTTATCTCCCCTTTACCCTCTTCCACCTCCCCCCACCATCTCCCTCCTGCAATCACCACACTATTGTCTGTGTGTTTTTAAAGATCAACTCCTTCACTTCTTTGTGGTGGCTGATTCGGGTATGCTGGAGGGGAAGGTTAATAATGCCCAGTGGTCCATTAGCTTTAGCCAAGTCTTTCTTGATTTACTAAAATGGAGTGCTGCTATCATCCATAGCGGCTTTCTCCCTCTGCTCATTAGTTAATGTCAGGGCTTTAATAGAACAGAGCAGAAACTAGGGGGATGTTTGTGTGTCCCCATTTGCATTTTCCCTTTATACTCACCAGCTGAGAGTAATTTGTTTCTTTCTACAAAGGGCAATATGCTATAAATGGGAAAATCTTTATTCTGGAACTAGCATCATCTCTAACTTGTTCTATGACCTTGGATGTATTAACTAGATTTTCTGGGCCTTTGTGTTTTTTCCTGTAAAATAGGATGATCTTGATCTTCCCATATCACAGGGTTGTTGAAGATCTAATAATATAATGTAACTGGTCATTCTTTGGAAACTGATTAGTGCTTTATAGATATAAGAGATAATTATTATATACAACAAATTTGGATTAGAGATCTGCTTTTGTTCTCACACCAGCCCAGCTCCATTTAATGAAATCAATAATACTCCTTATAACTTTAAAATTTAAATGAAACTATATTTCACAAAATAAAAATTAAATTGTAGTTCAATATTTTCCAAAGGGTGAAAAATGCACAGGGGAATTTATCTATTTGGTGCAGCAAATGGATCCCTTTCAGAAATGAAAAAAAATTTTCAGAACTGACCAGTAGATGTCAGTGTTTGACAAGCACAGAGATATTTTCAGAGGCATTAGAGTTTGGCTTCTTTTCAGCTCTTGAGTTTCTCTGCAAAGGAGAGGGAGTTTGTGTAACTGAAGCAAAGATTGTGCTTTCTCACTTCTCGCCCCATCTTGCAGAAAACAGCCTGATGCTCTCGGTAAGTTGCTGTTATCTTCACTTTCAGTGATTCCCTTTATAGATCTGCAGTCTGCTGAAAAGTTTAAAACACAAAATTAAACATGTGCTTAGCTCCCTGAAGGCCACATACTTGCTTTTCTTCACAAAGGTGCTTTTTTCCCCCCACACCAGCCTTCCTGTCCTTTCATTTTTGTAATATTAATCAAATATAACAAGGAAATACTGCTCTTTGGGGGCCCACATTCCAAAGCTCTCAAAAGAGAGTCTTTAGTTTTTGCTGCAGTGACACTTGCTCTGATTTCAGATCATTTTCTAAAAATGGCAGCTACTTGGTATGTCATTTTAAAAAAGAAAATGTGGCCACATTGTAGCTGTGATAAACAGCCTCTTTCAGTCCTCTTTCATTTTACACTTTTACCGGAAGGCTTGAAAAGAGGCGATGTAATTAGGTTCCAGTTGCCTCTGTTGAACTCAAAGATGCTCACCTGTTATAAATCCAGAGATGAACTCCTGTTATGTTGGTTTCTTATCACATCCTGGATTAGGGAGGAAATGTGCAGTGAATTCAGACTAAAGCTAGTGATAAAATCAGCTTAGCTCTTTGAAAAGGCCATCTGCTGTGGGGTTTTTGTAATTCTGATGTGAGGGGCTCCTACTCTGGAGCAATTTTCTAGTGACTGGGTAGTCAGTTTTTTTTTTTTTGTGCTTCTCTTGCCCTTTATAGGCAGTGAGCTCAGATGCATCTAGAAAGCATTTTGCAGAGTAATTTGGAATTGCAACATCCACTCCTTGGTTTGCTCAGATCCTTTTTGCCTTGCAGTTGACCAAAAGGAATACAATGGTTTAGTGACACAAAGTCGAAGGTGGCTTTAGACTTTAGCCACACTAATGTGTGGGGGTGGTTTGGATGTGACAGCACCTACCAGTGCAGAACAGTGCCCTGCTGCAGCATCCTTTGTGGCTGCTGGCCAGGAGCTGGTCTTGTCCTAGGGAATGAGTCATCAGACATAAGCAGCTTGCTCTTGGAGGCAGGCTTGCTACTAGTTTCAAGGTCTTCTTGGTGCATATCTGTTCCCACTTCACTGTGCCTCAGCCTCCACAGCTCCTCAGCAGTATTTGTAGACTTAGGGGAAGAAAGGCCCTTCACCCCTTTGCAGACAAATTTCCCATCATCTTGCCATTTACCAACTTGTTCCTCAGACCTTAAGCCTTCCCAACTCCTGAAGGATCTTTGTTCCATACACATCAGCTTCCAATCTGGCATCTTCAACTTCTTTTTCTCCTCACTGCCTTCCTACAAATGAGGGAGTTAAGGGCAATAGTTTTGGAGTGAAACACTCAGCAACTTGCTGTCTGACACGAGGCAAGTTCTTTTATTTCTCTGAGCCTCAGTTTCTTAATAACAGTACTTACCTTGCTGTGCTTTGTAAGGATTAAATGAGGTAATGCATGTAAAGCAACTAGCACTTTGTAGGAGTTAGGGAATCCTTAGCTATTGCTGTTAATTTTGTTAATTGTCTGCCTCCTCTCTTTTCTCTCTTGTCCCTTCAACTGTTGAATATTTCTAGTGACTGGGTTATCCTTACATTTACTCACTATTCACTCCCTCTTGTTTTGGCAATTATAATATACTAGAAGCCTGGTGCATGAAATTCATGCACGGGGGTGTGTGTCCCTCAGCCCAGCCTGCAACCTCTCCAATCT
Organism: Cnephaeus nilssonii; assembly: GCF_951640355.1. Classification (NCBI taxonomy): domain Eukaryota; kingdom Metazoa; phylum Chordata; class Mammalia; order Chiroptera; family Vespertilionidae; genus Cnephaeus; species Cnephaeus nilssonii. Next base: position 119,136,619 of record NC_137071.1, on the reverse strand, counting down.
GGGATCCCTCAAGGGATGTCTGACTGCCTGTTTAGGCCTGATCCAGGTAGGATCAGGTCTAAACGGGCAGTTGGACATCCCTCTCACAATCCAGGACTGCTGGCTCCCAACTGCTCGCCTGCCTGCCTTCCTGATTGCCCCTAACTGCTTCTGCCTGCCAGCCTGATCACCCCCTAACCACTCCCCTGCCAGCCTGATTGATGCCTAACTGCTCCCCTGCCAGCCTGTTTGCCCCTAACTGCCCTCTCCTGCAGGCTTGGTCACCCCTAACTGCCCTTCCCTGCAGGCCCGGTCGCCCCCAACTTCCCTCCTCTGCTGGCCTGGTCACCCCTAATTGCCCTCCCCTGCAGGCTTGATCGCCCCCAACTGCCCTCCCTTGCAGACCTGGTCCCTCCCAACTGACCTCCCCTGCTGACCATCTTGTGGCGGTCATCTTGTGTCCACATGGGTGCAGTCATCTTTGATCACATGGGGGCAGCCATCTTGTGTGTTGGAGTGATGGTCAATTTGCATATTATTCTTTTATTAGATAGGATAGAGGCTGGGTGCACGGGTGGGGGCTGGCTGGTTTGCCCTGAAGGGTGTCCCGGATCAGGGTAGGGGTTCCTTTGGGGTGTGGGGCAGCCTGGGTGAGGGGCCTGTGGTGGTTTGCAGGCCAGCCATGCCCCTTGGAGACCCAAGCTGAGGCCCTGGTATCTGGGATTTATTTATCTTCTATAATTGAAACTTTGTAGCCTTGAGCGGAGGCCTGGGCCCGCCAGGGCAGGCAGAAAGCTTGGCTTCCTCCATTGCCGGGGAAACCCAAGCCTCCTGCTCTCTCCTGTGGCCACAGCCATCTTGGTTGGGTTAATTTGCATACTCGCTCCTGATTGGCTGGTGGGCGTGGCTTGTGGGTGGAACAGAGGTATGGCCAATTTGCATATCACTCTTTTACTAGATAAGATATCTGCATTACAGAATGCCTTTTATTTCCACTTACTATTGGCAAGTATATTTTAAATTACAAAGCTTTTTTAAATTCTCTGCTTCTTGCTTATAGTATCCTGCCCATATTTAATAGGTGCAAAGATCATCTCAAATTACCCTGAAGAAAATAATTAGAATTTAAAAAATTCCCTTTAGTTCCTAGAATTACCTATATTCCAGAGTAAGTTTGATTTTCCTGTTTGCTCAATTGTACTCCCATCTCTGATTATTGAAATTTTAAGCCCAACTCAAATTCTATGTCCTCCATAATGTCATCCTTAAGCCCCCAAATTAAAAGCAAATATTTCTTCCCTCCTTCACTTCTGTAACCCTTGGTTTATATATAGTACCATATATTGTATAACTAAGTGTTGGTTTTTGTGGCTCAATTTGACTTTTTTTGGGGGGGGGGGATATAAATTTCTAGGGGTCAAGAGCTGTGCTAAAAATACTAACCTCCCTGTGGGTGTTTACTATGGGGGTCCCTGCCTTTATGGGGACAGGGAAGAACTTTAATGGTCACTTCTGCAGTGTGAGAATCATATAAACTTAGGGAAGTATGTACTGGTAGATCAAGGATTACAGTATTTGGTGGAGGAGGTGGTAGCTTTTTTTGTTGTTGTTATAAATCTTTGCAAATGGCTGTGTCCTCACTGGGCTGGGATGAATGAAGTGGAGACTTTCCTGGAATTAGAGCATGGTCAAAATGAACTGTTGTGATTCTGTGAGGACAATGGTTGTGGGTCCTGTGAGAACTGCATTGCTAGGAGGCCCTGTTCCCCTGTAGCAAATGACCAATAGCTTCAAAGTACATGTGTGTCAGTAGGGACCTGGCTCAGTCAGTTCTCAGCAGTGGGTTTGGACTACATGAAGGTTTCTTCAGAAGGGATTAACACATATCTGAATGTTTTAATCCAAACTGCCCAGCAGGGAAATTCTTCTCAACAAACACTGTAGTATAAATGAGAAGGTTGCCTTTCTTTCTGTCGAGGCATGTCAATCTCACACATACAACACAAGGCAAGGCCAAAGCCAAGGCCAAGGCCTGACTGATTCAACTGGTAAGGATACAATGGGCCGCTTTTAGATTTAGACAGTTTAATACTTACATAGACAGTGAAAAGAATAAGCTGAAAGCTCCCTGTGATCCTTGTCCTACACACTAAAAAGGGTGACATAGAAACAAAAGGGGCCCCATTGCTGCCATGTGAATTGTGGGACACACTATTGATGAGAAGCCCAATCTAGGCTGCCACTAAGTAGTTTTATATTCTGTAGAATATATTTATATAAATTTATATTTATAAGTTATATCAAATTTATATTTTATAAATTTAGATTTATATATTATATAGTAAAGCAATTTTATAATCTGAGAGGGCAGGGCAAAAATCCCATACCTCATCAGAAACCAGGAAATGGTGAAAAACTGTCTCCTGAGAGCCTCCCAGGGGAGGTAGGGAGGTGAGTGGTAATAGGCCTCATATCAGCTCCTTACAGGCCTCCCATCCTCTCGTGTTCCAGGAGGATCACAAAGCATTCCACAAAACTGTGGTTCAAGCCTTTGCCTGCATAACCTATGTGGATGTGTGCAAGGTCATTAGGGTGCCACGGCAGGGAATAGCCACTCCCCTACATGGTTCAGTCCTTCTTTGGAGCCCAGTCAAATGTTGATTTGTAGTAGCATTGGTTTCTGTAGACAAAAAACTTCTGAAGAGTCCCTACCCCACCTCCTCTAGATTTAGAGTTTAGGTGGTTTCTAACAAACCTATTTACACAATTTGCCTTATACACTTTTTCACCCTGACTGTTATGCTCCCTACTCAAGTTAGGCTGATTCACTTTCTTATCCAGGTTTTTTTGTTTTTTTTTTTTAATCATAAGAAACATCCTGAGGTCAGGGAATGCTCTCTGAACCTGGGTCTCCTTGAGCTGGCACCTCCAGTTTTCTCTCTTTACCCTGACCATTTGGTTTCTGCAGGTCTTCAGGATTTTGAACACATATATGGCTTTTTCCTAGAGGGTTTTCCATATTTTTGTCACACATGTCCTTTTGGTTCCTGACTGCTTTGTCCAGCCTTGGAGTTCCAGTTTGATTAGGCTGTCAAATCCAAGATCCTGCAGCTTTTCACTCTCCTGTCTAGTTTCTGTTCCATTGTTCTCCTTGGTCTTGGGTTCACACGTTTTTCTTGTCCTCTGACAACCTCCCTACTCAGGTACTAAACTATTGCGTAGTCTAGAGCCTTCACTTTGACTTATTGCTGGCTCTCTGGATCCTGGCTCTCTGCCCTGGGTCTTCCTGCTTATGTTCTTAGCATTTCCAGAAAACATAAAATTACATATTGAGAGAGTCTAATATAGCAAAGTGAGGCTATGAACTTGATGTGAGCCCTGGCCAAAACCAGTGTTGTGATAGGACACCACTGTATTCATATTGTTGACACAATATCATGTATAATGCTTACTCTTTCTATTAGATACTGTAGTTAGGGCTGTTTAAAGTAAGTAGAATATACTCTAGCTCTGTTCCCTTGGAGGTCATACCCACGCATGTAGTACTTAGTTATGACAGGGTAGTTGGTGTGAAGAGTCACCAGGGTGCTTATTCCCTCTACTATGAGTGAATGAGGTAGTGGTGAGTCTTTCTGCGAATGGCCATCTTGAGCAACACATTGCTAAAATACTTAATTTTTAAAAATTTAATAAATCTTTATTGTTCAGATTATTATAATTGTTCCTCTTCCCCCCCATAGCTCCCCTCCACCCGGTTCCCACCCCACCCTCTGCCCTTACCTCCCCCCACTGTCCTCATCCATAGGTGTACGATTTTTGTCCAGTCTCTTCCCGCACCCTCCACACCCTTTTCCCCCAGAGAATTGTCAGTCCACTCCTTTTCTATGCCCCTGATTCTATTATATTCACCAGTTTATTCTCTTCATCAGATATTTTATTCACTTGATTTTTAGATTCACTTGTTGATAGATATGTATTTGTTGTTCATAATTTTTATCTTTACCTTTTTCTTCTTCTTCCTCTTCTTAAAGAATACCTTTTCAGCATTTCATATAATACTGGTTTGGTGGTGATGAACTCCTTTAGATTTTCCTTATCTGGAAAGCTCTTTATCTGACCTTCAATTCTGAATGATAGCTTTGCTGGGTAGAGAAATCTTGGTTGTAGGTTCTTGCTATTCATCACTTTGAATATTTCTTGCCACTCCCTTCTGGCCTGCATAGTTTCTGTTGAGAAATCAGCTGACAATAATATGGGTGCTCCCTTGTAGGTAATTAACTGTTTTTCTCTTGCTGCTTTTAATATTCTCTTTTTGTCTTTTGCTCTTGGCATTTTAATTATGATGTGTCTTGGTGTGGTCCTCTTTGGATTCCTTTTGTTTGGGGTTCTGTGCACTTCCTGGACATGTAAGTCTATTTCTTTCACCAGGTGGGGAAGTTTTCAGTCATTATTTCTTCAAGCAGGTTTTCAGTATCTTGCTCTCTCTCTTCTTCTGGCACCCCCATAATTCGGATGTTGGTATGCTTGAGGTTGTCCCAGAGGCTCCTTACACTATCTTCAAATTTTTGGATTCTTTTTTCTTTTTCCTTTTCTGGCTGAGTGTTTTTTGCTTCTTTGTATTTCAAATCTTTGACTTGATTCTTGCATTCCTCTAGTCTGCTGTTAGGTCTCTGTGTAATATTTTTTATTTCAGTCAGTGTATGTTTAATTTCTAGTTGGTCCTTTTTCATATCCTGGAGGGTCTTGCTAAATTTATCGGCCTTTTATAGGAAATCCTTGAAAAACCTTTTAACTGTGGTTTTGAACTCTATATCTAGTTGTTTGTTTTCCTCCATTTCTTTCATTTGTGATCTGTTTCTTTGTCTCCACATTTTCGCTGCTTCCCTGAGTTGGTAGAGTAGGTTTGTGTGCTAGGTGTCCTCTAGGGCACAGTGGCTCAGCCTCTCCAGTTACCTTAGGTGGACACTCTTGGTGCATCCCTTTGTGGACTGTGTGTACAGCCTTGTTGTAGTTAAGTCTTGATTGTTGTTTGTATCACTGGTAAGAATTGACCTCCAGGCCAATTGGCTGTGAGGATCAGCTGTGTCTACACTGGGAGAACTTCTGTGCTGGAGACACTCTTATGAGACAAGACTTGCAGAATTGCAAAACCCTCTGTGTTCAGCTTGGATGGGGCGGGGTTTCAGGGTGGAGCAGACAGCTTTGGCTTCCCGTCAGTCCTGCTCTATGAGGCCTCTAGGTCTCAGTGTCCCGCGGTAATTGCTGCAAGCACCTCTGGGAGAAAGCTGCCCTCGAGTTTTGCCCGCTGCCAGACAGTCCAGTTTCTCCCCGAATGAGTCTGGGTTCCCAGAAACTTGCCCGGAACTGGAGTTCAGCACAGTCGGGAGTTTCCTTCTCTCTCCCGCTTTAGAAAGCCAGCCGTGCACTCAGCCTCCCATGCATTCAGCAGTCAGTCCTCTCTGTGTGTGTGCGCCTCCAGACCTCTGCCTTCCGCAGCTTCTGAGTCTCAGTGTGCTTTCTCTTTCCCTGACAGTCTAGATTCCCCCTGAATGAGTCTGGTTTCCCAGTGTCTCACCCGGGACTGGAATTTAGTGCAGTCAGGAGCTTCCTTCTCCCTCTCCCTTTAGAAAGCCAGCCGCCCGTGCACACAGCTGCCCGTCCTCTCCACGTGTGAGTCTCCATACCTCTGCCTCCTGCAGCTCCTCTGAGTCTCAATGTGCTTTCCTCTTTTCTTCTAGTTGTAGAATTTCCACTTGGCCAACTTTCCTGTGGTTCTGGATGGTGTCTGTTTTGTCTTTTAGTTGCAGTTTTGATATTGTTGTGCGAGGCAGCAGTTTAGGTGTTTACCTATGCCGCCATCTTGGTTTCTCCTGTAGTTAAGTCTAGATTGTTGTTGGTATCACTGGGAGGAATTGACCTCCAGGCCAATTGGCTATGAGGATCAGCTGTGTCTACGCTGGGAGAACTTCTGTGCTGGAGATATCCTTATGAGACAAGACTTCCAAAATTGCAAAAGCCTCTGTGCTCAGATTGGATGGGGCAGAGTCTCAGGGTGGAGCAGACAGCCTTGGCTTCCCATCAGCCCTGCCCTATGAGGCCCCTGGGTCTCAGTGTCCCTTGGTAATCACTGCAAGCACCTCTGAAAGAAAGCTTCCCTTGAGTTTCGCATGCTGCCAGACAGTCCAGTGTCTCCCCGAATGAGTCTGGTTTCCCAGAGTATCACCCGTAACTGGAGTTCGGTGCAGTCGGGAACTTCCATCTCCCTCCTGCTTGGGAAAGCCAGCCGCGCACTCAGCAGTCAGTCCTTTCCACATGCGCGCGCCTTTGGACCTCTGCCTTCTGCAGCTCCCCTGAGTCTCAATGTGCTTTTCTCTTTTCCTGACGTCCAGATTCCCGTTGAATGAGTCTGGGTTCCCAGAGTCTCACCCCGAACTGGAGTTCAGTGCAGTCAGGAGCTTCCATCTCTCTCCTGCTTGAGAAAGCCCGCCACGCACTCAGCCGCCAGTCCTCTCTGTGTACCCGTGCGCGTCTCAGTACCTCCGCCTTTTGCAGCTCCTCTGAGTCTCAATCTGCTTTTCTCTTTCCTTCTAGTTGTAGAATTTCCACTCAGCCAGCTTTCCTGTGTTTCTGGATGGTGTTCGTTTTGTCTTTTAGTTGTAGTTTTGAAATTGTTGTGCAAGGCAGCAGTTTAGGTGTTTTTTAGAGCAATTTTAGGTTTACAGCAAAACTGAGAGGAGAGTACAGAGACTTTCCAAATACCTCCTGCCCCTCCTCATGCATAGCCTCCCCCTTTATCACCATCCCCCACCACAATGGTACATTTGTTACAACTGATGTACCTACATTGACACATCATAAGCACCCCAAATCCATAGTTTACATTAGGGTTACCTCTTGGCTTTGTAAATTCAAAAAATTGTATAATGACATGTATCTACCATTATAGTATCATACAGTATATTGTCACTGACATAAAAATCTTTGATTCACCTATTTATCCATTCCTGCCCACTTGGCAACCACTTATCTTTTTATTATTTCCATAATTTTACAGAATGTCATATAGTTGGAATCACACAGTATGTAGCTTATCAGATTGGTTTCTTTCACTTAGTAATATAGATTTAAGTTTCCTCCATGTTGTTTCATGGCTTCATAGTTCATTTATATTTAGGGCTGAATAATATTCCATTGTCTGGATGTAGTATAGTTTATTTATCCATTCACATACTAAGGACATGTTGGTTGCTTCCAAGTTTTGGCAACTATGAAGAGAGCTGCTATAAATATCCATGTGCAGATATTTGTGTGGACATAAGTTTTCAACTCCTCTGAGAAAATAGCAAGGAACACAATTTCTGGATCATATGGTCAGAATATGTTTAGTTTTGTAAGAAACTGCCAAACTATCTTCTAAAATGGCTTTATTATTTAACATTCCTACTAGCAATGAATGAAAGTTTCTACTGCTCCATATCCTCACCAGCATTTGGTGCTGTCAGTGTTCTAGCTTTTGGCCATTCTAATAGGTATGTGGTGTTATCTTATTATTGTTTTATTTTTTATTTTTAATTTTTTATTATTGTTTTAATTTGCATTTCCTTGATGACATATAATGTGGAGCATCTTTTCATATATGGGGGCATCCAATTACAGTTGCAGGTTGAGAGTAGGGACTTGTTCATTCATCTATCCATCCATTCATTTATTCAACAAATATTTACTGAGTGTTTTTTAATGGACCAGGCACTATTCTAGGCCCATATGTGAACAACACAGATACTATTCTTGAAATTCGTGTGCAATTATAGTTGGTGGTGTGGAGGGGAGAAAATATTAAACAAGTAAACAAAAATAATCAGATGAAATCAGGTACTAAAGAGTGTTATAAAGAAAATAAATTGGTGATGTGCTAGTGTAGACATGAGCTAGATCAGAGAGGCTTGTCTGAGAAGGGGGTATGTGATTTACATAAATTTCAGGAGGGCTAACATCCTAGACAGAGGGAAGCTAGTATTGAAGCAATGAGCTTGGACTTGGCATTCTAGGCTGAAGGAATATAAATAAATCCATGGTGGCTCAGATAGTCTCCATAAAAGGCTATGATAATGGATTTTGGAAGGGAATGAGGTGGCACTATGAGGACTTCTCAATTGGACTTTCTTTTATCAATATCCCTCCAAACATATGAGGGCTGAGATAGCTGGAAGGCCCCTTGACCAGACCCAGAGAAAACTGAAAGTGAGGCTTTCTGTCTCTGACACCCATTCTGATGTTCATGAGTTGGCAGAGATTATTGCAAATCTGTTTTTAGGAGGCAGGAAACATGACTTTGTTTTCCTCCCTTCTTTTTTTTTTAACGTGTTTTTATTGGTTTTATTTTATTTTTAATTTTTAAAAATTTCTTTATTGATTAAGGTGTCACATATTTGTCCTTATCCCCCCATTCCCATCCCACCCCCCTCCCCACATATGCCCCCACCCCCCTGTTGTCCTTAACCATTGTTTAGGTTCCTATGCATGCACACAAGTCCTTTGGTTGATCTCTCCCCCATACCCCCACCCTCTCCTACCATCCCTCTGAAGCCCGACAGTCTGGTCGATGCCTCCTTGTTTCTGGGTCTGTTCTTGTTCATCAGTCTATGTTGTTCATCATTTCCCCTAGATGAGTGAGATCATGTGTTACTAGAAATATACTTATAAGAACCGAATGTGAGACGAGCAATAATAGTTATGCTGACAGGCAAATGAATCAGTCTGTAGTGAGTTTCTTTCTGGACCAACAGATCTTTTCAGACCCAATTTCAATGTCCACCAGTTCCTTATGTGTACATGTCAGCACTGACTTTTCAGTTCTGGATGGTGGACAAATGGTTGTAATGCAGGTCCGACTCCCTCTGGTTTCGTCTCGCCCAGACCCGCAGGCGCGGCCTCACCTGGACTCAGGGGCGCGTGGCCTCACTCGGACCCGGGACCCAGCCTCACCCGGACCCAGGGGTGCGCGGCCTCACCCAGACCCGGGATACAGCCTCACCCGGACCCAGGGGCGCGCGGCCTCACCCGGACCCGGGGGCGCACAGCCTCACCCGGGCCCGGGGGCGCGTGGCCTCTTCCAGACCCAGGGGCGCGTGGCCTCACCCAGGCCCGGGACCCAGCCTCACCTGGAACCGGGGGCGCGTGGCCTCTCCTGGACCCAGGGGCGTGACCTCACCCGGGCCCGGGACCCAGCCTCACCTGGACCCAGGGGTGCGTGGCCTCGCCTGGACTCAGGGGCATGTGGCCATTCCTAGACCCGTGGGCGTGCGGCCTCACCCGGGCCCGGGATCTAGCCTCACCCGGACCCAGGGGCGCAGCCTCACCCGGACCCGGGACCCAGGCTCACCCAGACCCAGGGGCATGAGGCCTCACCCAGACCCAGGGACGCGTGGCCTCACCCGGGCCCAGGGGCGCGCAGCCTCACCCAGACCCGGAACCCAGCCTCACCCAGACCCAGGGGCGTGCGGCCTCACCCGGATCCAGGGGTGTGTGGCCTCGCCCGGACCCAGGGGCGCGCAGCCTCACCTGCACCTGGGACTCAGCCTCACCCTGACCCGGGTTCCAGCCTCGCCCAGACCCAGGGGCGCACGGCCTCACCCAGAACCAGGACCCAGCGGGGCTTCGTCTTCTTGATCCCAATTCCTGTCGGTCAATTCCCTCTCAGCAATTCCTTCGGCCATTTTCTCAAAGCTCTGGGGCTGCTGCCATGGAATTCGTTGGGCGGCGGGCTCGGTGAAGCTCCGGTGCACCCGGTGCGCGGTGGCGGGCTGGTTCGAGGTCGCTGCAGCGGCACTCGGGTCTGCAGCGGCGACCAGTCGCCGGGCGAGTGCTTCTGGATCCAGGACCCAGCGGGGCCTCGTCTTCCCGATCCCAACTCCCATCGGTCAATACCTTCTCAGCAATTCCTCCGGCCATTTTCTCAAAGCTCCTGGGCGGCTGCCGCAGAACTCGCTGGGCAGCAGGCTCAGCGAGGCTCTGGTGCGCCCACTGTGTGGCGGTGGGCTGGTCCGAGGTCACTGCGATGGCGCTCGGGTCTGCAGCGGTGGCCGGTCACCGGGCGTGCGTACCTGGCTGCTTCCGGGGAGCTGAGATTCTCGAAGGACACGGAGGTCAGCAAGCGCGGAGTCTCCAACCCCATGTCTCCCAGGGGCTCGTCTTTCTGTGCTCGGCAGCGAGCGGAGCCGTCCCCTCAGCTGGAGACAGCCGGCGGAACTGCGCCGAGCACGTTCCAGGCCACCATTGTGTCGCCAGAGCCGTAGTTCTTAAAGTGTGATCTTTGGCTCACCGGCATGGGATCATCCTGTGTCCCCCTCTCTTTTATTCTAGTTGTAGAGCATCCGCTCAGCCAGCCCTCTGGTGGTTCTGGATGGTGTCTGCTCTGTTTTCCAGTTGTAGTTTCAAAATTGTTGTGGTAGGCAACAATCAGGCATCCGCCCTATGCCACCATCTTGGTCCTCCTTTGTGTAGTTAAGTCTTGATTGTTGTTGGTATCACTGGGAGGAATTGACCTCCAGGCCAATTGGCTGTGAGGACCTGCTGTATCTATAAAGGAAGAATTGCTGTGCTGGAGACACATTTATGGGCCGGGACTTGTTCCAGTAGGGCTTTGGCGCTCACTGAGTCTGCCTCTTGAATGTGTCCTTTATGCGAGTGGTTGAAATCTGGTGTCGTCTCACACCGACCGCTAGATGCCCTCGTTTCTGGGTCTCCAATGGGGTGCAGGTCAGCTACTGTCTGAGGCCACTCAGCAGGAGTTACAGCAAAAACTGCAGTTTTCTCCTCTTTGCTTGAGTGGTTTTGGAGCAGTCTGACTGGAACTGCAGTTTATTTGGTTAATCTGCCACAGGGCAGGCCATTTATATGCAAAAGCTGCTGTTTGGAGCCTGCGCGGGTTTGTAGAATGTGCGGGGCGGGTCTCAGGGCAGGGCGGGGTCTCAGGGCGTCACTAGGCTAGGGCGTGGCAAACAGCAATGGCTGCTAGTCTGCCTTTTCTGCCTTCCCATTTCTAAGTCCCTGCGTCCCATGCTCCAGCGCAGTAAACACTGATTGCTGGGCGCACCTCTGCAAGAAAGTCACTCTCACTTTCCGACACGATGGCCGAGAGTCCAGCTTCTCCCTATAGGTGTCTGGGTCCCCTGCGTGTCCCCAGAAACTGGATTTCAGAGTGATCGGGAGCTTATCTCCCTTCGGGTTGGAAAAAAAAGCCGCGCGTCCCGTCACCTGTCACCAGCCCGATTCATGCGCCTCCGTACCTCAGCCCTTCCACGTTTGTTCTTTCTTTTTCCTTCTTAGTTGTAAATCTACCATTCAGCCAGCTTTCCCGTGGTTCTGGGTGGTAGACACTTTGTCTTTTAGTTGTATTTTTGAAATTGTTGTGCGTGGCGCAGTTTAGTTGTTTAACTTTGCCGCCATCTTGGTTCTCTCCTCGGTTCCGCAGTGCGGCCTAGGGGCTGGAGGAAGTCCCTCTGGAGCCCGTCCAAGGCCTCGGAGCAGCTGCCCTCCTCCCTTCTTATCTCACTCATTCTCTCATCTCTCTGTATATACCTAGTGAAAGAATTTGACAGATTAAATTACACTAAAATGTTAGCGATTATATTTAACCCCTCCATTGGGTATTTGTTTTTGTAAATAAGACTCTAGGGAAAAGGCAACAAATATAGGACTGAATGAGTAAATTAACTAAGCCTTTGATGTTGGAATTTCAAACCCTGGGCTAGCTAAGTAAAGGAAAAACCCCATTTAAGTCTATTAACATGTCACATCCACACTTTCTGGATTCATAATGTCACATGTCTGCACCTCCATCTAGACTCATTAATATTTCTTCCCTGTCCCAGATCTGGAAGCAGTTCTAGATGTGTGCAGCCTTTTGGGACCATCCACCTTTTCCATCTGTTGCTGGAGCCCATTTTCTCAAACATTGGTTTCCTGCCTGAAGATAGGAACAGTTTCTACCCCAACCCCTGCAAATATACACTTAAGTTTGGAAAGCTGACAGAGAAGATTAAGATCATTGCCATCAAGTTCTTATCTGCCATAATCAAAAACAGGAAATCAAGAAATAAAGGCACAGCTCAGCAATAGCGTATGAGTGGGTAACATGGGAGAAGTTTTTCTTAAATTCTCTTTACCATGTACCTTCCCACCCACATGTTCTTAGTCAGATTTTTTTTTGCATATTTGTTTCTAAGCATGACAAAAAACTTGCCCTTTTCTTAACTATGGTTCTCAGGAGCACATTATCCTACACTTAGTTGAGACCTCTTACCAAATCCTTGGAATAAATAATACTCTGGGTTCGGAGAGTGGGTCTTGAATAGAGATTTTATGACTCATAATGGAGTGTCAAAATAGCCATTGCTGATATAGATCCTTTATCAATTTTGGAAATGACACAGATTAGAGTCACACTGTCCTCTGTAATGAAAAGCTGTGATTGAGGGAAAGTTCTAATAAGAGCATTCAGTATTTCTTGATATTTAAAAGTCCCACATTGAATGGTGGCCTTTTTCAATGGTGACTTGGATTTAGCTTGGAAAGGTAGTTGTCCTCAGAGGAGAAGATCAGAGTATTTCTCCAGGGTAGGGCAGCCCATGACCTAAGCTGCCGGGATGAAAGGCAAAAAAATTGGCATTTGCCTGGCCTGTGTCTTGAGGTGCTTGTTACCCAGGCAAGGACAGGGTTATATGCTTTCCATAGAGTAGACTGAGCAATCTCTCATGCTATCAAGCAAGTAGGCAATATTTCCAGGGCTCAGGCCTTTGCTATTCTCTGTGCCCTGTTGGAGGAAAGAAGTGTAGTTTTCTCAGTAGGCCCATGTGTCTGAGGGTAGCCTCACCTTGAGTTAAGCCCTTCTCTTGGGATATTGTCTCAACTGCTACACTCTTGATAGTCCATCAAGGTGGATATTTCTGAAGTGGAGTGTTCTTGTTTACGAGTTGTGGGACTGGAGGGCTGGACAGGCATGTGGGGCTAGATAATGAGAATCTTAGAAGACAGACAAGATTTGATTTGAACTGTTTTCATTAAGCTCTTTTGTTTGCAAGGGATAGAGACTCTTTCAAATTATCCAAAGTAAAGGGCTGGAGATACTGTAAAAGAGCTATAAGGAGAAAGAGATTTTAGGGGACAAAAAGATCAGGAACCAGAATGCAGTGGGGCCTCATGTGAAATGTACTTAATGCATGGCAGATTCAGGGACCTCAGAAGCAGGATTTTGATACTTTCCCCTTTAGTGTTTTCAGCTCTACTCCTCTGTACTACTGACCACCTTAACATTCCCCTCAAGTCAGGTTATTGTTTCTATAGTTCCAAGTTTCTATTTTACTCATTGTTTCTGCTTCCTTATAATTTTGGTTTGGATGGCCCCTTAAAGCACCAGCTGTCTATTTCCCCCCTCTTACTCATGGCTCCTCTCTAGGAGTCCTTTCATCTTAAGCTCCTGCTTCTGTCTCTCACCGTTTTTTCTCCCCTTCTTCCTTCTCCCCAGTCTCCCCCCTCTCTCTCTATTGCTAATATTTGAAGGTCGATTCCTGATAGAGTATCTGATTGTCCTAGTTCATATTTTTGTTCTAGGTTCTGTCTTAGGCCACTGGCAAGAGTGTAGATTGGCATCCCTTGGGCCAAGTATATATCCTTGGTTCTATCAGCTGGGGCTGGGGGAAGGAAGTGATGTCAGAGAAACCATATTGTAAGAGATTGGTCTCAGAGGAAGTGATGGATCCTGGATTTGGGTTCTGGCAGTGAGAATGGAGAGGAAAAGATAGATATAAAATATTTTTATTTATTTATTTATTAATTTATTTTTTCACTTTTTATTTTTATTTTATTTTATTTTATTTATTTATTTATTTTAAATTTCTTTATTGATTAAGGTGTCACATATTTGTCCTCATCCTCCCATTACCATGCCACACCCCTCCCCACAGATGCCCCCACCCCCCTGTTGTCCTTAACCATTGGTTAGGCTCCTATGCATGCACACAAGTCCTTTGGTTGATCTCTCCCCCCTACCCCCACCCCCCTACCCTCCCTCTGAGGCCCGACAGTCCGGTCAATGCCTCCTTGTTTCTGGGTCTGTTCTTGTTCATCAGTCTATGTTGTTCATCATTTCCCCTAGATGAGTGAGATCACGTGTTACTAGAAATATACTTATAAGAACCGAATATGAGACGAGCAATAATAGTTATGCTGACAGGCAAATGAATCAGTCTGTAGTGAGTTTCCTTCTGGACCAACAGATCTTTTGAGACCCAATTTCAATGTCCACCAGTTCCTTATGTGTACATGTCAGCACTGACTTTTCAGTTCTGGATGGTGGACAAATGGTTGTAATGCAGGTCCGACTCCCTCTGGTTTGGTCTTGCCCGGACCCAGGGGCGCGGCCTCACCCAGACTCAGGGGCGTGTGGCCTCAACCGGAACCGGGACCCAGCATCACCCGGGCCCTGGGGTGTGTGGCCTCACCCGGACCCAGGGGCGGTGGCCTCAGCCGGATCCAGCTGCGCATGGCCTCACCTGGACCCAGGATCCAGCCTCACCCGGACCCAGGGACGTGCGGCCTCACCCGGACCCTGGGGCGCGTGACTCACCCGGTCTCAGGGGAGCGCGGCCTCCCCCTGACCCAGGGGCGCGCGGCCTCACCTGGACCTGGGGGTGCGTGGCCTCACCCGGGCCCGGGACCCAGCTTCACCCAGACCCAGGGGCACGCGGCCTCACCCAGACCCGGGGGCGTGTGGCCTCACCCGGGCCCGGGACCCAGCTTTACCCGGACCCAGGGGCGCGTGGCCTCTCCCGGACCCAGGGGCGTGGCCTTATCTGGACCCGGGACCCAACCTCACCTGGACCCAGGGGCACGCGGCCTCTCCTGGACCAAAGGGTGCAGCCTCACCCAGGACCGGGACCCAGCCTCACCTGGACCCAGGGGCACGTGGCCTCACCCGGACCCAGGGGCGCGCGGTCTCACCCGGACTCGGGAGCGTGCGGCCTCACCCGGACCGGGGATCCAGCCTCACCCGGACTCGGGACCCAGCCTCACCCGGACCCAGGGGTGTGCGGCCTCACCCAGATCCAGGGGCGCGTGGCCTCACCTGGGCCCAGGGGTGCGCGGCCTCGCCTGGACCCGGGACCCAGCCTCATCCGGACCCAGGGGCGTGCGGCCTCACCCAGACCTGGGTCCCAGCCTAGCCCGGACCCAGGGGTGCGAGACCTCACCCAGACCCAGGACCCAGCGGGGCTTCGTCTTCTTGATCCCAATTCCTGTCGGTCAATTCCCTCTCAGCAATTCCTTCAGCCATTTTCTCTAAGTTCCGGGGTGGCTACCGCGGAACTCGCTCGGCGGCGGGCTCAGCGAGGCTCCAGTGCGCTCAGTGCGCAGCGGCGAGCTGGTCCAAGGTCGCTGCGACTGCGCTCGGGTCTGCAGCGGCGGATGGTCACCGGGCGAGCACTCCTGGATCCGGGACCCAGCGGGGCCTCATCTTCCCGATTCCAACTCCCATCGGTCAATTCCTTCTCAGCAATTCCTCTGGCCATTTTCTCAAAGCTCCTGGGCGGCTGCCGCAGAACTCGCTGGGCAGCAGGCTCGGCGAAGCTCCGGTGCGCCCTGTGCGTGGTGGCGGGCTGGTTCGAGGTCGCTGCGACAGTGCTTGGGTCTGCAGCGGTGGCCAGTCCCCGGGCGTGTGGACCTGGCCGCTTCCGGGGTGCAGAGATTCTCGAAGGACTCGGAGGTCAGCAAGCGCCAAGTCTCCCACCCCATGACCCTCAGGGGCTCATCTGTCCGTGCTCGGCAGCGAGCGGAGCTGTCCCCTCCGACGGAGACCTCCGGGGGAACCCCGCTGAACACATTCCAGACTGCCATTGTGTCGCCAGAGCCGTAGTTCTTAAAGTGTGATCTTTGGGTCACCAGCATCAGCATCATCCCGCGTCCCCCTCTCTTTTATTCTAGTTGTAGAGCATCCGCTCAGCCAGCCCTCTGGTGGTTCTGGATGGTGTCTGCTCTGTTTTCCAGTTGTAGTTTCAAAATTGTTGTGGTAGGCAACAATCAGGCATCCGCTCTATGCCACCATCTTGGTCCTCCTTTGTGTAGTTAAGTCTTGATTGTTGTTGGTATCACTGGGAGGAATTGACCTCCAGGCCAATTGGCTGTGAGGACCTGCTGTATCTATAAAGGAAGAATTGCTGTGCTGGAGACACATTTATGGGCCGGGACTTGTTCCAGTAGGGCTTTGGCACTCACTGAGTCTGCCTCTTGAATGTGTCCCTTATGCGAGTGGTTGAAATCTGGTGTCGTCTCACACCGACCACAAGATGCCCTCATTTCTGGTTCTCCAATAGGGTGCAGGTCAGCTACTGTCTGAGGCCACTCAGCAGGAGTTACAGCAAAAACTGCAGTTTTCTCCTCTTTGCTTGAGTGGTTTTGGAGCAGTCTGACTGGAACTGCAGTTTATTTGGTTAATCTGCCACAGGGCAGGCCATTTATATGCAAAAGCTGCTGTTTGGAGCCTGGGTGTGTTTGTAGAATGTGCGGGGTGGGTCTCAGGGCGGGGCAGGGTCTCAGGGCGTCACTAGGCTAGGGCGTGGCAAACAGCAATGGCTGCTAGTCTGCCTTTTCTGCCTTTCCAGGTTTCCAAGTCCCTGCATCCCGTGCTCCAGCACAGTAAACACTGATTGCTGGGCGCACCTCTGCAAGAAAGTCACTCTCACTTTCCGACACGATGGCCGAGAGTCCAGCTTCTCCCTGTAGGTAGGTGTCTTGGTCCCCCGCATGTCCCCAGAGACTGGATTTCAGAGTGATCGGGAGCTTATCTCCCTTCGGGTTGGAAAAAAAGCCAAGCGTCCCATCACCCGCCACCAGCCCGATTCACGCGCCTCCGTACCTCAGCTCTTCCGCGTTTGTTCTTTCTTTTTCCTTCTTAGTTGTAAATCTACCATTCAGTCAGCTTTCCCGTGGTTCTGGGTGGTAGACGCTTTGTCTTTTAGTTGTATTTTTGAAATTGTTGTGCGTGGCGCAGTTTAGTTGTTTAACTTTGCTGCCATCTTGGTTCTCTCCTATAAAATATTTTTCAAAGAATATTCTAATATTCCATATTGGTAGGAATCAGTATCTCATTGGCTATAAGGTTTGGTAGAGAAAGGGAAATTAAGGATAAATTATACAATTTCAGGTCTGGGTGACTAGCAGAATGATAACATAAGGAATAAAGCAGCTGAGACAAGGAGTTAGTTTAGGAGAAAAGATACTAAGTTCTTTGTTTGCCATGCTGAGCCTGAGTCAACAGTGGACTCTATTGGAAATCTCTATTGTATCCTTTGCTCAGTGACATCTTTCTACCATAACTTGGACACCCAGTTATGGCAGAGTACTGAGTGGCTCAGGTGATTTTAGCCAGAGACTAGAAGGTATGTAGAGAGCTTCTGTGAAAAGGTTTATATTACTCATCTTCTCCATCATCATTGACCATTGGAGCAATGGTTTCTATCAGAAAGGTAGTAAGGAAGGCAGATATGAGGAGGCCTTTTCAGGCTTTTGTGAAACCTGTTGCTTTTATTTATTTTTATTTTCAACTTTTTTTCTTAATCCTCACCTGAGTATATGTTTTATTGATTTTCGAGAGAGAGGAAGGGGGAAAGAGAAACATTGATCGGTTGCCTCCCATATGCAACCTGACTGGGGATCAAACCCAAAACCTGGGTATGTGCCCTGACCAGTAATCAAACCCACCCCCTTTCAGTGTATAGGACAATGCTCCAACCAATTGAGTCACACCAGCCAGTCACCTGATTTAAAAAAAAAAAACTTTATTGTTGAGGTTATTACAGGTGTTCCTCTTCCCCCCCCCATTGCCCTCCTCTACCCCGTTCCTGCCCTGTCCCAGACCTTCTCCACCCTATTATCTGTGTCCATAGGTAATGCAGATATGCGTATAATATCTTTGTTTAATCTCTTACCACCCCCAACCCTCCTTCCCTCTGAGAATCATCAGTCTATTCCATTTCCATGCCTCTGATTCTATTTTATCCACCAGTTTATTCTGTTCATTAGATTTCTTATTCATTTATTTTGATTTTTAGATTCAATTATTGATAGATATGTATTTGTAGCCATTTTGTTGCTCATATATATTTTTTTATCTTCTTCTTCCTTTTCTTAAAAAATACTTTTCAACATTTAATATAATATTGGTTTTGTGGTGATGAACTCCTTTAGCTTTTTCTTGTCTGTGAAGCTCTTTATCTGACCTTCAATTTTATTTATTTTTATTGTTATTTAAAAAATATTTTTTTAATTGATTTCAGATGAGAGAAAATGATGAGAGAAAATCATTGATCAGCTGCCTCCTGCATGCCCCCTCCTGGGGGTCAAGCCCACAACCTGGGTATGTGCCCTTGACCAGAATTCAACCCAGGACTCTTTAGTCCACAGGCCAATGCTCTATTCACTGAGCCAAACCAGCTAGGGCTGACCTTCAATTTTACGTGATAGTTTTGCTGGATAAAGTAATCTTGGTTGTAGATCCTTGCTATTCAACACTTTGAATATTTCTTGCCATTTCCTTCTGGCCTGCATAGTTTCTGTTGAGAAATCAACTGACAGTCATATGGGCATTCCCTTGTGGGTAACTAACTGCTTTTCTCTTGCTGCTTTTAAGATTCTCCCTTTGTTTTTAGCCCTTGGCATTTTAATTATGATGTCTCTTGTGTGGTCCTCTTTGGGGTCCTCTTGTTTGGGACTCTCTGTGCTTCCTGGACTTGTAAGTCTATTTCTTTCACCAGGTAGGGGAAGTTTTCTGTCATTATTTCTTCAATAAGGTTTTCAATTTCTTTCCCTCTCTCTTCTTCTGGCACCCCCATAATGTGAATATTGGTACGCTTGAAGTTGTCCTAGAGGCTCCTTACACTATCTTCATATTTTTGGATTCTTTTTTCTTTTTGCTCTTCTGATTGGGTGTTTTTTGCTTCCTCATATTTCAAATTGTTGATTTGATTCTCAGAATCCTCTACTCTATTGTTGAGTCTATGTATATTATTCTTTATTTCAGTCAGTGTATGCTTAATCTCCAACTGGTCCTTCTCCATTTTTTGGAGGTTTCTAGAAGATTCTTGAGTAACCTTATAACCATGGTTTTGAACTCTATATCCAGTAGTTTGCTGTGTTCCATTTCTTTCATTTGTGACATGTTTCGTTGTCTCCATATTTTGGCTCCTTCCCTGTGTTTGTTTCTATGTATTGGGTATAGGTGCTATGTCTCCTTAGTTGATAGAGTGGCCTTGTGTAGAAGGTGTTCTATAGGGCCCAGTGGCTCAGCCTCCCCAGTCACCTGAGCTGGGAACTCTAGGTGCACCCCTTTGTGGGCTGGGTGCACAGTCTTGTTGTAGTTAAGCCTTGATTGCTCTTGGTGTCACTGGGAGGAATTGACTTCCAGGCCAATTGGCTATGAGGACCAGCTGCGACTACAGTGGGAGAGCTGCTTTGCAAGAGACACCCCTATGGAGCAGGATTTGCTTCAGTGGGGCTTTGGTGCTCACTGACTCTGCCCCTTAAGTGTGTCACTTATGGATGTGTAGAGTTGTAAGCTGGTATGGTCTGACACTGACCACTGGGTACACTGGCTCTTGAGTTTCCAGGGAGGTGCAAAGTCAGCCCCTGCCTGGGGACACCCAGCAGGAGCTACAGAGAGATCTGCAGATTCCTTCTCTTTGTATGGGGTTTTGAAGTGCCCAGAGGAGGCCCAGCTGTGAAGCAAGGCCGGCTGGTGCTGGTGCTGGATCTTGGGCCTTTTATTGATAGGTTTGGAGCTCTCTGACCCAGCTGAAGCTTACTTGAGAGACCCTAGCCTGAACAAGGACAGGACATTCATATGCAAAAGCCACTGCACACAGCTTGGGTGGGGTTGTAAATTGGACGAGGCGGGGTCTTAGGGAATCACCAGGGTGGAGCAAACAGAAATGGCTGCCAGTCAGCCCTTTCCAAGCATAGGAACAATGATCCCTGCAAGCACCTCCTTCTGGGAAGAAGCTGCCTCCAAGTTCCTACCCTGATGCCAGACAATTCAGTTCCTCCTTGTATGTGTCTGTGTCCCCCAAAGCCTCACCCTGCTGCTGGAGCTCAGAGGAAGCGGGACCTTGTAAGTTCAGTTTGTGGTGCCTTCCTTTTAAGAGAAACAGCTGGGTCTCCAGCAGCATCTGGTTCACCGAGCCCCAATCCCCACTGGTTTTTACAGCCCGTAGTTCTTACTACCCATAGGGACTTCTTTTCCCAGCTCTGAGACCCTGGGCTGGGGGTCTGGTGTGGGAATGGATGATCATCTGCAGAGATGATCTCCCTCCCGATTAAAAAAGCAGAACACCCGGGTGCCAGACCAGCCTGTTCCACGCCTCCATAACTTCTACCAGTCTCCATGTGCTTTCTTCTATACTGCTCTAGTTGTAGGATTTCCATTCAGCCAGATTTTCAGTGGTTCTTAATGATGGTTGTTCTGTATTTTAATTGTAATTTTGATGTGGTTGTGGGAGGTGGCAAGTACAGGCATTTGCCTACACTGCCATCTTCATGTTCCCTGATGTTGTTTTTGTTGCCAGTTTTTAAATCTTCAGAAAAGATAAAATGGGTAAAGATGTAAAGAAATGAATTGAAGAAATGGAAGAAAAATCTCAAGCAACTTAGAAATAAGCTACATATTCATGGATATTTCATATCCATTTTGAGAAAAGCAGTTCAGAAGAACATGCCAAGTGGAGACCACACAAGCATCTAGCTTAAGGTAAAAGAGACTTTATAGGAAGGGTACTTTGTAGCTCACAGGTTTGAAGAAAATGCTAACAACCAGGACAGGAACTAGAGCAACCTCAATATTGGGGTTGGGGACTAAGAACTAGAGACCCACATTCCATTAGGACTGTGCTTCTTGTCTCTGCTTCTCTCTCTGTTCTGACTTCATTCTCTTATACTGAATATAGGAGTCCCCATACTGTGGTAAATATGGCTGTTCTAGCTCTGAGCTCTCATAAAGCTCTCTGACCAGAGAGGAAAGGTTTCATTCTTGCCAGCTTTAGTCCAAGAAAACTTGAGGAAAAGCTCTGATTGATTTCTCTTGAGTTCTGTGCCTACCACCAGGCTAATCCCAGGGGACAGGAGTATAGGACCCTGGCCATGCCAAGTTTTGGAGAAAGTGTTCATTTCTCAGACAATTAGCATGGCCAGGGTTATGGAATAATGTAAAAAGAATGCAGCTACAATTTGGACCACATACCTATAGTTGGAGGGGAGGAGTAGTGGTTCACCAAAAGAAGGGAGGATGGAGGCAGCACAGACAGGGCCACTGAGGTATCTATGTGAACCAGGTAGTTACTCCAATTTGTGTTTTTCCATTTCAGTTTAGTAACCTAATGATGATGCAATAAAATTACCAGTATAAGGTGAGAAGGCTCACAAAGAAACCAAAGATATAATGAAGCAATGTATGTCTTTTCATTATTTTCACTTGCCTTCCCTTTTCCATTGTCTGCAGTACCCCTTTCCCCAATACTATGCTACAGTCAGACAGATTTTTTTTTTCAATTTCTCAAAAGCACCGTGTTCTTTCTTCCCCCCCTTCAGCTTTAATTTATCTTTCAGGATTCATTTTGGGTGACATTTTTTTTGGGGAAAATGACTGCTCCAATTATCTACCCCACCTGGGCCAGGTACTCCTTTTATGTGATCTTGTTGCACCCTGTACTTCTTCCTAGATTTTATAATTATTGTTACTTGTATGTTTCTCCCACTAGAATGTGAGCTCCATGTGGGTGATGATTTGTGTTTCTCAATCACTACTCTCTCTCTAATTCCTGGCTATGTGTTAGATATATTAGTGAAGCTCAATAAATATTTGCTGAATGAATTAATGAATGACAGTTTCCAGGTCCAAGTGACAGGGCCAAATACTCTGAAAAGATCCCAGAGCAGTCCAGAAACAAGAAAGAGAATGGTATTCCTTCAGATAGGTAGTAAATAATACCTAACTTTTATAGAACTTAAAGAAAAAAAATTCATTATTTACATATAATTTTATCAACATTTATTTGAATAATGTTGATAGAGGCCTGGTGCATGGGTGGGGACCAGCTAGTTTGCCCTGAAGGGTGTCCCAGATCAGGGTGGGGTGTGGGGCAGCCTGGGCAAGGGGCCTGTGGTGGTTTGTAGGCTGGCCATGCCCCCATGGGGTGAGGGTCCCCACTGGAGAGGTGTGCCCAGACTGGGTGAGGGGCTGATGGCTGTTTTCAGGCTGGCCATGCCCCCCAGTGGGGACCCTCACCAGGAGACTGGGAGACCTGCCAGGAGACTTTCTGGATGTTCTTCTGGACAAAGCCATGGTGGTGGGGCAGAGGTAGAGGTGGTTAGAGGCCAAGAGGGGACGGCAGTTGGAGGTGATCAGGCCAACAGGGGGGCAATTGGGGGTGAGCAGACCAGCAGGGGGGTCAGTTGGGGGTGAGCAGGCCATCAATGGGGGTCACTTGGGGGTGATCAGGACAGCGGGGGGGGGGGAGTTTGGAGTGAGCAGGCCAGCAGGGGTTTCTGTAGTTTCAGTTACCTGTGGTCAACCAGACTATCTACACTAAGAAAAGAGAAACATGCAAATTGACTGTCCCTCCACTATGCCCACCAGCCAATCAGGAGTGAGTATGCAAATTAACCCAACAAAGATGGCGGTGGCCACAGAGCTGGAGCGAGCAGGAGGCTTGGTTTGTCCTCGGCGATGGAGGAAGCCAAGCTTCCCACCCGCCCTGGCCGCTGCTCAAGGAGTGGCTGGAGAAAAAAAAAAGGAGCGGCTGGGAGCCTGGGTTTCCGGGGTGTGTGGCCAGCCTGAAAATGGCCCTCAGCCCCTTACCCAGGCTGGCCATGCCCCCATGGAGTAAGAGTCCCTGCTGGGGCCCTGGCCAGCCTGAAAACAGCCATCAGCCCCTCACCCAGGCTGGCCAGGCACCCCAGTGGGGACCCCTACCCTGAAGGGGGTGTGGCCAGCCTAAAAACAGCCCTCAGCCCCTTACCCAGGCTGGCCATGACCCCATGGAGTAAGAGTCCCTGCTGGGGGGCCTGGCCAGCCTGCAAACAGCCATCAGCCCCTCACCCAGGCTGGCTAGGCACCCCAGTGGGGACCCCCACCCTGATGGGGGTGTGGCCAGCCTAAAAACAGCCCTCAGCCCCTTACCCAGGCTGGCCATGACCCCATGGATTAAGAGTCCCTGCTGGGGGGCCTGGCCAGCCTGCAAACAGCCATCAGCCCCTCACCCAGGCTGGCCAGGCACCCCAGTGGGACCCCCCGACCCTGAAGGGGCTATGGCCAGCCTTAAAACAGCCCTCAGCCCCTTACCCAGGCTGGCCATGCCCCCATGGAGTAAGAGTCCCCACTGGGGGGCGTGGCCAGCCTGCAAACAGCCATTAGCCCCTCACCCAGGCTGGCCACGCCCTCATGGAGTGAGGGTCCCCACTGGGGGGCATGGCCAGCCTGAAAACAGCCATCAGCCCCTCACCCAGTCTGGCCACACCTCTCCAGTGGGAACCCTCACCCCATGGGGGCATGGCCAGCATACAAACCACCACAGGCCCCTTGCCCAGGCTGCCCCACACCCCACCCTGATCTGGGACACCCTTCAGGGCAAACTAGCTGGTCCCCACCCATGCACCAGGCCTCTATCTATACTAATAAAAGGGTAATATGCTAATTAGACTGGGAGACCTTCCAGGAGACCTTCTGGATGTTCTTCTGGACAAAGCCATGGTGGTGGGGCAGAGGTAAAGGTGGTTAGAGGCCAAGAGGGGACGGCAGTGGGAGGTGATCAGGCCAACAGGGGGGCAATTGGGGGTGAGCAGACCAGCAGGGGGGCCAGTTGGGGGTGAGCAGGCCATCAATGGGGGTCAGTTGTGGGTGATCAGGACAGCGGGGGGGGGGAGTTTGGAGTGAGCAGGCCAGCAGGGGTCAGTTGGGGCCGAGCAGGCCAGCAGGGGGGGCAGTTGGGGGCAAGCACGCTGGCACGGGGGGCAGTTGGGGGTGATCAGGCTGGCAGGGGGGGGCATTTGGCAGTGAGCAGGCCAGCAGCGGGGGGCAGTTGGGGGTGAGCAGGTTGGCAGGAAGAGTGGTTAGGGGCAATCAGGCAGGCAGGCAGGTGAGCAATTAGGAGCCAGCAATCCCGGATTGTGAGAGGGATGTCCAACTTCTGGTTTAGGTCTGTTCCCTGTAAACGGGCAGTAGGACATCCTTTGAGGGGTCTCAGATTGGAGAGGGTGCAGGCCGGGCTGAGGGACACCCCCACCTCATGCATGAATTTCGTGCACTGGGCCACTAGTGAAAATATAAAAATTGAAAAATCCAGAAATAAACAATTAATAAGTTTTAAATTGTGTGCTATTCTTGGTAGCGTGATGAAATTTCCACCAGGATGTGAATCATTCCTTTGTCCGGTATATCCATGTACCCATGCTGTATGTACACCCGCCCATTAGTCACTTAGTAGCTGTCTCAGTTATCAGATTGGTTATGAGAGAGAGAAAAAGAGAGAGAGAAAGAGAGAGAATTCTCACATTCACATAATTTTATTATAGTATATTTATAGTTCTCTTTTATTATTAGTTATTGTTATTAATCTCTTACTGTACCTAATTTATAAATTAAACTTTATCATAGGTATGTATATCTGATGTATATATGAGGGGAAAACATTGTATATATAGGTTTTGGTACTATCCGTGGTTTCAGGCATCTATTGGGGTCTTAGAACCTATGCCCTATGGATAAGGGGGGACTACTGTATTATCATTCCATTTTTAGATGCTTAAAGTGGTGAAATAACAGGTAGAAATTAAAATTTCTAGTTATGCTTTTACCTCAATGAAATACTGCTTCCCTGAGATGTATCTATGTCTGTCTGGGATCATTCCATCATACTCTTTAAATTGTGCTCTGACAGAACCCTAGGGATTCTGAGGAGCTCCCTGAGGGGTCAGAATGAATGGGGTGCCAAGAGAGATCAGGCAGGATCCTCTATTTTAAATCACAGATGCTTTGCCTTTTTCTGTTTAACATAGTAAACTTGGGGATAAGATTTATTTAGAGGAAAGTGTTCCTAAGAAAATTTGCAAATCAGCTGAAAGATTAATTTTTCTAATTTCTGGAGAGAGGAAAGCAGGTACTTTCTCTGGATGAATATACTTTTATATAGGCACAGCCTCACTGAGTACAGATATAAATCTAAGTAAGCATTAAGGCCATTTTTTGTTTTCAAGAGACCTAGTGGAGAGGAAAGGTGGGCTTCCTAGGCAAAGAGGGGTGTTAGGGTTCTGGTTTCTCACCACTTCAGGCAGGGTTTAGGGCAGTTTGATAGAGGAGGAATTGAATCCTTCTTCACCACTCATAAGATGCACAACACTTCTTGTCAGTTGGTCCTAGCAAGTTCGGCAGGGACAGTGCCAGTTGAGTTTGAGGTATATTGCCTTAGATAGTCCTAGAGAAAAATCAGCTCCTGCCAAATATCCCCAAATACCGGTATGAAGCTAGATTGGTGTGGTCTTGGAGTAGCCCAACAGCAGTAGTCTGGATGCCTGATCATATGGAGAGGTGATCAGGTGTTGTAGGGGCTGGGCACCCTATACAAAATTAATTCCTTAGTGTTTTTTTTTAAAGATATCTAAAAGATGAGTAGGCACTTTCATCTAATAACACATGGCATTGGTACCTGTGATAGTCAATTTTATGGGTCAATTTGGTTAGGCTAGTGTCCAGCTGTTTAGTCAAACACCAGTCTACATATTGCTGCAGAAGCATTTTGTAGATGTGATTAACAGCACCAATCAGTTGACTCTAAGTAAAGAAGGTTACTTTCCACAATGTGGGTGGGCTTCATTCAATCAGTTGAAAGCCTTAAGAGCAAAAACTAAGGTTTCCCGGAGTGAAAGGAATTATGACTAAAGACTTTAACATAGAAATTTTGCCTGCCTGCTAGCCTGTCCTGTAGGTTTTAGACTTCCTAGCCTCCATAGTCATCTGAGCCAACTCCTTAATATATATATATATTCTGTTGGTTCTGCTTTTCTGTTTCTTTGGAGAACCCTTACTGATATAGTATCTAAATTCAAGCTGCTGTCATGCAGTCAGTTAGTGTCTGCCAGCTTCATGTCTGAGGCCTATAAGCCCTCACTACTCTAGGAAACAGTTTAGCTGTAAGATAAAGCTGTTTTTTTTTTTAAAAAAGATTTTGAGAGAGAGAGAGAGAGAGAGAGAGAGAGAGAGAGAGAGAGAGAGAGAGAAATAGACATCAATTTGTTGTTTCACTTAGTTATGCATTCATTGGTTGATTCTTGTATGTGCCCTGACCAGGGGTTGAAACTGAAACCTTGGCATACTGGGACGAGACTCTAAACAACTGAGCTACCTGGCCAGGGCAAAAAGAAAATTTTGTTTGGAAAGGCCTATCTTCCCCTTTAAGGGACTCCTACCAAACACCAATTCATTTTCGCACTCTCATGTTGAAGAGACTAAACAATGGTGTTTGTTGGATAGCATTTTCCTAGCCCAATTCAGGAGAAAATGTCCCAGCATCCCAGAGGGCTATCTAATATTTCTCTGGGAACTGACAGGGAAACTTGCTCTACCTGAATTATACATATACTGCTTTTTACTGTATTTGAAAGTGTTTTCACAGACATCATTAACCTTTGAGGTAGGTGTAGCAGGGGCTGCTATTTGCTTTCTAATAGTTGCCCCTGTCTTCCCTAGTAAAAACCTCAATACTTTGCTAAGTTAATTGCTACCCAATAAGAAGACAACTATGGTAGTCTTCCTTGGAGCTAGGTGAGGCCTAGCTTGTTTTGGCAGTGTAGTACTGTGGTTAGGCACACAATTCTGGAGCCAGGCTATGTAGGGTTACGATCCCTGTTTCATCTCTTACTAGCTATTGATTTACTTCTCTGTGACTATTTCTGCATCTGTAAAATGATATAATAGTATCTGCCTATTGAGTTTCTATGATGAATAAATGAGTTTATATTTGTAAAGCCTTTAGAACAGTACTTAGCACATAGTAAACACTCTAGAAATACTAGCTATTATTTTTGTTGTTATTTTGGCCAACAAGATGTAACTGATGCATGAGATACTTAGGAAGTGTCATTAAAGGAGGAGCAAGCCCTTCTGCTCCTTTTTACTTTCTCATAGCTAAAATGTGGTTGGAGCTTAAAATAAGGCAACAAGCTAAGGGTGGTGGAATAGCAATATAGAGCCCGAGGTCCTGATGGCTGCAGAGATGCCACAACAGTCCTGGACTGCCTATTGCCAGATTTCTCTCCATGAGAGAAAAATAAGCTTCTATCTCGTTTAAGACACTGTTGTTATATGTGGCCAAACTTAATACTAAATGATTCAGTAAGTATGACAGGAGGTTATTACCCTATTTTTCTAAATGAGAGATTATCTACCAGTAAGGTTACTGAGCAAGAGTTAGAATGTTGGATTGGGGGTTAAGCAGTAGTTAATAACCCTTAACCTGGTATGAGGGAAATTTGTCAGATCTACATTTGCAGAGAGATGTCCTTTTTTTTGGTCCTTTGTCTGTCCTCACCTTCTTTCTCTAAACCAAGTAGAACTACTTGGTCATTAGCTGCCTTTTCTCTCTGTGTGGAACTCATAAGAAGTCTGGTACCACACTGATAATTATATTTAAGAGGCAGTTAGGAAGCACAGTCATTTTCAATTCTATAATAGGTCATTTTTCCATAAAAGTACCATTTCCTTTTTAGGAAACACAGCGGACTCTCTTAATTAAAAATGTTTGGGATAATGTTGATGGATAATAAAATAATTATTTGGAGGCACCAAGAATATGCATTGATATTCTGGTTAATGGCGTTTTCAATTATGTTGAGAATCTCAAGTTTTTATTTTGTACCCAGATGTGCCAATGATCAATTTTATTGATTTTTAGTTCCAGAGTTACCCTTTAGTACCTGCCCTGTGATAGTGTACTGGACTCTTTAAGCATTTCTTCTTTATAGTGAGCACAGTGTTAAGCTTTGTTAGCCATCAGCTAAGAGAGTTGAAGGCATATTGCAGAAGTAGGGGCTTTCTTCTCCTGGTCCCAGGTGCTGAATTTTGCTTTTTCTTGCTCCAGCTGCGTGGCCCATCCATGGTACATGTGTGTGAGGACATCTGTAGAGCTCTGCCCCAGTTGTGCATTCAGAGTGCACAATCCTTCTGTGACCCTGGCCAGGCCCTTCTGACTACCTCACTGCAGCCTTCTTGATGTGGATACTGTGTATTCCAGACCTTGTGCCACAGCAGCACCCCAACTCCCTTTGGATACCCACCTACCAACCTCAGTTTACCTGTATTCCAGAGAGTTGTTTCCTAGTTCCTGGCATCTGAAGACCAGCTCTGGCCTCAGCTACCAGAGAACTTCTCTGTCATTTAGTGGGCTGCAATCAAACTTTAACTAGCAAGGTCTTACCTCCAGCCATGGGGAGGGGTACTCCTTCCTTGCATCCTGTCTGTGATCTCTAGGTTACCCCTTTGAGTTCTCTTTATATTTTCATAGTTGTTTTCCTATTATAGCTTAATAATTATTTACATTAAACTTTTCCTGTTAAGTTATTATGTGATTTCTGTTTCCTGATTGGACTCAGTCTGATCCACCAGGACTAATTGAACACATTTTCTCCCGTAAACTCTAATTTATACTCTCAACATCTGTACTGTGTTGGAAAAAAAAGAGGGAGTTAGGGTCCTTTGTTTTTCAAGGTGGAGTTCTTTTCTAGACTCATTGAGCTGTTATTTCTATTTCTTTCTTCCTGGAATATTTTTTTCCAATTTCCCAAGTATATTGGATCCATTTGATTCTGTCAGGTCCAACCCAAGACTCTCTCCTTCAGACAGCCCTCTCTGGTTATTCTAGCTCCTCCTTAACAGCTTGCTTGTTCTGTGGTTATAGCGAGGAGGTCCAGCTTCTTGCTGGCCCCTTATAGAAGGAAACATGAGCCTTCATTACCTGGGAGGGTTTAAAAAACCATGTCCATGAAGCAACTAAGAAAGAATGGCTTCTCTCCTATGCAGCCAAATTAGCTGAATGTGATCAGTGCAGTCACATGTCCCAGATGACCTCCCATCTTATCTGCCTGTCTTTGAACCCCCACAATGCTTATTTATGTTATCCAGATGTCAATTCAAGATTTGGAATTGATGGATAAGTTCTATATTGCCATAATAACTGAAAATAATTTGGCTTTTCACCCTTACTGCCTAGGAACTCCCTTTCTATATCTAAAATAAATTTTATGTATAGTAGTTCATATTTTATTTTATTTTTTTGGTTAATCCTCAACTGAGGATATTTTTTTCCATTGATTTTTAGAGATGGTGGAAGGGAGGGAGAGAGGGGGAGAGAGAGAGATAGATAGATAGAGAGATGGAGAGAGAGAGATTTGAGAGTGACACATCTATTCATTGCCTTCCGCACAGGGGCTGGCGATTGAACATGCAACCCAGGTATGGGCTCTTGACTGGGAGTTGAACCTTTGACCCTTCAATGAGCAGGCCAAAACTCTAACCATTTAGCAATACCAGCCAGAGCAGTTGTTCATATTTCCAGAGTACCTTACTGTAGCAGCTCAAAGAACTGGCAGAGACTATGAAATGTATATTTTTCTTCTCCTTTTCCACTAATCCATGTGAGGGGAAGGGAAAATATCCCTACTGGTAGAAAATATGCCTCTTCCTTAGAATTACAGAAGCAGAAACGTTAGTTTGTGGTTTAAAAAAACTTTTATCAGTGTCACACTAAGGATACTTGTTATTTATTGTTTACTGTACTATGGAAAACACTATGTGAATTATTTTATGTACATTATTTCATTTCATCACCACAATACTATGAATAAGTATTATTACTGTGCCTATTTTGCATATAAGAGAAGAGGCTCAGGAAGGTTAAGTAACTTGTCCAATATCACACAGCTCAGGTTAGTCTGACTCCAAATTCCAGTACTCCTTACTTAATCTGCATGATTTAATTAATCATTTTGCAGTATGATTATAGTGGAAATAATGGCTCTGGCATCAGACCTGAATTTGAATCTGAACTTTTTCTTTTGCTAGTGCTTTAACCTTGGGCATACCTGCATCATTTAAATGAATGAATGAATGAATGAATGAATTGAATAAACAACACATTTTGTAGTGATGTGGTGAGGATTAGATGTGAACATGCCCAGCACATAGCAGATACTGGATGAAAGTTTTCTCCAACTGTTTTTGTTCTTCCCTCTCTTATGTGGTTAGCTTGTGTTTTTCCAATGAGAATTCAAATACCTTAAGGACAGGGACCATGTCTTTGATTTCCTGAACAGCTTCAGAATCATACATAGTGCTAGGCATATTATAGGAAGATAATTAATGCCTTTTGGATTAATATTTTGTGTTTATGTCATACTTTTTAAAAGGAGGCCTTTAGTATTAAAATTTGACACCCAAAATATTTTAAGAAGTTTTTATCCATCTCAGAAGCACATAATTAACTGGGAAAGTACTATCTTGGTCCTTTGCCTTTATAGTATGTAACAATAGTATAAGCTTATTTGTAAATGCTTTAGAATTTTTTCTAACTTATAACATGGGAAATGAGTAATTATTATTGATAGCACCTCCATTTAACTTATAATTTTCATGTTCTTTCCAAAATAATAATTTGTTTTTGATTTGAGAACAACTTCAGAAATCCTTGGCTGGTCCATTTTCTTTATGGCCATCTTTAAGGCATCAAAAACAGTTGGTTTACTCAGATGGCTAGTCAAGTTAAAAAAATTTAGCCAAACTATTTATTTGACTGAATTGTCTCTTTGAGTAGGTTAATTGACAGAGTTTTAAAATCAAAGTTACTAAGGGCATACATCTTGATATTTTAACATCTTATGTTTAAACTACTATTTGAGAGGTGTAAAGAAAGGCTAAGAACCCTGGCTAGTGTGGCTAAGTTGGTTGGAGCATCATCCAATTCATAGAAGGGTCATGGGTTTGATTCTGGGTCAGGACACATGCCCAGGTTACAGGTGCAATCCCTAGTCCGGGCGTGTATAGGAGGCAAGCGATTGATGTTTCTATATCACATTGATGTGTCTCTCTTCTTCTCCTTCTCCTTCTCCTTCTCCTTCTCCTTTCTCCTTCTCCTTCTCCTTCTCCTTCTCCTTCTCCTTCTCCTTCTCCTTCTCCTTCTCCTTCTCCTTCTCCTTCTCCTTCTCCTTCTCCTTCTCCTTCTCCTTCTCCTTCTCCTTCTCCTTCTCCTTCTCCTTCTCCTTCTCCTTCTCCTTCTCCTTCTCCTCCTCCTCCTCCTCCTCCTCCTCCTCCTCCTCCTCCTCCTCCTCCTCCTCCTCCTCCTCCTCTCCTTCTCCTTCTCCTTCTCCTTCTTTCTCCTTCTCCTTCTCCTTCTTTCTCCTTCTCCTCCTCCTTCTCCTCCTCCTCCTCCTCCTCCTCCTCCTCCTCCTCCTCTTTCTCCTCCTCCTCCTCCTCCTCTTCCTCCTTCTCTTCTTCCTCCTCCTCCCTTTCTCTCTTTCTAAAAAATAAATCAATGAAAACATATTCTAGGCGAGGATTATAAAAATAAATAAGTGGAAGCTAAGAGACATAGAGGATAGATTGAAAAGGTCCAACATATGTCTAAAATGAGTTCCAAAAGGAAGAACTAGAGAGAATGGGTGAGAGGCAATTTTTAAAGAGATGATTGAGAATTTTCCAGAGTTGATGAATGACGTGAGTCATCAGATTCAGAAGGCATAAATCCTGAG